>NW_008795859.1:999724-999930 GCF_000699145.1 Aptenodytes forsteri | reverse complement strand
TGGGGGCGGGCGTGGCGTTGGTTTCCCGACGAGCCGGGGGAGCGGGGCTGGTGTTTCCCCTTCGCGGAGCTGGGTCGATCCCCCCGCCCCGCAGCCAGCCCCTAGGGTGTCTCCTCCCTCCCGCTCCGCTGAGGCACGGGTGCCCCCGGCCCTCTCCCCGGCTGAGGGAAGAGGGCAGCCGCCCGCCGGCGGGGGGGGCGGGCCCG
>NW_008795859.1:989792-999365 GCF_000699145.1 Aptenodytes forsteri | reverse complement strand
GCCCAGCCGCCCGCCGGCGGTGCCCCGGGCCCCCGCGCTGAGGGAACGGGGGTGTCTTTCCCCCCCGGTGAGGTGCGGGTGCCCCCAGCCGCTGAGGGGCTGAGGGAAAGGGGGTGCCTCTCTTTCAGCCCCCGGACAAAAACATGGCTATAGCTGCAGTTACCGAGGCGGAAACCCGGCTGTGTGGCAACTGGTAAGAAACGAAACTGAATGCTGGGCTGGGGGGTCTCTCTGTTGGGGCCTGTCCTTTGGGCAGGAAAGCTCAGAGGTTAAATAAGTGAGCAGTATATGTTCTCGTGAAATGCTATGAATACTAGAAGGTGCAAATTAATAACGAACATACTATCTTTTTAGAAATGTTTGGGGTTTGGTTTTACCTTAAGTATTAATGTCTTATAATTTTCCCAACCTTTACTCAAGTTTCTGACTTAACAGGCAACTAGGCAGAAGCCAAAGTATTCAAATAGAAATAAAGACTTGATTTTCAGTGAGGTATACATGAAGTACATGATTCCAAGTTTTTCTTTAGCAGCTATGTGGTTCAGAAGCAGAGATGTAAAAATAGAATCAATAGGCACATATTGTTGTGGCAGTTGTTTCTCTTTGATAACAGTTCCCTTTCTTTAGAAGCTCCAGTGTTGGTAATACATTTACTGATAATGATGTAATCTCAGAATTTGCATCTTGAATACAAGCAACTAAAGAAATTAACTTTTTTTTTCTCAAAGAGACATCGGAATCCAAACAGTTTCTTGCAACATCAGTCTAGTTTGTTTGCAAGCAGTGAGTATGTGCAGTTTAGACAGTGCTGTTGGACTTTGTTGCTTTGCCAGGCTGTTGGCTGCTTGGGATCTGGCAAGGGAGAAAACTGAACAGCTGTAGTGTTTTTCCTTTGTGACATGGAAGGCACTAAGCAATAGGTTATAAAGTTAATTTTGGTGTTTTGAAGGCTGATTTCTTGTGTGCAGGGGGGGAATGGTACATCCATCTCGAAATGATGCTACCTGCTTGAGGCAGGAATAAGGGCTAAACTCCTGGTTCCTCAGTTCTTTTTGCACCTTTTGTGTCTGTAAGCCTTGCATCCTCCTCAAGACAGGAAAATGAGTATCTTAGAAATGAGGCAAGTTGGGGAATTTTGGCTACAGAGTAATATGGTTACTGCTATGATTCCCTGAACAGATCTGGCCTAACAGGATCTGTTATTTATTTTTTCCAAGCAGAGCACTGTTCGACCTCTCATAGCCAAGTTATTTTCAGGAAGAAACTTTTATCTTCTTAGATTAGTTTATTAACTTGAACCTGGTGATAACTTTTTTATGCTGCAAAATTTGTCTTTCACATAAGGAAAGGAATCCACCTTGATTTTATCTCAATGCAGTGTGAAAACTGTGACCTTTGCATGTTACATACATTAATATCCCAACTATAAAGGAACATGGAGGCCTGGTTGGGCTTGCCTTTCTCTTTAGTTACTCAGTTCTCTAAACCATGAATTCATAGAAAGCTTTCTTAGGATTTGGTTTTTTTATGAAAAACTGCTTGGAATTGTTGTCAGCGTATTTTCTGAAAAGTAACCTCTGTGACTTTCTCATAGCAAAAAGGATATTCCTGTTGCTAATTTCATCATGCATGAAATCCACTGTAGCAGAAATATTGAAGTATGCCGCTACTGCAGTGAATTAATCCCAAAGTCTGAAATGAAGAACCATATTGAGTCTGAACACGTGCAGGTGAGAAACAAATTTCTCCTCTAAAATTGCTGACTTCTATGGCAATTAATCTAACGAGGTCTGTTTATTGTAGGTTACCTGCAAGTGTAGGATGAAGATAGAAAAATGTCTCTTGAAGGATCATGAGGTTGGTGGACTTTATATTATTAGACACTTGGAAGATACTCTACGGTATTTCCAAGCACTGATTGTAGAGCCTTTCTGTCAGCCAAGACCTGGATTCCAACCTGTGATTGATGCATCCTTTTTATTGAACCATGCTTTCTAAATTCACACCCTCTGACAGAATGTGGTTGGAAACTGCCTTAAAATGGTGGAGCCTGCTCAGGCCTTCTTATGGAAGGGGTATCCATGATAATCGGTGATTTTGTACTTATTAGTGATGAAGATGAAAAATGGTACGCTATTTCAAAGTATGGAATATGATTAACTTTACTTTTTTCATTCCTAAAGGAAACATTTCGCATTTCTGACTCTGCTGCAGTCATTATGTGAGTTTTAATAACTCATTGTGTCCAAACAGGCTTTTAAAATAGGTTGTAAAATAAACTAAAATGGGACACAGTGGGATTTTTTGAGTTTCTGAATCCAGTTGGCTGCTGTCACAGGCAATCTTGTATAAATGTCAGTACCTTCCTATGGGCTCATTTAAAGACAGCTCTGGAAGTGCCATACAAGTCTGCTTATCGGTGAGGAAAAAAGGATTTTCTTTGAAGATGTGTCCTGTTCAAAACCCTGGGAGTAGTTTATCCTGCATGTTTGTGTGTAGTGCTTTTAGTTTTGTTTATAAAGCAAATGATGATGTATTATTGCAGCACCTGCAATTATAACATGTATGTCATCTATGTTTAACCCCTTTTGAAGGGCAACTTGCCTGTCATTCAGTGTAGGGTAAAGAACATATGCAAGCAATTCTTGTTGAGTAGTAAATGTGCTGTAAATCTGTTCCCTAATATAACACACACTAACATGTTTTTAGCAGTACTCAATGGAATGTGATTAGTGCTGGACGTCAAGACCATATGTAAAAGCTAACTTCAAAAAGCACCATGTGAATCTGCTGTCCAAGCGTTACAGATTTAAAAAGAATGTTCTGAGTATTTGGAGTGCTTCAGCCGGCATGTTTATACAGAGGTTATACAACACGTTGTTCTTACATTTCTCACATACTATCTTATTCCAGGCTATTCTTTAGTGTAGCTTTGGATCTGGCTAAAGAAACAATAGACCGCTCAGCTTTTAAGCAAACTGAGAACCTCCCTCCACCTTTGCCTCAGTCTTCCATATGTGAAGAATAATCCCTCTTTCTTTTTCCAGGCGTCAGCGTGCCCTCTGCGTCCTGCTGTCTGCCAGTACTGTGACATACAGCTCACTTTCAACAAGCTCCAGGACCATGAAATTTACTGCGGAGCTCGGACTGAGAGATGTGGTGGGTGTGGTCATAACGTCATGGTGAAAGATCTAAAAGAGCATCCTCGAGTCTGTGGGCAAGAGGCGAAACAAGTAAGAGGAAGCAGAACAGTGCCTCGCTTCGAGGATGAGGATGCAGATTTGCGTGCCCTTCGAGACATTAGAAACCGACTAAGATCAGGTAACTATGCTGGGCCTTTGTGGAGAATGCCCAGGGCGCTAGAAAAGCAGATTTATAGCAGCTGTGTAGGAGACAAAACACTTAAGGACATTAGCAGAAGAAATGTTTCAGCAGCACAAAGAAATCAAAAGTGAGGTGAAGTGTAGAGAAGAGAATTGGCTTCTAATTTGACATTTGGCAGCTGATCCAAGTATAAGGTTTTGTAATTGCTTTCTGTGAAAATACTGAATAATGAAAGTTCCAGAGGCAATGTGAGTGGGACTATTTTACCGTGGAATAGAACTGCAAAGATATAAGCCAGCTAAATAGAGGACTGCTGAGGTACCCGGTGTGAAAGCCCAGTCCACTGCCTGTTCTCTTATCTCAAAGTATCTAGCTTAAAAATGAAATTGGAGTTGTTTTGCTCACTGCAAATTCTGTCCGGTTTTGTTTAGCAGCTGCACTCCTCTTTACTCCAGTTAAGTAGAAGGGTAGGTAAGATCTGGATGTGGGTTCACATGTGTAGTGCTGTGCATTTCTGCAGTAACATCCCGTAGCTTTCCTGCCAGAAAAGATTCCATGGTTTTCTTCTGTACATGTACAATTCCCACTGTTGTCAAATGTAATATCATTAACAGGAATTTGTTTCCCATCGATATACTGAAGAAACAAAGCAGAAGTGTTTCAGCCTTGTAAAAGGGCCGAGACTACAGTATATTAATTGGACCTCATTCACAGTGTAGGTCACAGAAGGTTCAGTGACTTCGTAAAGCTCCAAAGAAGCTTAAGTTCAAGCTGTTGGAGTAAGAGGAACGACTTTCTTCTTTTTCTCCTTTTTTGCTTGTTACAAACAAAAATAGGATGAGTGTTTTCCTTCTTCCTCCTGAATTTGATACAGGTGTCCTTCTAGGCTTTGAAACGCTGACCTCCATGAGTGTCCACATGTGTACCTGTGAAACCCTCATGGTTGAGCTAGTCTAATGCACAGAAGTGAACCGCTTGTTGCAGGCTTAACGTTCTCTCAAATTTATGATATTTATCTTTTGAAGAGGATGAACTGGAGCAGCTGGAGAGAAATGAAAACACTCATTCTTCACTTTATGAAGAGTGGGACGCCGATTTAGACTACGTGTTGGCTCTCAGCCTACAAAATGAGAATAATCCTCACAATAATACTGCAGCTGAAATTCCCAGTGACTTCTGGGAAAACTACTACACCAAAGAGTCTGTGCCATCGGCCTGTCTTAATGAAACAGACAAGTCAAATATCTTCTCCTGTGACTCTTTAGTGTCAAACCACATAAAAAGTAAGTATAAACGCTGTTGTGGTGGGTTTTTTTCCCTTAAAGTTTGAGAGAATGGAGAAGGAAAGAGAGGATTCTTGGACTGGGAATGTCAAAGATTATCTAGGTATTTTAAAATGTCAAAATGAGTCTCTGAGACTCCCTCTAAATCATTTTTAGGTAATTAATACACAGGAGATTAGACTCTCCATGAGTACCATTCTTCCTTCCTTTTTTAAATGTTATCTTCTGCTTCCTCAAAACTTAGCAATATTAGTGTTTAAAATAGTTTCTTTCAAAGAGGTATTACTAAAGCAAGACCGCAAGGGAAGAAGAAATAAAAGCTATAGTGAATCTCTGACTTTGATATGTGGTGAGAGCTTCGTAACAACGGAGTAGGTGCCAACTTTCTTGTTGAAGTAAACACAATAGGAAGGGAGGATCTGGGGGAGACCTGAAGTGCCAGCTTATTTTGAAAGGAGAAATGGTACTAAAGGATTTACTGAAGGCAGTAATAGGCTTTTTTACCAGACCATTCAATATATCTTTGACAACAAAACATTGTTGTCGCTCTGGGTGATGTGAATTTGCTTATGTGAAATTCAGCAAGTGGGACTAGAGTAACTGTTTCCTTAGCATTTGCTCTGGTTGCTGTCCTGTGGCACAGAACAGGAGTCTGTTACTTAGGAATTTTGAAGATCAGTCGATCCAACTGCATCAGGCTTCTCTATGGTAGAGGATATAACCATTACTTACTTTGCAGACGACGAGATCATCATGTTGCCCTGTGAATTTTGTGAGGAGCTTTACCCTGCCGAAGATCTGATTCTTCATCAGGTTTAGTACTTTCTTGTATTGTATCTAGGGGTTTGCAGTAAAGACTTTTTTCTGCTACCGTGGCTGAACAAGGGTGCAGTCTTCACTCAGTGATACTGTGAGAACTCTAGCAATTTTGTCTTTGCAAAGCATGGTTTTGAGAGTCGATCTATGCTCAACAGGAGAGCTAATTTTTCCATGTTGCTTGCATAACAGACAGGTTGTAACCCAGCAAGTGCCTTTGCCTCCTTCAGTAAAAGAAGGTCTTCTCCAAATACACGAGAATATGATGGTCTGCGTGCTGCTGGGCCCAAAAGCTGTAGGTCTCTCTCTTCATCCCAGCCCCAAGCTGTCCAGGCAGAAGGAAACATTATGATTCCATGTGAATTTTGTGGCATCCAACTGGAAGAGGAGACACTCTTTCATCACCAGGTACTAAACAGAACTTGATCTGTTGTATCACATCTAATTGTTCAATAACTATGCCAAGTCCTGCGGCCTCTTGTTGTGGCACGTTTCAGGAATCCAAGTAACTGTCCCCTGTGTCAGATCTTCCCAAACAAAGCCTCTTGGGTCCCATCTAAAATGTTGCGGTATGCTGAGGCTCTTACTCAAAAATAACAATTACTTTTGAAAGCGCTTGTGACGAAAGCTAAACAAAAGGCCCTAAAATTGCACAATGTAAGTGTTTGACTTCTACATAAAAGCGATGTCGAAACCAGGATGTATGAATCACAGCTAAGGTGGGTGAGGAGCACGAGCGTTATGACCTGTGTAGGTAAGAGAGGAAGTAGACGACACAGACTACAAATCTAGGAGATGGAGGAATGTCTCAGAGGGTGGATGTAAAGACAGGGGGAAAGGGTAAGAGCACGAATATATCTGAAGCTCAGCCTAAGAGAGAAGTGGTGGGTTTATGAAGCGATGGGTGCTGCAGAGTGCTTACTAGGGTATTCCGGTTCTATACATTGCTGTCTGAGACTTCTAATATGGAAAGAACGCCAGGTCTTGGTACTGCTGAAGCTGTTACTGCTTTTCAAGAATGCTGGACAGATACCAACTAGACCGCTTGGTGCTTTACTACTTCTGTACACCTAAAGAGCGGATTCGGGGAGCGGTGTGCACGTGGAAGAGACAGTCCTCTGGAATTTGCTGCTATTACAGACAAATCTGTACACCTAAAGAGCGGATTCGGGGAGTGGTGTGCACGTGGAAGAGACAGTCCTCTGTAATTTGCTATTACAGACAAGTTGTGAAATTGCTGAGCTCGCTCATTTTCTGTTTCACAGCTGAAGGAATTGGGAAGTTAACAGTTCTTACAGTCCTAACTAACAAACTAGTGAAGCTGTATTTTGTTTTTGTGTTTTTCTGGGCCCTTCCTCTCCTTGGTGGTAGTAAATTCAGTATTAATAGAAGTGAGATTTGATAAAATGTCATAGCTTATCCTTTGCTAAATAGTCATGCTTGACACTAAGGAGAAGTCCCATCCACTTCCTATTACAGCTGGCTGTTGGAAGACTCCAGGCGGGTGTTGGGAGACCTCCCCCCCCCCCCCTATCTAACTATTTTGGAAATGCAGAATGCAAAGACTGCTTTATCTACAAGCTTCTAATATTTGTGATGAAGTTTGTGTACGATAATCAGGACTTGTTAAGTATTAGTGACGGGAGCCGAGTTGCCACAATATAGTTTGTTTGCAAACCATGAAAAGGACACTTGTCTTTAAAGTTTTGCATTCCACGTAGTACTCCTGGTATCTAACAAAGGTAGCAAATGTTTTCCTTTCTAGTTCATATTTTTGTTTTGCGTCCTATGGGCTTCTGTCATCTTGTTTTGTTGTTCCTCGATGTAATTAACCTGCAGAAAAACATGACTTTGTAACAAGGATAGCCAACAGGGGCACTTCTGTGGGCAGCGTGACTTGGAAATCACTTTAAACTTGATTTTTGTCCTTGGATTTGGTTTTTATGATGGCACCAATACCTACCAGGTTGATACCTGGGACTGGCTTTGCAGGGTCATTTTTAGGCGTGAGAGGCAGAAGGCTGAATAAGAGAGTGTCTGGTTGTTGGCTGGCAGTGAGGCCCCAAATACGGGGTGGTTCTGTTCAGCAGGACTGGCTCACGCTGCCGGTTCCATTTTTGCTTAGGTCCTGTGACAGCTAGTGATTATTCCTAAGCTCTGTGTAAGAGAAAATGTGGGTGTCGACAAGCCAGTATCTACCTCTTTAGCCTAAACGCAACTCCCTACTAACCTTAATCTTTCTGAGGGGTGATGCTTTGCAGTGTTTTTACAGGAATACGTTTGAGTGAGCTGTCGTTTAAGCGGTCAAATGTATGTTTTCCTTTAGCACCGTTGTGATCTGCGCCCGGCCAGCCCAGCAGCCAGCCTGCCATCTCAGCAGCTGCTGTCTCCTCAAGCCAACAGAGAGAGAAGAGAATCACCAGAGCTGGCTCGGAGACGAATCAGGCATCAAGGTGTGGGCAAAACACAGGCTTACACACGCTCTTTTCCTTTGCATTTGCAGGAACGCTGTGCGTGTTCCAAGCTGAATAGATGTTGCTACCCTGTTCTGTCTCCAAAATTTAAAAATCTTGGATCCCCTACCATTGGTCTAATTTTACACAAGAAAGATGAAATCACTGAAACTCGGTATCCTCAAAGATCTTGGTTATGAAGCCCTATGCTGCTGGAATGGAAATTAGGTCTAGTTTTGTTATCTGAATAGTCTCTAACGTCTCATGCTGCATTTACTATTCCTATTAAGCGCTGTGTTCTTGTCCTCTCAGGAGATGTTTCTCCTCAGTGCATAGGCGGCTTTGGGCAGCAGAGGCTCAGCTATCCTGCACAAGGGACCAAGTCACTGAGTAATACGGCAAATGCCGGGAGCGCACCGTTGTCCTCTTCAGCGAGAGCTAGCGATGCTCCCGACTCGAGAGGGAAGCCCAGGAAGGTGGCTGGCAGTGAGGGAAGACCGAAGAACAGAGGCGTGAGTGAATCTGCAGGTGGGACAAGGCCCCGTGCGAGACCTACTCAGAACTTTCATTCAGAAGCCTTCACATCCAGCTTCTCGAGAACTTCTCCAACCCAACCAAGGTAACGCCTTTCTCTTCTGTTTCAAGCAGCCACGCTGGGCCTGCCCTAAAGCGTAAGGGATCGGTGGCACCGTGTGAGCAAGTTTTGCTCTGCTGAAAGGGGGGGCGCAGCCTTACGCCTGGCGCATTCTGATCTTCAGGCAGCAGCAACCCAACAGCAGCAGTAGTGACAAATCCATTCCAGTCCTCTGCCTCATTTCCTTCTGGTGCAAGTCTGGATTCCCTCGTATGTGCCAGTGGCTGAAAGGGTTTCACTCAGCTTAATTTGGCTGGTGCTTATCTGAGTTTCAAACAGCAAACTTAAGCTTTTATATCAAAATAGAATGGACAAAATGATCACTGGGAGACAACATAGGATAATGCCTTGTTACCTATCCATTGTAGCGCGCTCATCTTAGCTTTTCTCTTGCTCCTTCAAAACTCAAACGTGCATAAACCTAAAATGAGATCCAAAAATTTTAGCGTGATGCCTTTATGGCTCATCACCTACTTTCTTTGCCGCTTAATTCAGCTTGCATCGCTGCCAGCCTGAAACCTGCTGGGTTTTTTTTTCCCCCTGCAGTGCAGTGTGCACTATTGAAATGCCTAAAGGCAGTTGACTGGGATATGGTTCTTCTGCTACAAGAATAACTGGGTCAGGGTTCAGGAGAAGAACAAAGGGCTTCTTCCTAGACCTTCCAAAGTCTCCCTGGTGTGAAGGACCTGTGTCTGTTCAGCGGTAAGAGCACTGGAAGTGGTAGGCTTGCTTCATCTGAAAGCGTCCCTGTTGTTCTTCTACAGCACCAGCAATGGAGGAGGAAGGAGCCTCGGGATGTCGGATGGTCCAGCCAGCTTCAGGCGCAGGAACACAAAGGTAAGGCAGCCAGCGCAAAGTAGGAGAGCGGCGCTTCGCTCTCTGGTTGGGTGGGGACTGGACGCCTCCCTTTCGGAGAGGACAGTGCCTGGCTGTTACCCCTTGAGTTTTTTTGTGATGGTTTTGCCAGGATGATGAGCTTATTTTACAGTCCTTCCTGCTTCAGTGAGGTTTTTATCGATTGCTTGTTATCAAGTACTCTTTGAAAACAGCATTTTTACGTGTT
>NW_008795859.1:933131-989754 GCF_000699145.1 Aptenodytes forsteri | reverse complement strand
GCATCTGGTCAGCCAGAGGAGGAGTAATCCACCACCTGGGAAAAACACGTTTAGCACTCTACGCACCATCGCTATGCGCTCTAGTTCTTGTTCATCTGAGCGCAAGTAAATTCCTATATTGCCATGTCATTGAAGACTTTCTATGAATTTACATTTTTATAGGCAGTGATCACTTTATATATATATTTTTTTTTTTTTTAAATTTGTGAGAGCATACTACGGGTTCTTACTTCTGTGATCTATACTAGCAACATCCCAAGACAGCAAATACACTTCTGCCTTGGGAACCGCCTGGGTTATGTTTCCGTACTGGCTCTGACACCCCGTGAAGGAGATGTTTTGACATCCTGATCTTCAAGCATGTGCCCTGCTGCTCTTGTGCGAGTTAGTTATTCTGCAGACAGCTACAGCAGATGAAAAACAAAAGCAAGCTGTCAGCCAGGACGATGCGGGGGAAGAGGTGGGCCTAGGAGCTTACCCGAGTCCTTTGGAGGACAGGCTCCGAGGCTGGCACGCTGGAGAACACCCGACGCTGCAAGGGCGGTTGGTCTGGGCAGTTCCGAACTGAACTCCGTTGCATCGAGTGGTTTGGCTCAACGTGTCCTCTGCTGAAGGGAGGGGTAACGGGGCGTCGCTGGAGACCTTGCAGCTGAGCCTGTTCCTACAGCTTAACAGCGCGGCTCACCGGCTCTGTGGCTCAGCCAGGCGAAGCCGTGCGCGCCTCGGGATGGAGGGGTCTGCGCCTCCAGCTGCACGTCCTCGGCTGTTACCAGACATGCCCAGGACACGGAGAGTGTCAGTGGAGAAGCTCTGAGCCCACGGCTGTGTTGTAAAACGCTTTTTAATGCTGTATTAGTCCATGCTTTTTAAATTCCTTCTAATAAAATTTATCTAATGATGTCCCAAAACATTGTGCAGTAAAAACCCACTACATGAAGCGATGTGGGATCACGAACGCTATTTGAGGGCAAGTTTATCACCCCAGACCTAGTGACGGCCAGTCCAGAATCACGGGCAGTGGGCTTCGTCAATTTGCGTTCCGCTGTTACTGCCTGCATTAGGTCTTTGTTAATTTGCTTTACGAGAGCTGTTCCAGCCCTCGCGCTTTGGCGCAGCGTTAGGGGATCGGTAACGCAAAAGCTGGAGCAGGCAGGTCTCAGATAATGACCGTGGGCATCAGCCTAATTAACCGGGTACAGCAGATGGCAGGAGCAGGGCTCATTAGCCAGTCACCCTTCTAGGGCAAGGCTGTTGCTGGAGGCCTTGTCTCTGCTGCCAGCTCTGTCGCACAAGCTGCGGCACGGAAGACTAGTGATCGCTGAAGTGATCCTGGTTCTAAAATAAAGACATTTTACGGACGCTTCCACCAAATGTAAGCGTTTATTTATACAAGAAAAGCAGAATAAAGGTATTTAAAAAAACCAAACCTTGCGATGGCATTTCTGGGGAAGACTGCTATGGCAAGGCAAGGGAATGTAAGCTGGCTCTTCTGGTTTGTGACGGTTAACGGGATGCCTTGTTCAGAAACTGTTAGTATGAAAAATAACTACCTACTGAGCTGACAACGTGGCTTAGTCTGCATTATTCCTCAGGCATGAGAAGTACTGCACTTCCTCCATTAAGAGAAATATTAGCAATCATTGTGCTTGCTTTCCTTTTTGTACAAAATATTTACATTTCTGTTCCAAATAAATACAAATTACAGCATATTAACCCACAAAAGTGGGATTTAAAATCAGGTAACCTGCAACTTCGTTTCTAGCCGTTCTAATCCTCTGCATCAGGGGAGGGATTTTTTTTTTCCCCCTCCATTATTTCCAGCCCCAAATAAGGACACGATACATCTCGAGGGATGTTAAGAATCTCCTTTATGCAAGTGTACACTGTATGGCCAAGAGCACTTGACAGGGTGATGCTGTGTACGGTACCAAGATGGACAGACGCCAAGCCAGAACTAATACCCAGCTCCAGAGTTTTTCCATTGTTTAGTATAATTTTACATTCTGAATGAATATATATTAAAAAAAAATAAATCACAAACCAATCTTTGCTTTGACAAACAAACCTATTACAGACAATGTCAAGTTCATTTAAAGCACAAGGAAGTAATGATTAGAAAAGCTTTAATTAAAAGGCCGTTTGAGCTACAGCCGAACCACTGCAGCTCTTCCTTCCTAGTAACAAAAAAAAAAGCCAACCCCCCAACTCCTCTTGCCGGGCTCATACCATTCTTCAGAAAAAAACCAAAGTCAATGCAGGTTATTTATTGGTGAGACATTTCTTCCTGTATAAGAAGCTTCATTTACACAGCGAGGTGTAAACAGCATTGACTAAAAGTCTGTTATTCGTAATCATAAATAATTAATTGTAATAAATATGTTATCAAGTAACTTTACAGCACGCTTTTCAGGGCCAAGATGCAGATACGTTCCACTCAACTGTGCTCTCTGGAAGGAGAAGAAAGACAGCAGCAGCTTCTTACTCGCAGCTGTAACCGCAGCCTTGGAAACGCTGGCATACCGAGTCCTCGCACCCCTGCGGGTGAGGTATTTGACCGCGCTGCAAGTCCACCCAAAGCATTACGGGCTTGAAAGGGGAGATCTAAACCCGATACAAACCCACGATCCAGCCGGCAGAAAGAAACCCCAAACGCATCGTTGTCAGCGACAATCCTTCTGCTGTGAAGGTCAGCTGACGTTCTTCACGCTTCCTTGCGGCACCCGTTTGGGAACGCACGTCCCAGACGGGAATGAACCGGCTCCAGGCCATTCCTCCTGCTTCGTTTTCCCCTCGGTCTTCGCAAACTCCACGTGCGTTTGCGCTTACTCCGAATGATTTCTCAGCTACACATATGCTTCTACCAGGAAATGGACAAGATTCAAGAGTAAATATTCTTCCTACATGTATGTGTTCCTTTGAAAGGGCAATATGCAATAGAAGGGTAACACAGCTTTCCTAACCACGGGATTTGGAGACTCTGTATGCCAACAACTATCTCTACAACTGTTGCACACACATTTTTCCATTCGCTCACAGGAGAACAAGAATATACACACTTGTTTAGGCTTTTCTCTCTTACTCGCATCTTCCAAGTACCACACGCTCGTAGTTCCCAATATTCACAATAATATACAATAAATACAGCTTTTTCAATTCCCATTACCACTGGCAAGCCAAATGAGCGTATGCCGTCTTCTAAAGAGACATATAATACCAACCTTAAAGTACAGTTACACACACACCGTCGTAGACCTTTCGTGTGGCTGATGCGCTAAGCGCATCGGAAGGAAAATAACGAACTGGCAGCTCAGTACTGGCACTTAACTTACAAATAGTACCGAGCCGAGTAGCACAGCAGTGATTTCAGTACGTTCTCTTCGGTTCTTCAGCAGGCAGGTAATTCTCACTTGTGCCGGGTTCTCGGCGATTAACAAAGCAACGCCGTACTTTTAAATGCACCCGGTGCAGGGCAACCGCTTTTATACGAGTAGAGGAAGGTACAGGTGTTGATGTGGTGTTTTGAAACCACCCCGGAACATATTTCACGACATACAAAAGTTAAACTTAGAGAATTGTTCCCTCTCTGTAGTCTGCTATTATCTTCCCATATAAAATAGAAGCTTTATCTTCAACCAAGTGACTTCGTGTCTTCCCCCCACCTCATCCTCCTTTCGGGCGTCACCCTCCTAGGATAATTTGCTCTTAGATCAAAGATCATTTCTGAGTACAAAAATGAGCTCCAGGTGTTTAACCACACACCGATTATTCTGAAAGCCTGTTCGGAAATAGGATAAAGTCACAGATTATAAGCTTGAACTGTGGTATCTTACACCGTACAGAGAGAAGCCATTGTGTTTCTGCTAATATTTTAATTACAATAAATTATTTTGTTACTAAGCAAAGCAGACATTCAAGAACATCTAGGGCAAGAACCCAACTGAATTACGGCCCTTTCACTGTTCTTTCAATTATAAGTCTTCCTACGCTGAAACCCCAAGGTAACTGCCACAGCTACCCGTGTGCTTGCTTATAGTTTAAAAAGTTACAAGAAAATGGTGGAAACGTGAACATGCAGTTTGGCAGCGTATTTTCTGCTTTAAAACTCAAGCAAGTTCTAGAAATTCTGCACGATCGCTGCCTGCGACAGAAGCAGAGCACTGCCGTGCTCCGTCCTGCAGCGATTCCCTCCCCACACCCGGTTCATTCCATTTTTGTACTCAGAAACGTTTCAGGGGCGAGCGATCTATGAGCCTCCACCTCCGAGCGCTCCCGAACTCAGAACGCCCTCACTTTTGGTGTGTTTGCATGGGTAATATCATTCTAAATTACAAAATTAGAAATGTACATGTTTAAAGGTTTTTCAAAATTAAATTATACACAAACTGGTCTTTACTAAACTATCCTACAAATATTCCACAAACAAGGCAGCAAAATAACCAGTCCACCACAAAGTCTACAAATACAAAATGTAAGTCTTCCAGTAATTATTGTAACGGGAACAAAAGTTCAGAAAATAAATTAACCTCCAGCTCCTCACACAGTGTTACAGGAGGTATTTTTATGTGAATTGAAGGGTTTCCAACGTTAGCAGAGTCATGAAACAATCCAGACAGTCACCTCTAGGCATCCCCCTCTCCCACTCAGCCGCTGAGTGGATCCTCCCGGTAGTGGATGGCGTATCGGAGCTTTTCCAGCATTATGTCCAGTGAGGAGTACTGAGGAAGTTTGATCATGAACATGCACGTTTCAACACGGATGTACCGGGAGTCTGGAGAACCTGCAGGGGAAGAAGCACCAGAAGGGGTTTGCACAGGCCCTCCGCTTTCCACCTCATTCTCCAAAAGCATCCTTCCCCCACGCCCCTTACTAAGAAGTATGAAAATAATAAAATTCCCGCCCATAACGTGTCTCTTGAACCTTAAATACTGCCGCGCTTCTCAGTCAGTCCTCAGGCCGATATTTTTCTGACGGTCCAATCATTTTAGAAGCATACGAGACAAATACGATACAAAATCTCTTACCGTCTCTAGGGGGCAATGTTTTAAGTACTTAAAGTTTATTTTAAATTTTATTTTTTACATGGTTTAAAACCAAGTTCGCTCTCTTCTTATTTACAGTCATAACTACCTGCCTCTCTGTGCATTAAATGCACTGTTAAATTGAAAAGAAAGGGGGACTGAAAGCTAGAGCCACGATGCGAGCAGAACCGATTTTCTTTGCCTTAGGAGACGGTGGGCAGACGTACCCGCAGCTCCGTCGGGGGGGGCTATTTTCATGGGGTACGGCGGGACGTGGGCGGTATCAGGGCCTCCGTCTTTGCAAGGACAGGTGAAGGGGATGCGCTCCTGGTTACAGGCGAACTTTATGAACTTGCAGAGCTCCTCCTGAGTGAACATCTCCAACGCGCTCCAGAAAAACTCGATGTGCTGATCAGTTTCCATCAAGCCCACCTGGTACATGGTGTGTGCCTAAGAAAAAAGAAAGCAAGACGTCCACTGCTGCTTTCTTTTCCCTTCGTAAGTCTTCCCCGCTTACACTTTACGAGGACAGAAGGGGAGGGTAACTACACCTCTCTCCCCAGGTTCTCCCGCCTTTTCAAAATCATTAGGAAATCCAGCCATGGTAGAGTGTTAATATAACGTGGGTTTGTATCTTTTTAGCCCATCAGCTTCTGTAACAGGCTTGTCTTAGCACGTTTCCCCTGTGGGGCAGGTAGTGTACACTGCGATTTTATTTAATGTGCAGGCCTGGGGCAGTTCAGCATCGCTGCTGTTTAAGGAAAACACAAAACAACGCTAACACCCATGGTTGAGAATATTCTACGACTTCTGACACGAGAGAACGGTTCTTTTCCTGGCATAATTCTTACGGTAGCAAAATGAAGGTATTTAGGACCAGAAGTCGTCTGTTACAGATTTTTAGATTTTCAGAAGTTATTTGCAGTTCAAAATAGGGGCAATGGCTCTTTCAGTCCTTAGCTCAAGCGGCAAATATTAAATAAAGCTCAATAAAATGGAGACAGATTTAAAATTTGATGTTAAAAAGCAAATTCACTATTCCTCTCTGGAATGAGCCCCACTCCTACTATTTCCTGAATCCAGTGAAATCTTAAAAAACTTCCTTGGGGCAAAGGGGGTGCCCAGGCACAGGCCAGTGTTCCATAAGGACCGTCCCGGCTGTATCACAAGCAGAAGGTTCTCCCCTAACAGCTTTCACGTGGGAGGGTCCTCCCCTCTACGTGTCAGACAGGTAAGTTTTGCCAAAGAAGCTGCAGTTCTTCACACCTTGAGAAACTCCAGGTTAATGTATGGAAGCCCGCATGTCCTCAGCTCCATCTCTAGAGGGGTCAGCGTAGTCAGAAGCTGCAGGGGAATGATAGACCCAAGTCCAGCACGCACTGCAGTCATGCACTCCGGAGTCTGCAGCTCACGCATCCTCAAGCTCCGGATCGCTGTTGCATACACGTCCTTGTTCTCCCATCTGCAAGGGCAGAGATTCAGGACAAGAAAGGAGCACGTGGAAGAGCCCTCTTGCCCTACCCCACACCGTTACACACAGGAGGGTTTTATGGGGAGATTCCGCTTTTGAATAATCGAGAGCGAGCATTAAGCTATTTGCATTCTGATGCTTCCCAATTTAAGTCCACTTTCCTCAGCTTCATCCTCTTCTCTCATGCTTGCCCGTTTCTCACAAGCCTCCTAACTGTGGGTGTTTACGGAAGCCAGCAAACAGCTGATGAGCAGTGCTCCTCAGCTGTCTGTTTCTTACAGAACAAAAGGCAGCGCTAGAGATTCCAAGTTCCTGCCAGCAAATACAAAGCTTTCCCAGATCGTTCCAGGTTGTTACAAAAGCATCTCTGGAGAGCCTGGTGCTTGGAAAGTTATTCCAGAGATGCTTCTTTCCCATGTAACCCAGTGCAACATCCTGCCAAGAAAGCTGTTACTCACCCCACTGGAATGTGCCTGCCTCTGGGACAAAGCTCCACTTCCTCCCCTGTCATGGTCAGGTAGGTGAATTTGCAGCATGGCTTGTTAGGACAGTCAGGGCTCTCTGTTGCTAGATGCTGAGAAGCAATTTCTGCACACAGAGCTTCCAGTTCTGTCTCATCATTTATCTGTCACGAAACACAAGAACAGTGTCTGACGACCAGCACGTCGTACTATGTTATTCTTGTGACTCATTTAAGGTATCGCCACAGCGTATGAAGTGCACTCGTTCTATCATCTGGAGACGTCACGGGCAGTGAAAGCCAGTCATTGCTTTGGTGGGTTATTTTCCCGTTTAGCGCTACCAGTTCCAGTAAACATTTCAGAAGCCTTAACTCCTCCACTGTCCCTGGCGGCAGAGGAGACTGAGCAGCTTTTCCAAGCCATCAGGATGTAAAATCCTGCACCCAAGAGGAGTCAAAACACTTCACGACCCCGCTCACGTGAAAAACATCTGCTAGCTGTGAAGCCAACCACTACCACTGAAGGCACACAGTAAAGTCAGCAGCCACCAGAACAATGTGCTTATGGGGGAAACCCTGGAAAAAAAAAAGGAGGAAAGAGAAAAAAAAGAGTTACTTACGTTTTCAAATTTTTTGACGTAGTTGTAGGTGAGGATGTCAGCTTCCTGGAGATCAACGTCAGGATCCAGCGGCTCTCCTACCAGGGTCTTCCAGAAGGAGGGCAGGAGGTCAAGTGGCAGAGGAACATCTGCTCTAATTGCAATACCCAAGAGCTGCCCAAAGAAATGGAATAACTGCTCCTCCGCGTAGGTTATAGGGCTAGGCGTCAAAATATACTTCCCCTTTAGGAAAAAAAACAGAATAGAGCACACAAAGCAGTAGTTATCAATTGATGCACACCCTGCAGGTCCACAAGTTAACAGGCTTGTGAAAATACCGATTTGAACGCAATCAATACTGTTGGCTACAAAAGGATTTGCTCAAGCGTGGCATGGAGACTGTACATATCACACCACATTACCTTATAATTTAATGATCAAGCCCCAATTCTACAAGCTCTGTCAATCAGCATCCACAAGACTTTTCTGTATTTATGTTATCAGTTCGATATCTAAACCTTCCAGTTGTGGGATGTTTCTGAAATACAGTCTGGATGTGCAAAGCCAGGTTTGCTACGCAGCTGGTCTTGTGGGAAATGAGCTGTTTTCCTACCTTGTGAATATTCCTAGGAAGGAACTATACCTGAACTACCGTAAATTCTTTGGGCCGTAAGCTTTATCTTGTTTCTATAATACATCTACTGCACAAAATAGGAGGACACTAAATATGCATTAAATAGCATGGATGGAGCGTCTTACTCTGCCAGCAATGCGACTGACTTTCCTGGTGGCGTTCCGAGAATAGTATCAGCAGAATATGACTTCACTAGTTTGGGATGGACAATCTCTAAATCAGACATCCGAACCAGATTCAATCCAAGTGAACTTTGACCAGGAGTCTTAATTCTGCTACGTTTTGCAGTTTCGACTGCTTGGCTACTTCTTCAAGTACCTGCGGTGCCACTTGAAATGCAACAGGGGATTCATCGACAGTCATTTTTAGTTCTATCAGGCACGTGAGACCTATCTGGTTAGACGTGCTAACAGGGGCTGTTGATCTGAAGCTTCTCTCTGTATTGCTAACTCAATGTGTTCTACTCCTGTTCAAACACATGCATTCAAAAAGAGAAAAGCAATTTGATTTCTTGCATTGAGGTATCACACCTTATTCTTATTGACTGCAGAGCTCGGGCACAACAGGAGAAGGGAGAGCGAGGAGCTCTGTAACTCTTTACAAACTTGCCAAAGGAAGTGACGGAAAGATCCACCTGAAAAAGAGAGGGGCAAAATAACGAAATGCCCTCTGAGGCTTGTTACCGCTACCTTTTAATCCAGAATTTGCCGTTCTCCTTGAAATCACGTTTCATGCCTTAGATTACATGCTTAACCTCTCTGACTGCACAGATGCGTGGCTTAAACAAGAGTGGGGTAGACGCCAGCCATGCCAGCCTACTATTCACGTGCAAGTCCACATTTAAATAGTTTGATTACATGCAAAAAAATATTCATTTAATTGCTTCCTGCTGAATTCTTAAGTCTGCTTTGTCTTCCAGCACTCTATGTGTAAGACTAGCACAAACATTTGTTATACCAGTTGGCCTGCAAATGGAATTCATTACTTGATTAGAAGATGAATGGTGCTGTCTTTGTAACAACGGGGCATTGCCACAGCTAAAAGCAGTGAGGCAGTGCATCAGAAATCATTACAGATGCTGAGCTGTGGACATAACATTTATGCCTTTATAGATCCTGTCAATAACCACCACAGACCTTAAAAAGAAAAGAATTCCCCTTGAGAGAAGACATCAAGGAGCCCTTTGTTCAGCTAAGAGGTGCACACTCACAAGAATTTTCCTTTCCCCAATTTGATAGATGACGCTAGGAGGTAATACGAGAAGAGCATTTTGGGCTTTTCTCTAACTCCATATAACCCCGTGAATCTCCAAAAAGGACCTATTACAATCAGTACACAGGCTGCATTAATTTAGATAGCAGCGATCAATTTTCTTCTTTGACGCACAGTTGATATTTGCCTTGATACCCTATCAATTATTCAACAGATCTGCAAAGCAAGATTTTCCTGGCTCTTGTTTAGATCAAGTCTCTTCTTGGAGTAGATGCAGCCCACGTAGCATCCAAGGGAGCCAGCACCCCCAGAGAAAGTAAATATCCAACGGGGCTGGAGAGCATCCACATAAAGAAGATCTTACAAAATGAAACCTCACAAATTAAAATACAGTATCCAGAGAAGAGAAAGCATAATAATCTTGTTTAATAAAGTAAGATTATTTCTTAACATTTTCTGTTGAGAAGCAGTAGTCCTATGTCATGAGGAGTCTGTCTCTGTACTGGTTAGGTGAAGTCAGGGCACTTAAATGTCTGTTCCTTTCTGAGATTCATTCTTTCAACCAGTCACATGAAAATTACTAAAATTATTACAAGAAATACTGTACGTCTCCTCACAAAAGTCAGCAAGATGCAATTTTAATACTATTTACTGCAAAAATTAAGGACGGTTTTTAAAGCAGCAAAACCCTTACCACACTCGCCATCTCTCCAGCTTGGCTGGGACAAGCTGAAGTTCGTACTTCTGATGTCAAGCTGAAGACAATTCTCAAAACCACCTCGCTTGGGCATGTCCACTTTCAATTGTTAACGCTTGCATATTCCTTGACAGCTACGTTTGGTAATGTGTCCTGTACTAGTATTTAATGGTATTTTAATCTATTGGCTATACAATCTCACATCACTTTAACAATAAAAACCACAGTAGCATTACCTAGCTCATTACTAACAAGAAAGTACTTAAAAAAAATAATCTTTATTATCAGCACAGGCTGGCTTTACCATGGCCAAACATCAAAACAACCTGAAAAGACATTCTTACTAAATGCTCTCCTCATGCTTCAAACTACTTATTATTACTTTATTTACTTGCTCTAGTTAGTGAAGTCGCATGCCCAGGCACTCATACTTCCTGCTGTATTAGCTAAAATATGAAAATTAACCATCTGGCTTGCTTAATTCTTGGAAGCTTCATACTTTTCCATCTGCAGGACTACAAACACCACAAGGTAATGCTGCTCCTTAAAGTTAACATGAGCCACATTCTGGTGAAAACTTGGATTCCACCTGGAATAAGTTCTCACGACTGTACCTGATGTCACCCACACTGGTAACTCTGTAATCCCGACTTACTTGTTCCATGAACCTCCTCCCCTGTGAACCGAATGTTGAAAGCATATGTAGGGTCTCCACCACTGGCAAGTTTAACACAGAGCTGCGAGGATGGCACGCAGGCTAGCTGTCTTGCTGCCTGACAGAAATAGGAATTTTCTGAAGAACGGATCTCCCCTATTTAAAAAACAAAAGAAAAAAATAAAATCCCCATACTCAGAGTATTTTGCGTTAATAAGCATGTGAGCTTGGTTAAAACAGATCTGCCTTTTGCAACGGATTAAAATGAATTTCAAAAAGCGTAAGTGTTTCCCATACCTCCAACTATTTCCAAGGGATCCAGGGTGATTTCTGGGGCTGCATGATCAGCAGTTCTTTGGACAGTGGCATTCAGCACTCTGTTCATTACAGTTACCTTTGTGTCATAAAAGATTAAGCCTAAATAAAGAAACACATATTTCAGTATAGTTACCTATCCTTTTACAATCTTATTTTCTGAAATTCTCTAATGGACAACAGTAGAATAATAATTTCATCTTCATTAGGTAGGTAAGATACAGCTAATCCACCTTTTTAAAAAAAAATAAAATACTGAAGTATTTGTTACTAATGTTTACTGGAAGAAGCACATTGGGTTAGAACACTGATGAACACAATTCTAATGTTATATAAATAGATCCTAGCAACTCCACCAGAATCTCTGTAAATCAGAAACACTTTGCCAAATAGCTTTCAGAAATCCGAGATGTTTTGACAGTAATGCTAGAGGCAAGAAACATGATAAAAAAATAGGGCTGTCACATTGCACCGTAAATACGGGCTCTATGAAGACAAATCTCTGAACATTCCTCACTTCCCCAATTCTGGGTTCACAAGGTCTTTTTCTAGCTGGGCCAATATAAAAGCCTACGTACGCACATTGACGCCTTTGGTGAATTCTGTTATCTTCTTCAGAAGAAAAGAAGTTTGGGAAATTTAACAGCCTAAATCTTTGTTTTGTTTGCTGTCTAATGAAGCCTTGTAAAAACTATTTTAAATGCTGATGCACGGTAAGTATTTTCTTGATATCTCTAATTCTACAACTTCAATGACAACAAGGATGCCAACATGTCCTGGGACTTTCACCTGATCTGCTGCTTGTTGACTAACAAAGAATTTTAATTTATGGAAACCCCCAAGAAGATAAAGGCACATTTGAAGGCCACCCACAGACAGAAAAGATGGGCCAACTCCCTCCATGGTCAAGAAAGCTGCACAGTGTCTATTAACTACTTGCAAGAATCCCCCTCGCCTTTAAAAAAGAAACCAAGAAAAAGAAAAGACTCCCACACTGAGAAGTGCCCTTGGGTTAATGCCGGTTTTTGGCTGCCACCTCAGGCAGACCGTGTGCCAGCTTATCAGGCTGAGAATGAAGCCAATAAGCCTTTTGTTAGCACACTGAAACCACTCACTATCCCACTTTCCCTCTCCCCTCCATGTTCTCCTTTCTGTCACACGTATACACACATTAAAATATTCTGCAAAATATACTAAGAAATTCGATGTGGTGCATAGTGCACCCTGTCAGGCAACAACCATGTTCCCCGAGAAACTGACCTTTGGCCTCTTGCAGTAACGCAGCAATACTATTAGCGTACATCTCAGTCTGCCGAAGCTCCACCAGCGGTAAGAAAAACGTCTCCAACGTTGTATTGAGAGACTGAAGCAGTGCAAACCGTAGGCGTAGACTTTCAACAGGAACATCTGAGGTGGGAAACATCCAGTCAGAGAGATAAAGAGATTCCCTACCTACTGCAAAGTCCATCTTCCCAGCAGATTCCGTCCAGGAGCCACACAAGCTTCCTTCTAAAGCAGCCCCTCCTGATCCCTGCACAGCAACAAGAGGGCTGAAGACGCAAGAACAACCATGATGTTCCTTCCTGGATCTCGAGTCTCTGGGTGTCTGAGTCCAGTATCTTTCATCATGACTGAATGTGCATTATCTGGAGACCCTCTTAAAGGAACTTAGGATTTAGGTGACTAAAGTCTGCCTAGGTCCAGAACTGAAATCCAACCTTCCTTCCCCCTGCAAGCTAAACTCACCAGGTATCTTCCTGCTCCAGCCTGATCTAGAAGGTACGCTCAGAGAGCGGAGAACAGTTGCAGTGCATTTCTAACAATGCTGCCAAAGGCACTGCAGAGCCCAAGCACACCCAAGGGGAGAGAAGACCTAGACTCAGTGTTCACCTCGGCCCACAGAGGCTCCAATCTGCAACCTCCAAAGGAATGTCCCAGCTACCTGGGGGACAGCCAGGTTGTTCTGGAGCATTACCCAGCTCTTCCATTGAAGAAAGCTTCTGTGCAAACAACCTATACGTACTCAACAGACAGGAAATTCTGGGATCTGCTGCATCAGCTGGATCCAAATAAACTTCATGGGGATGGAGTCGTGCTGGTGTAATTGCAAGGTGACGACAAAGCCTGTTAATATATTGGACAAGGGCTACATCCATTTCCAGTGTCCATTTCCGGGACGCTTTTTGAGCATGTCTTGCATCAATGCAGGCACACCTGAAATGTAAAAGGCATAAGACCCGTTGAAACGTAAGTGCAATGCTGCTTACGAAGAGCATGTTGAGCACAACACCAGCTAGCTTGTTCTACTTCTCTCCCCTTTTCTTAAGCAGAGCTGGTTCATTACAAAAATTCCAGTTTGAGAATAAGAACTGATTTATCACCTACCTTGCCTCACTGTTATTAAATAATAAGAAACACAGGAACTGCCTATTAAGCTTACTTACTGTACTATCTTCTTTACGCTCTGAAGCGGATAAAGGGGAAGGAGATGTGGCAATTAGCTTATGGCTTGACACAGGGAGATAAGGAGGATTCATTTAAGGGTCTTTCTTCCTGTACAACATTAACAAGGCAGTAACCGTTCCCTCTTCTACATTACTACTGACCCAGTAACAACACTGCCAGTTTAAACAATCACCCAGCGCACAGAATAGAAAGCTGTTGTGGAAGGAAACCAGAGACAGCCGTATGGATCTACCATTCTCATCAGGCCAATTTATTACACAGTTTAGAAGTTATAAAGGACAGTAGGGCATATGATTGTTAGCTATGTTGTGTACAAGAAAGTCGTGAACCTGCATTTTGACAGCATAGGGACTCTTTTAAAGCATGTTTTAAGAAAATAACCAACCATTTTCTGTACAGGCCTTGCAGCCATGGATAGAAGTCTGCATGTTACTAACACACTGATTAAAGCTACTTGGAGTAGGAACACTTGGGATCAAGTTTTTAAGGTGAGCACAATTAATCATCATCACCTTTACAAAAAGATTTGCAAAATTTACCTTTCAAAATGTAGATCATATCCACAGGACAGAATAGCTCTCCACACACTACGGATATCCTGTTTAGATCGGTCAACCACAAATCTGTGAAATCCATCCAGCGTCAAATACTTCTCCTCGGGAACTGACAGCAAAGATACGACCATCAAATAGTTAATGACTTACTGTAAAGTCTACACACCACACAGGAAAATGGTCAGTGTATGAGGTGGCTACCTGCCAGCTTTCTCCTGGTTTTACCCATCCCACCATGGCTCGTTTCTTGAGTAGTTCTAAACATCATGCTATTCAGGTCCAGTCTGGCCTTCAGTAAACAGTACTCATTCTTTCCTCTCAAGGACACAAATCCCCCAGCTGCCCTCTGGAATAGCTCCACCAATGTATCTAACCAGGAATCGAGGATCCATACTTGGCTGAATGCTGAAATTCCCCTCTTCTGAACTAACCTGGCATTTCCTACAGTGAAGAGCTGAGTCCAAGCTCATGTCTATTCACTCTTCCACCTGACTAGAGAAAGAAATATCAAGCAAGACCCTGGAACTAACCCCTGTCATGGCACGGCTGTGCTGTCTCCTCCATGGATAGACTAGTTATGAGGCATCTGAAGCTCCTCTTTCGTCCAATTTTCCTCTTGTAACTTAATAATTTTCCTATATAAGTTGAGAAACATGATTTAAAACCACCTAGTTCAAGTCCGTGATATCCGAATCCCCCACTGTACAAAAAAAGCCTTGAAACTATACCTCTTAGGAAGTCAGTTCTCTACCCAATGTATTCACGTGGCCTACGCACACTGTTGCATGAATTGCGTGAGCATGGTTTGCTCTCACTTACATTGATGAGTCCAGATTTACAGATATACAAATAAAAGCAACATTTTAAATCACTATTTAAAAAAAAATTAAGTTAGCCTCATTAAAAACAAAGACAAACCAAATCTATCATGACATCATATAAAGCATGCCAACACAAAAAATGCATTTTTTTTCTACAACGTAATACTACAGAAAAATTCTATACAGCTACTACCTTCCTGTTTCTTTGTGGGAGACTTTTCAGGGTCCTTCTCTTCAGGTTTGCTCTTCTCAGGAGATTTTGGCTTTACGGTAGGTTTCTTCTCACTTAAGGCTGTTCGGCTAAAGGGCAAAGTGAATGTCAGAATGAAAGTTTTCTTTCGTCTGTTCAAGAAACCAAAACATTCCTTGAAGGTCTTTTATAATCTCAAATTCACATTTCCCTCTTCTAAACCATATATGAAAATACAGAGGGAGGTGGAATAAAAATCTGGATTCCTGAATAGAAATCAAGTGTTTCGCAACTGCCAAAAGGCTGAAGACACCAACCTGACACTATTGAGCATAGACTTTTCCTTTGTAGGTGGTTTGGTAACTGGGCGCTTGGTGCTCACAACTTTCACTGGATGCTGTTCTTTGCCCGCCTTGTTGTACTTGCTCTTGTCAAATTTCGGCTTGGGCACACCGTATTTCCTTAAAATCTTTCAACATAGAAAGTGAATAATTACCCAATGCTTTCAATTTACACAAAAGATGCTGAAAATAGTCTTCAAAGCACTACCTGAGTAAGCTGGTCCTCTAGCACCTTCTTTGGAGGGCGGACATTTGTGAAGAACACATGAAGGAGGTTTCCAGGAGTCTGAGAATTTATCTGTTCTTTACTAAGATAGATATCAGCAACCTTAATGGGTTTCGCTGGAGTTAGGCTCAGCATCTGCTCAGAATGGATGCAGCTTTTAAATATTTCTGTGAGGACTTCCCGAGCACCTGGAACCAATTTCTCACCTAATAAAAAAAGCATGCAACATGGTACAAAATACCATGACAACTGTTTAGAATTTGAAACACGAAAAAACATTTTGCATTCAGCTAAAATGTAGCATCACATGCTACTTGTTCCGAGAGAGAAAATCACTTAGAAAAATTCGACTAGCAGACCTGACCTTTCTGCACTCTAATACCCCCATTTATGACAGAGAATTGAATGCCTTCTCCTGTTTTGGCCACATACTGTAATTATTATTTGAGTAACTGTAGTGGTAATGGAAATTTTTATACTGACATCATAAATAATCTACTTTATGTTGTGTATATACACACTGACACTATCAATTGAACTAGTAGTCAACTGAACTTCCTCCAAGTATTATCCTCCCCTTTTCCTTGATTCAGGATTCCGGCCCATTCCAGGTATATTAGGGTCTATATAGCTTTCACGTTGTTTGAGAATATAAATTACTAGCTGTTCTACTTGAACAGTTTAAAATTATGCTGGGTCTAACACTGGGGTCTAACACTGGTAATTTATCACAGTGGCTATTTTCTCAAAAAAGTCACTAAACAACTCAGTAGTTTTTTGGGTTGGAGGGGAGTTTTTTGTGGGTTTTTTTGTTGGTTTTTTTTTTTTTTTTTTTTTTTTTTTTCTCACTGTTTGAGTAGCTATGAGGACAATTGAGCAACGTTCAGATTGCAAATAGCTGCTTGCCAATTGATGAGAGGAAGGAAACTTGCTTTGAAATTACTCCCTGGCTCCCCCTCGTTGTGACCCATCAATTAGTGAGTCATACTGAATTTACACCAGCAAGGAGAATCTGTATGTCCCAAAAAAATGCAGAAGTGAGGTATTTGCCAATATGAAAACCACATACCTTTTATTGACTTATCATTGAAATAATCTTCTAGTGCTGGGCTCCCTTGTGTGTCAAATAAACTCTGATTTACAGTAGAAACAGTTAAAATCTCTTCAGTTGACATTTCCATCAGTTCATCTTCACCATCCAGACTTGACAAACCAATGAGATCACTACTATTAAATAGACTGGCTCGTATTTTCTCTATTTTAGCTCTTGACCTTATCTGTACAAATAATAAAATTAGTTAACAGGAATTCTGACAAAACAAATTAACTTCCATTTACATGAATTTGGGTCTTAAGCTTTCTCCCCTCCCCACGCAGACAATCACTACTGCATCTCTTCTAACATTCTTCTACATCAATAATTTGATACCAGAATTCAGGTTCAGCCTAGAAAACATCCTTTCTAAGAACATCTGGCCACTGAAATCACCATGCTGTGAGTTAATCAGGCACAGCTCTGAAACAGCCATTCCATTTCTTAGTCTGGAGACAGCCCTTAGAAATATCAGATAAGAAGCTGAAAGTTTCAGATAGGTAACCTGTCATTATTTGCAACTCTGCTGTCCTTGCTTCAATTCTCTGATTAGAAAGAAATATCTAAACTAGCACAGGCCTTGAAGTCTCAGCTACACAAATTAGGAACAGGAACAATAACTTCCTTTGATTCTGAGAATAACCACCATGCATCATTATCAGAGCAGCTACAGACTTGGAATAGGTTTCAATGTGAATACGCCGACAGCTTTCTGTACACACTTTATGGTTTATTTCAACTCTGGTGTCTTCATGTCAATTAATAGCTTAAGAATAGCAGCTGAAGATTTTCTGTCTGAATAAACTGATTTTCTTCTAAAAGGGAAACTGATACAGTCCCAGACTATGGAAAAATGTCTCTCTCAATTCACAAGATAACAGAAATGGCTGTGCTTTTGCAAGCTTCTGATAAATCTGAAGCATGAAGTTAGTGTAACAACAGAGAAGAAGGGTTCTTGTGCATGGCTGAAAACCTGGAGTGATCTGGCATCAATTTCAACGACCTACAATGCTTTTAAAAATTAATTTGGAACCAGACATCAACAAAATTTATCATCTCTGCTAAAGTAACTTTGTAGAGAAATCTGTAGATGGCTTAAAATATGTGAAAAAGTAGTCATTAAACATTAAATAATTGCCTTGTGGGTCAAACCAAAGGGCCACCTATCTCTAAATTAATCTCCAGTAGTGGCCAGTAGCAAATCTTTGAAGAAAGTTCCATGAAAGAGGAAATGAATAGATCTTTCCGTTACATATTCTCTCTCAGCCTCCAGAAATCAGTGGTTTAAAGATTTCCTCAGTTGAAGGCTGCATTGACTACTGTGCTTAATAGCTACCAATTTGCACATCCTCCATGAACTTAATCCCTTATGAATTCATTTATACTCTTGGGTTCTGCAACGCCTTGCGGCAATGAGCTCTACAACTTGGAACATGCAAGAGTACTTCCTTCTGTTTTAAAATTGCTACTTGATAACTCCACTACTAGGTCCGCTCTGTCCTTTGAGAGACAGTGAATGCTTATAAGACTGTGAATGATAGAGAGAAAGCCAATGGAGAATAAAGTTCTGTGTTCCTCAGCCATCCTGTCCAAGCTAAGAACTCCTAGACTCTTTAGTCTCGTGTGCACACTGACATACATTTATTCTGCACCTAAGACCTATGCTGAACTGCACTTTGCTAACAGTACCTTTCACTCTCCATCATTCAAGTTGTGGCCTCAGTCAAGCAGAAGAATCTTTACAGAAGAAAATATACAGCACACTATTTCCTTAACAGTCAGATCATGGTGTTACACACAAACCACAAGTAGTACAGTATTTCTCAAAGCCAGAGGTTAAAAAAAAGTTACTAGAATCAGATCTTGTTCTTTCAGAAAAAACTGACCCAAAAGTCACCCTCTCCTGATTGAAGGCTATTACCTCCACTACAGCAAAACCTTTGATTGGCCGTGACAGAAGCGGCTGGTTGTCCAGAGATGTGACTGTGTACATTGATCCAACATCAGACACAGACGCTGTTTCTACATTGTCAAGTGGTTCCCCGAGGCTGCCGAGGCTGCCAAGGCTTCCAGTACTGCAGTGTGAAAGATCCAAACTCTCCTGGCTGGAAACAACATGTGGTTCTAGCAATCCTGGTGGGATGGCCAGTTCCAGTCCAGCTTGAAACTGGTCAACTGAGATATCACTAACGGTCCGAGATATACCCTGCGAGCTGCAGAGGGAAGCCTGGCTCGTAGATGCTGAAGCGCTAACGCTCATGGCAGGTGTGACACTGCTAGAGCTGCTGATATCCAAACTGTCTGCACTACTTGAAACAGTTGGTTTTTCCAGTTCAGTTCTGCATTCTCCTCCTTCTGCTTTGTCCTTGATTTTTTTGGGATCCTCTTCCTGCAAAGGGATGTAGATCTCATCTTTGAAGACTCCACCATGTGCATTACATGCCTTTCTGATTGCACTTCTGACAGTACTCTCCTCCAAGTGAGTTGGTATTCCAGAAATGACAAGCAAGCGGCTATGAGCTGTGGGACCTACTAATGCTTGACACGCATCTGCTACAGCATCATTTGTCACACCCAATCCTTGTGGATCCTTTTTAGTTAGGTGTCTGAGAATTATAAGCAGAGTCAGTGCTCTATGAAACCATAACATATCCTCAGGCTTGCTTCCTCCTATACTGAGAATTGCAGCATCTGTTTCAGCTGCTCTGGATGAAGACCTTTTGCCTGAAGATGATGTCTTTTCCCGCTTCATTTTGACTTTTTTCCTCTTTGACAGCAAGCTTGGACTCTGTGGTGTCTGTCCTGGAGAAGATGAAGATGAGGAGGAAGAGTCACTAAGATTCGGGGCACTTGTTGAAGACATCACGTTAGCTGTTACACTCATATTGATAGGTAAGGTTACTTCTGCTACAGCAAGGCAGACTTCCATCAGAGCATGAAAGTATGTTGAAAATCTTCCTTGGTCAGCCACTCCAACGCCAGAACCACCGCACGCATTTCCAGACACCCAGTTTTGTGTTTCTTCATCATACAACTTGTGAAGTTCTGACTGCAGGGCCATAAGCATAGCTAGGCAGGGATTTAGCTGAAGGGCAATAGAAGACGACAATCCTGCTGGATTTTTTTTCTGCTCCAGATTGTGAATTTTGCGAAGCAACTCAGCCAAGAGATGAAATATTAATTCCTTCACACACGCTGCCATGTCAGTTGTCCAGAGAAAGTTCCCTGTGTGTGGAAGGCAAGACACGGGAGTCAGCAGTATTTCACTGTTAGTAGCTTTATAACATGAGTTGCAACAGTAACATTAAAAAAAGCACAAGAAAAGGTCGTTTCAATGGCTGTATGTCAACAGTAAGACAGACAGGAAGGCTACTCCAAGAAGTGCGTATCAACAGAAAATTTCTGGAGTTTGAAGAAAATTTCAATATAATGGAAGAGCTCAGAAATACTTTGTGACTGTAATTTTTCTTTTTTTCCTAAACTCTCCATCTGAGCCAGCACATTATTGGCACTCGTTGCTAAGTAAATACTGCATTCTCACCTAAAAATTCCACTACTTGCAAGAGAACTGAAGCAGGAATAGTATCCAGTTCGTCTTCTGATTTTCCATCCCCATCTTCCAATTTCCAAGTTAATAGCTGTTCTGTGAATGCCATTGCCAGGGGGAATTCAAGGGGAAGAGAATGCAAGACCAACACAGCTCCAGGAGGAGGAGATACTCCTAAGCAAAACGGTCAAAGAAAATACTTATCATGACTAGGCATTTGTAAAGTAAAAGTAGTAACATACCTTTTAGGATTTTTTTGAGGCTAAATTTATGCTAAGCAAGAATTTTCTCTATTAAGTACCTTGTAATAAACAAATAAGGAATGTTTATCTGTAATAAGTTGATATAATCTATAATTATAAATGTACAGATAACATTTTCTTTACATGGCACATGAAATAGAACTATTTTTAGCCTGTACGTATCTAAATACATACAGGACTTTCACAAAACCATTTATTTGTAGTATGATGTGTCTGATCAGTATTGAGAAAAACATCAGAGATGCTGTAGTTCTGCAAAAGAACTTAAGGACCTCCAATGGAAAGTTTTTAAGAGCTTACTGCACTCAGTCACCTTCACTGCTCTACATAAATCACTCTCTCCCCCTTAGGCTGGAAGAGTAAAAAGAACATTAATGATTGCTCTTGCTTGAGAAGCTGGGGTGACTATGTATTACTATACTGCATATATATTACTCTGCATATTAAAGGGCCCTACAGTCACCTACAAAAGCAAAAAAAAAAAAGAATCTCAATCTGAAACACAGCATCTCAAACAGCAATAGCACCAACTTGAACACTGCAGAAATATTCAAACACACTGCTTTGTGAACTCCTGGAACACAAAAATCGGAAAAAGAAAGCAGATCTTGACAGATTTAACGGAACTAACAAAATCAGAGTCAGATAGCTTCCAACATTTATAAAACCATTCTTCCTTGCTTACGAATGATTGCGTTAACTAACGGAACTAACAAAATCACAGGATAGCTTCCAACATTTATAAAACCATTCTATCTTGCTTAAGAATGATTGCATATTTCTGCTAGGACACATTTCTTAATACCTTGTACAAAAATACTGTCATAACCAATGGCAGGACTGGTGACAATATAGGAAGGTCTTACAGAGGCAATGATGATGCTTATCTCACTTCTGAAAACACAGTTAAAAAGTTTTTTTAATTGTTTTTTTAATATATGTTTTATTTTTACCTAGTTTGATGTGGACCTTGTCCGTAGGGGTGATCACTGAAGGGTACTGATTGGTTGTTGGGGGAGGTGTTAGGCCTGTGTTGGTTGGAGAGGCATCTCGAGGATAGCACACTGCTTCAATTAGGTTTAACTGACCATTCCTTTTAACTTTATGCCCGAGCCCGTAGACAAGCACTCGAGCCCAAGGAGCTTTATACAAGGATGAACTAATAAAAGAGCAAGAACAGTTCGGTTAGACTGTAACTAGCTACTAAAAATCCCACCCAATCACAGAAAGATGAAGCACTGCAGTATTTATCCTACCACCCACAAAATGAATCTCTGAGAAGAGAAAAATCTAAAAATATGAGCAACTACATACTCGGGGTTCAGAGAGGCTCAGAGGCAATCTTTGCCCTTGGTCCCTCAATTACTTACTCTTTGCGGAATCCAGACTGACTTTCCTTACAGGACACAATTACAAATGCAGCCCCAGGAAAATTAACATCCATATTGACTTTGGATTCTGAAATTGGGAATTCTTCAGCAGGAAACTGTTCTGGTGCCGTCTGTAACATAACATTTCATAATGAAAGCCCCCAAGCAGCAGCAGCAGCAAACCACCTCCCTCTTCTTTTTTCAAATAAAATATAACATTGTAAATAATGACATAGTGTGAGGCCACTTCATTTTAATGTGATCCGGAGTATTGCTATTGCTTGCGTTTTCAGCGTGCCCACTATGATCAGAATAGAAATACCATCCATCCAGAACAACAATTCAGTGTGAGGGACAGTATTATGGAAGTTAGAATCACACATAAAGCAAGGGCTCCTTAGAAAGGAAAACAACACTGCTCATAAAACATTCCTAAATATTTTACCTGCAAAAAGGAGCAGATCTGTTTAGTGAGGTCTAATAGACTCTCCTCTCCTTGATGCAGAGTCCGAGTAATGGCAACAGTAAGCCACTCTCTGATGGCTTGCGAATTGCCCTGGTAGAAGAGGTCTGTGGCAGCACAGTTCTGGGAGTGGATGCAGTGTTGCAGGGACTGGGCCAAAAGAATAGAACTTGAACTGATTGTTCCATCTGTAATAACAAGTAAGATATGACAAATTTGGAGATCACTTCAACATGTTTATGTAGCCTGTGAAACAGACAGTGGAAAGAAGTTTTAAAACACTCGGAAGATTACAAGCCTCTATTTTCACTCCTGTGCAAGTGCAAAACTCCTCCCAAAGATCAGCAGTAGAAAGGATCCATCCAAGACTAGACTTGCACCCCTGACATAGTTGGTTGCAGATGGGACAGACCTCTAAATGCCAGCTGTGTTCTTCACCTGCCTTAAGCCAACCCTTAGGGAGGTCTGCCAGGCATACGCTGAGCTGTGGGTTCACAGCTGCCTCATTTTGTCCCATGTATGAAGGCAGCCATATTTCAATTTACTGCATAAGTACAATGAGAACAAGTGACCAGAAGTGCTCTCTTCCCCACTCACTCTAGATGAGGTGAAAGCAGCTTTATCTGTTCTCAAGCTTTCCCCATATATGAACAAGATAGCTTTTGGGTGGCCCCGAGTGGGTCGCAAGCCCCAACATCTCATGGCTGTCATTCTGGAGCTAATGGGAGAAGTCAATGAAAAACAAAGTGCAGTACACAAAGGAGTAGGCAATTCACCAAAATGCCAGTTTGGAAACTGTATGTATTAGCAGGACTTGAATTAAGACATATTTTAAAGAGGGAAAAACTAAATAAAAGCTTGTAAAATTATTCTCAAAGCCATGCAAAGTAGTGCTGTACTCTGCAAGAGGATCTTTTACAATGCAGCATCTGTTAGAGGTAGCCAAGTTTCAAAGTAACTGGAGAATGGAACAGGACTCTTTCCAATGGTAAATAATTACTTTCAATTATTAATAGCCTATATTTAGCACTTCCTTTCTCCTTATGCTCCAGCCACGTTACACACATTCCTTTGCATGCAGAATAGCTTTGTCACGATAATTGTCTTTGTTAACACTCACTTGAATTAGCCAAAGATTCTTTTCCATGATTCAGCACATACATTCTCTAACCAGATCTGTGATTCCAGTAGGAAAAGGACAAACCACTTTGTGAAATGAAGAAGAGTTGAATTTTGAAAACTGTGAGACCCAACTGGCATTTAGTTTTACTACCCTGGATTCGAAGTATAAAACATTCTCAATTCCTTACAAGTATCCTGAATGGATACTCCCCCCGCCCCCCAATAAACAGAAGACCACCAATGACAAAGGGACAGAAGCACACCGAATGGAATCTTAGGAGGGACTCTGAACTCTCTTGAACACTTTTAGTTAGATCATTAGCAAGAATTTCAGTTTAGTACCCTAACACTAAGGTCAGGAGTCCATGGAGACATTTTTTCAAATACCATCATTATTAACTGATTAATCAGTAAGTGCCAAATTAGTTAGATTTTTTTCTTTTGTCCCCAGAAAACTATTGCACCAAAAAAGAGCTGTTATAAAAATTAGTGTTTACCAGGAAGAGGTGGTGCAAGAAGTTGGTTGGATAGCAATTGCAGGTGCTCCAGAGTGATATCACGGATAGCAGGAATATGAAACAGCCGAGTAAACATATGTGGAGATTTGGGGGCAAAAATATTGAGGAGAGCCATGCGGCAGTATAGCTTGGCCAGAGAAGCTTCACTTCGCAAAAGCTCTCTAGAAAACACAACATCAAAACATAAAATTGCTTCACCACACTTAAAATAAGCCATATCCAGCAACCTGCCCCTGAATCCAAACATATATACCTAATTATTTAAAAGGTTCAAGTAGACCCAAATCTTTCTTATTCACTTAAGATAGCACTCAGCCCATCTAATTCTGGTACCAGATTAAGGCACCTGAATTAGAAGCCAACTCTCCACAAAGTCAGTCAACAGTTCTTAAGCTTTTTAGATAGCAACTGACTGATGGTACAAGAAACCGAAGCTTCAAGGAAGGTACCTGTTAGATCAGCATGTATAAAAACACTTTCACATGACTAAGTAAAATCCTTCCAACAAGACAATTATAACCAATTTCCTTTATTACGAAAAAAAAAAAATCAAAACCCCACTACCCATTAAAACACGGACCTTTGTCAGCTTTAATCCAACAACTACAATACGATTCAGAAGTTTACTACTGCTCAAAATAAGGTTGCAGCAGATAATTGTACTGTAGGAAATGCTATAGATCAAGTCAGATATTACAAATGCCTTCTAACTACACTTTTTTTTACCTGTGAATTTGGATATTGGTATTATCCAGGGTAACCAATCCATTTGTTGCAGTCCTCCTATAACCAGCAGGTGGCCTTTCTAACATGTCAATAGGATACCAGTATCTTACCAGAACTCCTTCACTTCTGAGATATGTCTCTACTTGTACCAGTTCATTTACCTGGAACATCAAAACCAATGCTGTCAATAAACACAGTAACAATAATATTTTTTTCCTTCAGTAAGAGCACCAAATCACCATTCTAAGCAGTTTAGTACACTTAATCATACTTGCTCACAGATGTGTGATGCTGATACATTAAAAGCCCTCCCAATGTATCTTTACTCACTGAATCAACATCCAGAACAACACCATGGAGACCGAATGTCTTCAGCATCCCACGAATAGCAAACTTGGGTAAAGCTGTTCCAACAGCACTACTGGTAACGTTGTTACTGTCAGGAGAGCGAGTCACCACTGTGAGACCTGGTCAGAAAGGGACAACACAATTTTTAAGGTACAGCATTTTCCTCAGATTGACAATTTATCCAGTAGATCCCAAGTACCAGAGCCCCATAGCTTTTATTTCCCCCTCAAGATACTTTTTGCTGACCTCACCTTTTCGTACTTTATCAATTGTAAATTTGTTTGCTTCATCTTTGATATCCTCGATAGTAGGAAGGTAGAGGTCTCTTGGGATGCCACCATTTTCCTCGTAGAGGAATTCTACAGTTTGTCGTGCTATATCAACCATTCCTGGTAGACAGAAGGGAGTGCTAGTTATTTTCCCCAGCCGCTTGAAATAAATTCTTATTCTCATTAACGTCATAAGCAGATGAGCTATCTAATTACTTAAATATTCTTTCAGTCAGGCTGATAGAGAGGGAGTGGAGCTTTCTGAGACACACTTGTATGCTTCTCATTAAGGCTCAGAATTCTTACTTTACTCTTACTGTGACTTTCCCACAAACAGGTCGTCTTGCCAGAACTGTATTCATTTACAAATCCCCCCCTTATTAAAGCGTTCCTCAAAAGTTTTGCCTTGGTATAGTCAGACAGAAAATGCATGTAGATAATTTCTTCCCAAACTATCATTCCAAAGCATTTTTGTATCCACATCACAACAGCACAACAAATTCTGCCACTATTTCTAAAGCCATTCTCCCTATTTAAATAGTCCAACTTAAATAAAAGTGTTAAAGAAAAATCATGACCCCAAACAAAATTCTAAGCACTGATGAAAACAGCAAGTGATTTTTTTTTCTTTAATTTAAATTTTCCAGCCCTGAATACAGTAAAACATAAAAGAAACACAGGTGTTATCTTCACACTTATTGCACATCATGTAAAACAACGTGCATGGAAATAAACATAGCCATACCTAACTGTAAAGCTCCTTTAATCTGATCCAACCCAGACTTCCTCTCAGCCTCATTACGGAATCTTCTTCTAATTGTAGGGAAAACTTTAGTTTCCCAGGCTTTAACCAACAGGGCATAGTGATCCTCCTACAAAGACAAAAGTTATTTAGAACACCAAGAAGACAGAAAAGTTAACAGCTATATTTTCCTTAAGGAAGCAGGGAAAACTCTTATGTGGCAAAACTTAAAAATCTGAATTACAAGATCTGTATTTAGACTACAAGTTACAGCAGGCAGAGCTTGCCACGTTCCTCACCCGGGGAATATCATCATCATCGTCATCATCACTTTCATCATCTGCAATAGGAGGGGGATGAGGGTCGGGGCCCGATGTGATAAAGTTCTCATAGCTTAATTCCATTTTATAGTGGCAAGATGTGTCACTGTCATATTCTGCAAAACACATATGGAAATAATGAGATCGTAATGCACTAGAAGGCATGCAAAAATATTCCATGAAGTTTTTGAGATATATTGCATTCCATGGTCTCCAATCAGTCCGTGGAAATGTAATGCATTTTGACATAGCATAACCAATTGGCTGATTCAATCAACTATAACATGTTATTGTATTCAAAGCCCTAATAAGATAATTTCTCATTGTAGTTGCGTTAATTGAGAATAATTTGTGCATCCATATAAAAGACGACCAAAGTAAGATTTTTTTTTTTTTTAATTGCCTTGTCGAAAATCAAATAAGCCTGTATTTGACAATGCTTGTTGTACTGCTTTACCTAAATAGGCAGTACCTAAGGACTGCAGCCAGGATGTGCTTAAATCCTATTTAATTGATTGTAATTTCTCCTGAAAGAGATTTAAAAAAAAAAAAATGTTAATCATCACTTTACGTTGTTGAGCCGTAGCAACAGCAGCAATTCTACAAGGAGGTCCATGGGTCCCAGGATCAGAAGCTATGCTGGTGCCAGCATCGTTATCACTATCAGAAGCCATGGCAAAAGGCAACGCTTCGAAGTTGGCGCTTATTTCTTCAGCTAGGTCAATACACAGATCAGCGGCATTCCTGTGAGCCTGTCCTTCAGCATAGGCAAATTGGCGAGATCCAAAGTTAGCACGGACTTTTGTGTTCTGAAAGAAGATGCATATAAAAGCATTAAGATGAGTTGTGGATTGTTTTGATCCTTCTTTGCTCTTTTTAAAAAAAACTCAGCCAAAGGGATAAGCTGATCGCATCTCCATGCCATACGGTTTTCCCAGCATCGCTAGCTATAAAACTGGATGCAGCAGGGTAAGTATTAAGCTCCTGAACACAAACTTTGAACTTGCCTTTTTTCTTGCTTCAAAAAAGAGCATACTTAGCTAATATACTTTGAAGCAAGGTCACTGCTGGGAAGGAATACTAATAGAAGGGCTACTAGCACAGAATAATGCCATCTCATCACGCCAGCTGCACATTAGTGTCCTAATGGGCAGAAAAAGTTCAAAATAATGACAAAACATATATGCACCTGGGAAGGATAATGGAATACCTCAACCTAACTCAATAAAGGTAAAAACTATCACTCTACTTCTTTATAGATAGGTAAGCAGGCTCAATACTTTCTATATAATGTTTTTAATATTTCTGAAAGAATATATATCAAGCAACATATTTCTGTTAAAAACTTGCCTTTTTCTGAATGTGGACAACTGGCCACATTCCACCAGAGACATCTTCTAGATACGGCCCAAGTCGCTGCCCACAATACGTAAAATAAACTCTGCCTTTAGCTGGCTGCCCTGGAGGGGGTGGAGTTCCTTCTGTTCTTTCCCATCCAATTCCTGCTACATCACCTGTAGAAAAATATAATCATGAAAAGAAGAACATTGTTTTAATCTGTTTTCTCATCCACTGTTTCCTTTACATTTAGAGGATTTTCTGATTTACCAGATAAACAAGTTAGCTGTACTCTTACATACCAGGAGACAGAGTTACATCCAGTCTAACACTCTTCCACTGTAGCAAGCTGGAGCCGTTGTAATGCACTGCTCGCCCGTTGCTGAGAAGTAACACAAGAAGAAAATTAAAAAGAGCACTGAAACAAACAAGGATTACAACTCGCTACCAGCTGAAGTCTAAATAGCTGTGATACTGACAAAAGGCAACTCAACTCTCCTTATTTTGATAAGGAGATATTCTAGTTCATCATTTTAACATTTCAATTAAAATGTACGTGTTGCCTACTACAAACGTGCTCACAATACTCCTCCCTAAGGAGCTTACAAACGTACTGAGCAAGACCATGATTTTTGATGCACATCTCCAACGTACTTGTGAAAAAGACAGGTGCCCACTGGGTTGGTCCAAGCACCATCCCGTTTTTCGGCTTCTGTAGCAAATCCAAAGGAAACTATTGGTCCAGTGTCATCATCTGTATCTCCATAGGAAACTATTTCAATTTCCCAGTAGAATGATGGTGCCTAGAAATAAAAAATAATAATTAAAAAAAATTTACAAAACAGGTAAAATAGAAAGTTTTCTCTGTTTTTCTTTTCATGCATTATTGAATATTAAATGACACAAGCTGTTGTACAGTTGTGAGTTCTTACCTGTACTGGAACTGGTGAAGTGGCATAGATAAATGTGCCCCGAGGAAGTCCCCCACCTGCACTAGGATCAGCCAAAAAGGTCACAGCCGTGAGATGCGATGAAAACATGCATGCTCGCACAGGGGGAAACACTCTTGATGGGCTCCAAGTGATTTCTTTGGGCTACAAACAGGAGCAGAGCATTTTATTCTACCAATTACAGTTGAAGTCATCTACTGAAATCCAATGACACATTCTTTCATCGAGTGCACATTTAATACAACACATGCAACTACCACAACTGCAATCACAACAAATCACATCCCATTACAGAAATTCACATTAGACGAAATGTTTAAATAAGAATCCAACACCACAGGCAGACCCCTCTGCACTCAGTGGCTGGCTTCATTTGCAAGGGGCAGAAGACTCAGCACTGTTTCTGTGCTCACCTGTCTTCTGTCTGCTTGGAGTGGAGGAGGGGGAGGTCGAGCACAGTCACGATACAACATTCGTAACCTTTCACACTGCATTTCTACAACAAGGAGCCTCTCCCCTGTAACAAACCAAGCCAAGTCATGAGGTTCCAAGCAAACCTAGTTACTTGAGTCCAACAATGCAATCTTAATACTGGTAAATAGAAACAAATATGACACTTGCATTTTAAGAGATCTGATCAAATAGTCTCACTTACCTAACCAACAAAATTAAGGAGAAAATCTACTGTATACAAGCAATTGTTTTCCTCATGTTTAATTTATATTTGGTTAGCAAAGACATTGTTATGTTAATTAAGATATAAAGTTCATTTTAGTGAGCAAGTTTATGACCCAGCAAAAGCAGGAAGTCAAAAGAATTTAAGCCTACTGTCAAAAAATCAGTACGCTCCCTTTTACACTGGAGATCATACTGAAATCCACTTGGTTCCTACCCTAACGTCCTTCGCTTCAGCCACGTTTCCTCCAATGAAAGGCTCTGACATGTTCCTAAAACTTGCCCTTGAACTAAGACTTCTGCTGGGCCCACTGCTTATCCTTAAACAAGAGGGAAGGAAATCAAGAGCTCAATGATAAGGAATATAAGAAAGCATTGCAAAAACCAGCAAAAAGGTCGTAAAAAGAAAACATATAAATGATAATGTCAAGGAATACAGAGTAGGTTACACTGGAAGCAAGAAAAGTGGAGAGGGTTCAGAAGCATAGTAGTAGAGAGCTAGTCCCAGGACTTGCATCTTCTGTGATGCATAGGGTTCTGGCCTAAACTTTATGCCTTATGTTTAAAAGGTTTTAGTCTGATTATTAGCTACTCTTACGTTAACAGCTCTGCAGCTATGACAAGACATGCTGTACTGTGCTAGCTATCAAACTCTAAGTGACTGGAGGACAAAACACTGAAATGATTTTAAAAGCTGTTATGTCTCTGAACTGAATATGGCAATGAAGCTGCAAGAACGTGTTGGATACCTACCAGGGCTGCACTCCTGCGCTACCAAATTAAGAACTTCTACAGCAGCTGGACACTGTTGAATGAATTCTTCACAGAATGAGCTGTCTTCTAACAGCTGAGCCATCACCAGGCATGCTCTTAACGGAAAAATAATATGTTTAAAGCATTACAAAACTGTACGCTGAATTCAAAGTCGTCTTTACATGTATTGAATTCAAGACTATTTTAAAGACAGCACGCCGACTGATCTATGTCTTTGTCTGGTTGCTTAGTTATCCATTGGAACTTCCACAATGTCAGCTTTCCCCTGCTTCATAACATTTACTTATATGAAGTATTTGCTCAATGCATTGTCAGTGTTTCAGGGGGCACTTTATTTTTGGTGCTCATTTTAACAATATCCAGATACTAAAGGTACTTAAGGAAGCAAACAAGCATTTTTGCATTGTCCCCTGCTGTCATATGTCAATACCCCCAGAGGAAGAAAACAAGAACCCATGCAATTTTCTTGAACATTTGTGTACGGTATCAAAACAGACTGGGGTGCTACACAAAAACCAACAACTCACCTGGTTCTTATTTCAGCAAGAAGCCGGACCACTGCCATTACTGGAGTTGAGCCATCTCCTGTTGCAGGAAGTGAGGTGTGAATAGATAGACTTCCCTCCTGAGGAAGCAACATGGACTGGACTGCCTGTACTACCTTCTCAGTAATGGACAGTTTATGAAGAGGCAATGCCTGATGGTGGGGGGGGCACGGTAAAAAGTTAAATTCAAGTAGTTAGTTTCTAAGAAATGAGGGTGTTTTATTACCTGGAGTTAATTCTCATTTTGTACTATCACAAAACCATCACCAAACACCAGTCAAAAAAAAAGAAACAAACAGAAACAAAACCAATAACACAGTATGCAATGGAACATCTTTAAGCACCAAAAGATGAATATCCATGTTACCTGAATGAGAACTTAAATATAGATATTGTTAAGATATGTTTAAAATAATGAAGCAAACTTCACAAATAATATTTAATCAAAGATGAAACAGACTTTTTACATGCTGTAGGTTAATTGCCAGTACACTGTGACAAAAAAAAAAAATAATTGATATTATACTTAATATTGGATTCTTAAAACTACCGTACCTCAGATCTTGGAACACAGAGCCTAGATAATGGAATAGTTAATGTGTCTGACGCTTGTGAGGTCTTTCTACTGTCTATACTGGTAGGTGGAAATTTGACCGTTGCTATACCTTCTTGTTCATTAATAGATGCCACAACTCCAATGCTTCCTGCAATTCCTTTACCTAAAACCTACAACCAAAGAAGGTCTGCATAAGATTTAAGGCTTTACAAACAAGAAACACTGAGTGTTTAGCACCACAGATGAACTCAACACACAATTAGAGCTGGGTATTTTAGGGAATAGGAATAACACACAATAGCAGTCTCCACAAGTGTTATTGAAACTGTTTCACAATCGCGGCAATCTGCACGCTGCTTCACAAGTATGCCAATGCAGGCAAAACATCGTCAAAAGCACCAATTCTCATTTAAGATATAAAATGGAATGGCGCTGAATTACCTGAACTTCAGAACCTATTTTAATTGTCTCCTTAAAGCCACCCAGAGCACAAAGGGCAGCTACCGCCTGCCGAGCAATTCTTTGAAGTTTAGCAAGTTTCCTTCCACTGCTACTCCCGTTCTCCAAAATACTCTCTGCATATTTCCCAAGTTGTGGAATGTACATCAGAGCCCGAGACAGAACCTGAAGACAGAAGCAAAAATACCAGAGAATGACTTCAAAGCACAATTCAAACAAAAAACAACGCCCCAAGCCTCCAGCCCACACACAGTCTCAGAGGAATTATTTTTATTCTTGAAGAGAATTATGTAACTCAGAATATTCTAAATTCTCTGAAGTGTGAACACCATAAAAGCCGTCTCCATTCCCTAATAACTTTTAGAATCACAGAGTTACCTATATAATCTTAGCAAAAGTCTTCGCTCAAAGATTTAGCCTAAGCAACAGATTAGGTGCTACAGGATTCAGAGGAACATAAAAGCAATGTGCTATACTTTCCAGCCAACACTTTAGACCCTCAGAGATCACGGCAAAGAGGACTGAATAGCAAAGGTAGAATAACTACCCGGCAAAGGCAAGACAACTCCCTAAACAAACAGCATTATTAATTACTGAAAAGAATGACAGGTGAATTACAGAATGACAACACATTCTCTAATGCTGGATAATTTTTGATTATTTATTCCACCCTAAGATGTCAGATAGATACCATCTACTAGAAAGGGCTGCTTCTACGCAGTTACACATCCTGGTTTGAAGTGTTATAAGTAGTAAATCAGAAAGGAGTAGCTTAGGAAATTGCTAATAATTACGTTCTCTTAACTACTCAATACATGTTTGGTGTAGAATTTGATACTTAATCTTCTGTTTGCTTACTTTTTCAGCAGTTGTTGTCCATATCTGAGCTGCATTTGATTCTGGTGCCATCAACAAGCTATGCAGCAAAGCTATCACCTCTGCTGCCATGCTGTTTGCAACATGACCACTAATGAACGGCCTCACAGGATCCGTCCTATACAGAAGCAAGCAATTTGCCCATTAATTTTAAAACAAGAGAAGGAAAAGAAGCTTCAGTTGTCAACAACAATACACAGCACAAAAAAGGGAATTTTATGAATACCCAGATTATTTTCTTGAGCACTACAAATACTAGTACACAGAAAAGCAGAATCTAGACTAACTATAGAATCAAAGTGACCTACCTGGCAAGCTCAGAATTCCTCTCTCTGCAAATAGATGTTTGTGCGGTCTTCTTTTTGTCCCCAGTGGACAACCCACTACTAGTTTCTGGATTGACGGTTTCTATGGGTGGCCCAACACTAACTATTAGACCAGACTGTGCCCACTTTGTTGCCTTTCGAAGAGCTGCAGCAGCTTCTTCTGTAATAACTTCACAGCAGCCACTCTGAAAATAAAATTGCCATAAGGCAAATACTAATGTTAGCTTTATTTGGCCACACTATATGATGCATTTAACTCTCCTCCCCCTGCGTATGTAGAAGTACTGAGAACACATCAAAACATCCTCCTGTGTATGTATTAGTCACAGTCATAAGACAAATTCTTTCTGTCGCTTTTTCTCATCTACAAAGAGATCAGACATCAATGTAGATTCATTGCCTTTAACATTCCATTCTTAGCTTAACAGTATAGTTTCTCTTCTCTGATCAAAAAGCCACACATGAGTATTTCTGGTGCAAATACTCAAGAACATGTCTGAAAATACATGAAAATTTAATTTTAAAATGTGGTTTAAAATTTGTACTATCAACATGCATTAAACACTTCAGGAAAGACAATGTTAAAGGGGCTTAAACATGACCTACAACGGTTGGAGGAAGCATTAGCTGAAATTCTTTTTCATCATTTACCCCTGTATTTACATCAATAACTATATAATGCTAACATTACATATAAAGTTACAGAACTGTTCAGAAAGATAAATTAAACAGCATTTAACAAAGGGAATTTAACATCAGTAAAAAAAGAATTCTGACTGGCCACCGATTTTTATGACGTTGAATAATTCTTTAATTATTCCTTTTCTTACTTTTGTCATGTCTCGATCCATTTTCACCACCTTCTCCATATTGGCTCCAGTTCCTAGTCGGAATGGACGACCTTCTGAGCTACTATTAAAGTCAAAACAGAACACATTAGCTTTGTTTTCATTGGTGGAAAAAATAGCTGAACTATACAGTCCAATTTAATATATTATGCGTGTTTCTAAATTATTTGAAAGCAACCTTTGCAACTGAATTGCGCAACAGTAATAGAAATACTTGATAGTTAAGGACATACCCAATTGCACTGTAATTTACAAAAGGACTTTAATACTATTGAATGCAGTTATTTGCATAGTAATTTAACCCTTCCCCCCTCAAAAATAAGCATCATGAAATTGGCTTTTACTGAACACAAACGCCTGAGGGCTCCGAGTTAACCTTTCACCTAAGAACACCCAACAGCTGTACCTTTTAGTATCATTTTTAGAGCACAGGTTCAAAACCAACTTGGAGCGGGGGAAGACAAGACAAATAGTACAAAATGCAAGAGGTGATGATGTTGGCTGTTTGACATTCAGAGATCTCAAAATCCAGGTGGGTACTAAGAATACTAAAGAAGCTGTAATAGCAAATTATTATCCAGCGTACGCATTATTAAAAGCAACGCTTTTAAAGCCACTTTGCTTTGATAGTTCTATCTGTTAGTCCCACATAGTCTGTCATACTATAACAAGATACATTCAATTTTTCTGATGGAGCATCATCTAAGTAATTTTTTGTGTGATTGTCTTCAGACAGATTAAGATGTTTTCATGTTCCTTTGCTAGTGGCTTACACGGCTTGTAAGCAAGGCATAACCAAAACGTCACGCTTCACATCCCCCCTTTTATACATCTGTATACTCTGCCCTGTTTCAGCTTTGCTGCTCTCATCATTGCTAAATAGTCTACTACAAAACAGACAGTCCAGGAAGCATTGGGATTTAGATTCTTTCTGCTGCTGCCTCACCACAAATTCAGTATAGTGGTATGCATTTTCACCCAGGTAACAGTATGCTAAGCATCAGCCCTATAAACCATTTTCGCATTATCTTAATATTTTGCCAGTAAATACAACAAATTGGGAAGACATTTTGCTTTCCCATTTACTATTATGTCTAGGATGTAGCACTAAAAGAAGAGAAATGGAATTGGTGAAATTGGTTGCTAATTCCAATCCAGCGAGTTAAGATTACCTTAGTAATGGCTGAAGGACTTCATGGGATGACTGGTCTTCCCGTTTATGAATAAAGATAGAAAGTTTACCATCCACTGCCTCGCTTTCTTCTCCAGGATCTTTATCGCCTTTTATGGAATTTTTAGGGCTGGCTTTGGCCAAAGTAGTATCTGGCTCAGAGGCAGTTGGAGAAAGAACCGTCTGGCATCCTTGAAGTAGAAAGGAAAAAACCAAAACAAAGAAAAACACACAACCATGAGCTCCATCAACAAACCTTCTTGCCCTTGAAAACTAATGCTAACACACCTGAGATGTGTCTAAAACACCACTGTGACACACCCCTTAGTCTGAGAACAGTTAAATTAAGAGGCAGATGGAAAGTCACAGAAATATCCTATCTTTCAACACTGACATATCATATACCTTTTCCTACTTCAGCTTTCTGTCAATACAAAAGCTCCTTGCACAAGCACGACTCGCTTGGCAATTTCTCAAATTAGCATGACACCAAAAAGATGCTGGTACCTGGTACTACATAATCCGCCAGCTTTGCCAACAGCAGAGAGGCAATCTTGGACGCTGGGTCACTGGGATCATCCTGTTCACTGTTCAGAGAGGGTACAGAGTAACTCCAGGGAGGCAATTCCACATTTCCACAGTCCTCAACACTCATGAGAGGCAGTGCAGCACGACACAACTGGAGGATTATAAGGACCAACTTTGGAGAAGGACGCTGATCCAAGAGAAGTGACAGAAGCTTGGACACACAGGCTGGCTGGCTCAGGATTGCTTTACCTATGTGACTCCTGAAAGAGGAAAACACAAACAAACAGGTAACTGCTGTTTGGAAAAAAAAATAAAATTGATTGATGATGCTCTTGTAAATAATAAATTTGTTTTCAAGACATAATTTAAAAAAAAGTCAGTGTCTGACATAACTTTCAAAACCATTCTGAAACTTGATTGTAAACTGACACTTACTCAATCTTAGTGTTTAATCAGTGCTATCAGGTTATGTAAGAATTGTTGCAGATAAGTTATCTTACCTTCACCACTGTCAACCCCCCCCCACCCCCCAAAAGAATCCTCACCTGCTTTCATACACAGAAAAAAATACGCCAGAGATAAAGGCCTAGTACCTTGACAGGTCATTAAGAAGACTGAGAACATCTTGAAGCGCATCATTTCCTGCAGCTTGATTACCACAACACTCCGTAGCTCGTGCAAGGTGGTTGGTAAGAAGGCTGGAGACCTGACGAGCCAGACCCGAGTGAACAGCTTCTGTTGAACCACCTTTAAAAGTAATACAAGAATACACAATTGTAATTAACAAAAATGAATGTATACATCTACAAATTCCTTACCCATAAACTGAAAATAGTAAAAAATATTTTTGTTTTGCTACAGCAATACATTTATATATAAAATGTCTTTAATTAAAAATAAAACCTGATACAACATCTGTGTTCCATTAGCCAATAGCCACATGTCTGTAAGTTTATGTATGTTAGGGGTGAATCTTAACACAGGAGAAATGCATAAAAGTCACCACTGAGGGTCTCCTGGTTCTGTGGTTATGTCTAGGCAGAACCAAGTGGCAGACTTGAAATTACCTGCAACATAAACACTCCCATGAGAAGGAAAAGCTAGAAATAAAAAAAAAAAAACCAAGAAGAAGAAAAATCAACTTATTTTTGTATCCACTTGTGTGTTCTAAAGAACCCAAACAGTATTGAAGTCACGATGAGCGAATGCCCTTTTAAATACATTTACACCACTTCTCAGGCACATGCGCAATTCTAAAGCGCACAGTAGAAATATAGTTGGCAGTGTTCCTACCTTCTTCTTTCTCCCATTCGACACACCGATTGGCTAGCACCTGGAAGGCAGCCCAAGCCATGGTGGCCACCTTCTGTTTCTTAGTCTGTTTTTCATTCGAACTGGATTCTGTCTGGCTGCTTAAACTGCAGAGCCGGTCCATAAGTTGTACCAGGCCACTACGTACCAAACACTTCTCTTCGCTCCTGTAAGAGAAGAGAAATTCAGATTTTACTGAAGTAACTTTTCAGTCACTAACGACAAACACAATGAAAATCCAGAACTTGCTGTTAACTCAGCAATTAATTACTTCACTTCGCAGAAAGATAGTTCTGTCTCTCCCTTGTCCTCCCCAGATGAAATTCTGTATTCTGAGAAAAATTTAACAGGATGTTCTCGGATACTCCTCATTATGAAGTAAGGGAGTATATTTATACTATATAATACTTCTCCTTAAGGCAAATCCTAATAAGCACAGATGTGGATGCCCTCCTTCCCTTTCTGAGAGAAATACTTTCATACCTGGTGTAAGGTATTGTGCATAAGAGGCCAATGCTGTTTGCACAAGCAATGGGGTAGCGAGCACACAGCGAGACCACAGAAGTCATAGTCTCTCCAAAAGCTTCCTGGACTTGTTCCACCATCCCGCCACACGTGAGCTCTTCAATTCTGTTGGTAGGTAGATATTTGAAATGGTAGGCTTTCTAGGTTAAATAAAATGAACAAACTTCCAAATATAGCTTTAAAAAAATAATAATCAGCACATATGAAGAATTACTCAAGGAAGACTTAGAAGCAAAACTGCAAGTTGCTTAATGCTTTAGTATGAAACATATGTAAACAAGATAGTATGGTAGTTTTACCTCAGACATGATTGAAATTTGACTACAAGCAAAATACTTACAAAATATTTATCAAATTTAGATGACAGTACTAGTATCAGCTAAATCTACTACTAATATGTAATTAACATGAGTTTAGAATTATGTCAGGAGAGTAAGATATATATATGTATATAGGGTATCTATATCTATATATATATATATCTGTGGACACGTCATCCCAGTATGAAAGGAAATGTCATCTACTGGCAAATAAAAGCATTTCTTAGAAGTTTCTGCCTTTTTACCCCACAAGGGCCAATAAAAGTGGCTGTTGCAAGCTCTGTTCTGCAAACTTGAGCCCTCACAGCTAGTCACTTCTCATGGTTTTTCTTTGCGCAAAGCAATTTACTATCTTCTACAGAGACCGAAACATTTAATTATTTTCAGAGAAATAAACAAACCTTGGTCCTCCCTGAAGTACCATGGTCACTGGGCCTACAAGATGCGTCACGCCACCAACCCGAACAGCTGCTGTCAGCAACTCTCTCATATGCACTAGGGCTTGCTTCCTTGTATTCCCACGACGCCACCTTGTCTGAGCAGCTAGCAGAAAACTGCTGCTGGATACCTAAGAGATTTTGTTTGTTTGTTTTTGTTAATGAGACACAAGCAAGACACCTCCCTTCTTCATGAAAGTTTGAATTTGAAAATATAATGATGTAGCACATTTAAAATGACATACCGCTTGGTCAGGATTTGTTCCAATGAAAGCAAACAGTTGCCCCAGTAAGACACTGTACGTGGGTTTATCTCTGCTATCCTCAATAGTCAGTGACTGGAGAAGAGTGAAAGAGCTACTTCTATGGCTGGTAACATGGCGTCGCCTAGGAGAATATAGGGTAATTACATTTGGCAGAAGTAAATTGATCCAATGAAAAAAAGTGCTATGCTTGCAAAGTTTATGATGATTTTAACAACATAGGCCACGTTATAGTAAAGCAGCTTAGTGGAATAAACCCTTGTATACCTTTGACTTGATCTAGCGAACTCGATATCTTCGTTACCAATCATTTCTAAATCAGATGGTGCTGACATGCTGCGAAGGAAGACAGGCTGGCGGACTGCGTGAGATATCACTTTTGTTTCAGATGCTGATTTACAGGCTGCAATGTTATACAATATGAAAGAACGTCACTCCTGGTGTAGGAGGTTATTTACAAACTGTTTTTAAAATGACTGTGGACATTCCAGTGAAAGCTATAACATAGGAGGAGAAAAACACAGTCTAAGCAAGAACTTGCAACTCAGTTCTGAGGACTTCCCTGTTTTCAGGTATTGTTTCAAGTTAGTTTTGTTTTGATTAGGTTAAGCATTTTTTTCCCAATAATTCAGGAGACTAAAGTTTAAATTCACTTAAATGAAATTTAAGTGAAAGAGGGAAAATAAGAGAAAAGGAATAAATTATATATTTAGAAAAAAAGAAAAAAAAAAGAGAAAGTACAATGCTGGCAATGAGATATATACCTGGAGTCTCTGCAGGGGTACCAGATATACTTCTTGTGATACCAGACTGTGCTGCAATAGTGACATGTAATAACAGCTCTGCTCTGTTCATCAAGCTCTTAACTAATGTTTTTGTTTTTGCTAGGGGATGAGAGGTCTTCTGTATCAGTGAATTCACCTCTTGAAAAAACTTCTCCCTAAGATTATGAAAGAAAAATAAAAGAAGCAAACTTAATTATGTTTTAATGCCTTCTGAAATAAAGTGTTACTGTGAGAAAGGTTATTTTAAAGAAGATATATAGCATCAATCTATTCTATGTCAAGAAAGTAGAAAGCAGAAAAAATTAAAGAAATAAACAAGTGATTTGTTAGTGAGCACTAGTAGCTGTAGTACTAATATTAATATATTTAGCACAAATGTTTCTAACAATTTAATCAGATATTGCTAAACAGACAGGAAAATTAAGTTTTAAAGTATTTGCATCCCTGGTTAGAAGCTCATCTGAATGTTCCTGCTCCCAAAGATTGTTTTCTTTCTATAGGTCTACCAGCCTTTAATGGAAGTAGACATAAAATGTTTTCGAAACATTTAGTGCTGGCTTCTGTTCCACATCATTAGGCGTCACAGAATACAATGAGATTCAAGGCCTACTTCAATAAGCGTTTATGTATGTATGTATGTATGTATGTATGTATGTATGTATGTAACTTCAACCTTGCATAACTACTTTTGGAACTCACTGAAATTCCACAGCTGCTTAAAGTTGCCTATCTTTTAAGTACCTTGCCTAAATGGTACACTCCACAGCCAGCTACTAACCTCAATGCCAGGACCACATTCTCAAGATCACTTCCATCAAAAGAAACTTCTTTCATTGAACACAGAAGTTCTAGTTCTTTCATCTTGCTCTAAACAAAGTGAAGAAAAAGGATGAGCATATATTGAGAAAGCAGCACGAAGCACGAGCACACGCAGCAGCCACAATGCTTACCTCATTGAAGTGATAATCATAAAAGAATGGGACATTGTTCTCCAGCTTCCCATGCATGGCATCATCTACTTCATTCTGCCATTTCTGCTCCAGCTCGGCCACACTCTAATAAAGGAGACAAAAATAACACTTATTGCAGTTGTTCATCTTAAGGAGTAGAAGAGATCTTAAAAGAAGAAATCCGAGTATGTTTTGTATTTGTATGTTTCTAAAATGCTGTTAATACACCTTTATTCTCAAAAAAAGCCTTCTGGTTTTTTATGTAATTTTATTTTTACCTGCAATTGTCTCTCCATGGCATTTAGCTTCTTAAAGGTCTCTCCCATAATTTTACAAAGTAAATCATATTCTTCAGCATGTTCTTCCTGATACTGGAAATTTATCAGGGACTGGAGTGCATCAACCAAATTCAAATGTTTAATCACACATGAAACTACCATCTCCTCCATTACTTCTGGCTGAATCACTTCCCTAGGGTTATAGGTAAAGCCAAACTGATTAAGCAAGAATAACGGACAAACTTTGACAATTCATATTTACATTCACTAGATGCTGCATTCACAAATAAGATTTTACAGAATATTAAATGCATACCATCATACACGGCAGGCATGCCACGTCCTCACCGTTGCTTTTTTAGCTTGCTCACTTTCGCACCAAACATTTCAAACAACAAAAGTCAAGTTAGAAAAATACAGTGAAACAATGACTACTTACTTTATACTAGGTCTAAATTGAGGTCGAGCACGTCCAGAAATTTCCCTGAGTTTTATCATGATTCCTGGAGGCAGCCTAATCCTAGGCAGATCAAAATAGTGTCCAACGGGAGGCACTAGAACATCAGAAGGATACGTAAATTCTCTATCTTCATCTATAGTAAGAGGCAATGGAGAAGGACTTGGTGTAAGGGCTGGAGATATTACACCATTAGCTTCCACCTGCCACTGGCACCTGGAAAAATAAATAAAAGAAATCCTTTTCATCTGTTTTTTTCCCCCCTCTAACTCTTCCCCCTCATTCAGAAAGACACATTAGTCAACACATTACAAAGACAAACTACATATTAATGTATTAAGTGTGGCTTGTACCAAGCATAGCCCAATCCTCCTCTACTTACTCTAAAGAAAAACTCTATTTTAGAGAATATTCCCTTAGTTTTAGGCAACAGAGAACTGCTGAACAAACTCTGCAGGAAAAATTATCAAATCACCACCTTAAAACACGAGACTTGAGCACAACTACAAAAGTCACCTTCCCTCAGAAAAAAACCCACACGGGAACTTGGATCAAAATTTTTTTTCTTTTTACCTTTGTAATAGTTTAGATCTTAAGAGCTCTTGACAGGTTTCTTCATCTTTGGTAATTTCTGGTCCATTGTATAATATTCGCAGCATAGAACAAGCTAACACAGAAAGGCCAAGTGCCAGGTCAACTAAGAATGGCAAGCCTCCTGACACATCCTCTGAAGACTCCTGTAGTAGGAATAGTGATAAGTTGCACTAATCATTCAGCCATGAAGTCCCTCCCCAATATATTTTAAAATAGGAGATTTTTTTATTTTTATATATAAACTTATATATATATCTATATCTTTTATATATATCAAGCATATGTCTCTTACACAGAGGTATACTGAAAAAATGCTTAACAATTAAAAGCAATATATAAGAACAACTCAAGACAGGAAACAAAGGATTTAAACATTATTTTCCTGAACCAAGAAAGAAAGAAAAAAAAAATTATTTTCCTGAACCAAGAAAGAAAGAAAGAAAAAAAAAGGTAAAGTTATTTTTGGTTCAGTCATTCTTTGGCCTGCAGATCTGTCATCTCACAGGCCTAGTCCTAGCTTCCTGGTAGTGGGATTCAAGTTTCCTTTTGTTTGATCCCAGCATCCCTCCCCTCTTTTCTTTATAGGCTGGAATCATTATTCCCTCATTACATCTCTGATTTCCAGGTTGTTACAAGATACCCATCTCTCCAAAGAAATCCTGATCTACAAGCAGCAAGAGATATTAAAGTGACTTCATCCAAGTCCAGTGCCAACGACAAGAGATAGATAAGACACATTTGGTAATAACTATCTTCATAAAACCCTAAGCATGCTACAGACCGTGCCACAGGGTATCTCTAGTTAAGGAAGCCAAACATCTAAAACTTAGGTCCTTTACATTGTAAAAAGATGATTTGTCTTATTGCCAAAATAAGTAAGCTATTCCCGTTTTAAATTCCAAACGTTAACTTCCAACTTTGAAGTACATTTCTATTTGATCTGAAGTGTGTAACAGACAGAAGAGAAATTGAAGCTGAACCTATCCCATGGAATCTGTCATGTTTGAGTACCTGTGCTCGAACAGTGCAAGCAAAGCCCCACATAGCTTTGTCTGGAGTGTTGTGCTCACGACCACTCCGCATTTCAAAGGAGAAGGTGACTGTATCTCCTTCCACCTTAAAATTTTGATGGGGAGGAGGGAGGGGAAAAAAAAAAAAAAGATACATTTAAGAATTGAGGCAAACAAACAGGCTTTTCATAAAAGTGGCTTATTTTATGGATTAATGCTTTTAATGACAGTTATCTTGAGTATTATTTTTATCTCCAATTATATACTCTGCTTTAAGATTCTTCCCTTTTTGTAAGGATATCTTTTACTGAACAATTTGATTTTGATTTTGCTGCTGGCTAACTATAGTAAAAACAAAAAAAACCCCCACGTAGTTGTAGAATCAAAAGTAGAATTTATCAGTCTGTTACTTGGCCTTGATTTTCATCAAAAAGCTTTCATTATTTGTCTGCAAGAAACCATGCAACAATCAACAGTTCTCTTCCTGAAGGAAGACAGACAAGCTCTTAAAGGAGAAGAATGTCAACACATTAATAGAAGAGTTTGCTAAAAGAGCAGTATAAAAATCTATGTCTGAAAAATAAATGAAATTCCATTAATTGTGAACAACGAAGCGCTTGTCTGAAATTGCCTTCCAGTTTATTACTTCTTGTTTTTCTTTTTGAAATTATTTTTTGTTATCTATATAAGCCCAGTTTTATTGTGGGACAATGTAGCAGCGCAAACACGTAAAAAAAAAATCATACTGCATACAATCTGAAGGAACATACTGCAAAATTCTTGAAATACTGAAGTTTCAAGAAGTTTGAGGGATTTTTCTGTCTTAGTTTTACTGCCAAAAGCATCCAACGTAATTTTAAAACCCAACACAAATGGTTGGAAAGTTGCTACATTTACTACTTGTTATATTTGTGGGTTATGTCAAAAAAAATGCAGTCATGCCCACAGACCTTAAGAAAATACGCACAGCCTCAGACTGTGCAAGAATTTCTCCTAGGAAGATATGTTTATGAGAACAGTAGTGCCATTAGAGACTCCCAGGACTGAAACATACCGATAATGAATTCCAGTAAGACATAATAAAACAAGATAAGCTCAAAGAGAAGCATCACACACAACATACAGTTGAGTTTAAAGTTACTCCCCAAGGATATAACAGCCCACTTAAGAAGTGATCTCATAATGGATAACCGTACACTTAAAAGATTGGACTTCATTGCTATAAGGGTTAAAATGGACTCAACATGGTTTCCAAAGGGGATTTTTCTACGTGAAATATTGTTGGATTATAATACTGTACCTTTACTAAGTCTTTCGGCCAACCAGTTCCTAAGACACTACGGCTGCCATATCCCAGTGTATTGCCTCCATACTCAGCAACCTTCCTACTGTTTGTGTTAGGACCAGCATAGATCACCAACTTCAAAACATAAAATACACTGTTAGACTGTAAGAGAAAAACAAGAAAATCTAATAATAATAATAATACTTAGCACTTACACCGCGCTTTATATTTTCAAAGCGCTTTATCAACATTAACAAGTCCTCACAACAGCCCTGTGAGGTGAGTAGGCAAGTATTATTATCCCCATTTTACAGATGGGGAAACTGAGGCAGAGAGGAAATTGAGTGACTTGCCCCTGAGGTCACACAGCAAGTCAGCAGCGGAACTGGGAGCTGAAGTCAGGAGAAATCCTAACTTCCAGTCCTCATGCTGAGCTAACTAGAACATACCGCCTCTCTACTAATAAATGGATTGATCCCACTCCCATCAAAGTTGTTATTTTGTCAGTGACTTCAGTGGGAACATGACAAGCCCTGAAGTTTTCTGGAGGAGTTTAACCCGTAATGGGTGACATTAATATTAAAGACGCTTATAAATAACTAATGGGAGCAAGTAACACAGGACTTGCATTATGTCGAAGAATATATGGCAATAATTAGTAAGCAGCACAAGTAGCTCTCTGCTTATACAAAGTAAATAAGTGCTATTAGTTGTGTTCTTGAAATTGAAAATACTTGTTCATATTAATCCATCTAAACAAGCCATTTATCATCAGGGCTAAAAAAAGTAACCTTTCCAGTTCTGCCCAGTTTAAACAAACTGTGCTGATCTACAAAGTAGGCAGCTAGATTAAAACTTGAGAAATAAGGAAAACTGAGCAACAGCAAAAATGAGGAGGAAGTAAAACTTTTGACAATCTGAGCCATCATGAAATGAACTTAAAAAAAATGGAAGAGTTGGTATGAATATCGGGGGGGGGGGGGGGAACAACAAACACAAAAACCCCACCAAAACAAGGCTCCCCGTGCCCAAACCCCACACCTCTGGAGCCTACTATATTTCTCCTATTTCATAACTACCATGACTTCTGACATCTTTTGAGGAAAATTCCAAATTACAGAGCCTAACTCTTAACAAAAGATCCTCATAACTGATAGGTTTTAAACATTGAAACAATCACTGGATATTATGTTCTGAAACGATACACAAGAGGAATTAAGCATATACTCTTTTTGGATTGTTTCTTCAAGAATAATAGAAATTAAACATGAACAATTTCTCTTCATCTTCCTGCCCTTTCACATCAACAACTCTTTGTACACTTTCTATCATTTAGCTAAGTCTAGTCTTAAGATGAAACTCAAGAATTCCTTTGAAAAGCTATTCACACTTGTGCCATATAAGAAATAACCTCTCTGCATCCCTGTACTTTACAGCCTTGAAGTAAGTAGACTGACATTACAGTGTACACTAATAAGTTTCTATCAATAAAAACCTCCTGCATTATCCTGATCACTGGAAATCAGGTGCCATGAAAGACAAGGGGCAGAAAAGATGAAAATGAGAACTGCTGCTGATGGAAATATGTACAAAAGAAAGAATTTCTGAATTGGCCCTTGCTTACCTTATCGTAATCGTATTGCGAAGAGCATCTGTTGTCAAATCTAAGATATAAACAGCGGGCTCCTGGAATATGTACAGTTTCTTTAAATTTATAGTTATCCCTGACGGGATGAACTGTTTCTACAGTCTTCCCAGCAGCCCAGGGAGCAGGGATCTTCAAACCCGTAAGAAAACCTGGTTCTTCTTTCTCTTCCAGCATTCTGAAATTAGAGTGAAAAATTAGTCCTAACATTCAACGCACAGATTTCTACTATATATTCAGACATCAAGCTGTAAAGTACTTAAAATCATCTCTCAGTATTGATACATAGCGACACAAAGTATTGATTCCTCATTTTAGGCATATCTGTATTGAGGGAACATGCAGAAACTTAAATAGCATGAATTCTCTACATTAGAAATAAGTATGTCAATCTCTAACCTGTAAAATTTGAATATTTTCCCTATGCTTTCCAATTTCCAAATTATGGTAAACAATCTAAGTAGCACCATAAAAAAGTAAATGGTACTATATATGGATGCTAACACACGATTAGTATCATAAAAAAAACCACCTTCGCTCCTGGGACAGCACCCAAAACTGATTATACTGTCATAGAACAACATGCCTAATATTTCACTGAAGCTTATAGTTTGGAGGAGGATTGACAGAGTTTTCACACAGTATATTACACATTATCACAAGTTGTTTAATACTACAAGTTCTGCAACACTGCAAATAAATAAAAAATGCTTATCATAGGTAATTTAGCTGCGTGTTTCTGTTTCTAAGCAGAAGCTGTAAAACTTTGAGCTGAGACACAAGATTTAAATACAGGACTTAAAACCATCGGAAAGATATTAAATGGTTTCATTTACATAGAGAAATACAACAATTTTAATACTGTATCTCATGCTGCCGGAGCAATTTACATTTTTCTCATGATGGTCTTCCTTAGCCTAATTTATTGTGAGAGGAACATTTAGAATTAATTCCTAATGCTTGAGGTGAGGGGAAAAAAACAAAACAAACTATACCCTGTGCAACCAACCTGAAGATATTAATAATTTAATTCTATATGCAAAAAAAATTTTAGAACTAATTGCCTTTTGTAAAGCCTTCTATATCTCTAAGACAGCCTTACAAACCATTACAGCTTTGCCTTAAAAAACAAAAACAACCCAAAAAACCAAAACCCAAACCTGCTGCTTTAAGATTTATCCCACAGCAATGGTCAAATGAACATTACAGCTAAAATATTTCATCCCATGAAAAGACCCAAATGTGAAGAAAATCACCTCTCATCAGGTAACAGCTTCCCTTTCTGTTCTGATGCACCACTGGGGGAACTGTTCAGTTCTGAGAAAACTGGAGACTGAGTTTTAAGCAGCAGTGCAGTCTGTGGCACAAAACAGAGTGTTAGAAACATGCAAACAGTAAATAATTTTAAGATCTCATTATTGAAATATTTTAACAATCACACTGTACGTTGTTACTGATAATAAATCATTACTTAGTAGCTGTCGTACCAAGTCAAATTTAATATTCAGCATTATCAGCTTTTGTAGCCGTTGAGCAATTTTTAAACTATGATCTGTGGATCACTTACTGCAGAAAGTTGACCAAGATCTACAACATTTTAGAACATGCATGCCACATCTTTTTTGCTTTGTAGACAGCTGCTGACACAAAGACCATACCTGACTTGTGTAAAGAACCAGCTGCACCAGCTGAGGCATCAAGGCATCAGCCATAGTTAGAGTTTGCAAATTTGGATGCATCAGAGATGTCAGCAGGACAGGAAGCAGATGACCAAGCATAGTAGCCTTCGTAATTTGCTCCAGGCCTTTTAACCTGTAAGGAGAGTCAAGGTTTACACAGTAACAACTATTTTCATATAGTATCACTACTATTTTTAGTCATATGTTTAATCTTGTAACAGACTGCGTAAGTAGGCAATTCAAAATTCAGCAGAGAGCATTTGCATTATATTTTAAAAAAACAACCAAAAACTTAGTATTTCGAAAACATTACAAATTCTCCAAATTTTGTCCTAGTCTTTGCTGTCAATTCTTAGTAAACAATGATAGACCAGAAGACAGCAAATCAAGAGTTTAATAATTACTTAGAAAATGATAAGCTCCCATGGGCATGGGATGAAAGTCCGCATCAAACACAGATGTATTTGTTCAGTATGAACATCAAGCTGCTAGCACACGTAGCTCAAAGTACTTTAAAAGAATCTGTTATCTATAAAAATATATTTGAGCATGAAACCCATCTGAAAACATCTCAAAGGAATTGTGTATTGTCAATAAACAAAACTAATCTTGCAGGCACAGAAAAGCATAGAAACCAAAACCTGAAACACAACTGGGAGAGGGAGGTATTTGTTTAACTAGAGAAAAGGTTCACAGCTTTTGTTTACATCCCATTCCCAACGTCTATTTTTAAGTGGAGGGGAGACAGGGAAGGGCAAGGTGACACTATCTGATGAAACATGCAGGATATTATAACAACGTCCAAGACTTGTCACGGATAAAATATCTAGTGCAGCTACTAGAGATGTAATAGTCAGGAATTTAAAAATAAAGAAATTGCCCTAGCTTATAGGAATATTCCCAGCTGACTAACAACAGTTTGTTTCCAGTTACTCTGCTCATAAATACCATTGTAACTGACTAAAACCTTACCAATTTGAAGAGTTTCTACAGATTATCAGGCTAGTAGTACTGACACGGACAGTCAAGATTCTAAATTCTTCAAAAGAGAAGTGCTAAGCAAATGCTATAGTAAGAAACAGTACCTATACATTCAAAGCTCAAGTATGAAGTTATGACATAAAGAACAAGTAATGCTGTTTGTACAGTAAGCCACAAAAAGCAAGAGTTTACTGTTTTCAAGTTAACATACTCATACTTGTCTTACCTTTGCTCTCTGTCAGAAATGTCACTGTTTATTAGTGCTGTAGTGACTTGTTGCAGCATTTCTAAGACTTCATCACATCCTGTCAGAATTTGCGTAGCAAGAGACAAAATGCTGGTCTTTAGCTCCTAGGTACAAGAAGAGTTATAGGATACTTAAATTCTTAGAGAATACAAAAAAAGGACAACAGAACAAAACAATGGATTTCCAAATTAAAATAATGATAATGTGACCTGGCAGGCCTGCAGCAGTAGATTCATCCAAGACTTAAATTTGATTAATGCTAAGCCCCAAAGTGCTGGGAGAAACTAGGTGCATATTTTACAGGATGCACATCCAGTTTCTAGAGGGAAGGAATCCCCAAGTCCAGCACAGGAGAGAGAGCTGTTAGCCAGCCAAGGTACAGCATTGGTGACAGAATGTCCTAGCAGGTATGAGGATCACTGTAGAGAGAGAAACTGAACAATGAAAACATGGGTGAATAGTGAGACAAGAGAAGTACAATATTTAGCATTTACTCAATGAGCCTGAACAAATAACTTTCAACTGCAGCAGATTACAAGCACACAAAGTCTCAAAGAGTAGCAGACAAAACCAGCTTAACAAACAATACTACAAGTTCAAAAGTCAATACCGTTATGGAAGAATTGTTGCTGTTACAGAAACTACTATGACAAGACAGTCTGCATGCTAGGACAAACCTGGCTTCTATGAGTCCATTCAAGACTATTCCAGCAGTAATATGAAATGACACCATTTTAGTAAACCTTATACCAATGAAACAACCACTGTCTGCAAACCTTGTCCTCTAACAGTTTCCTTGTCACAAACAGCATTCATGCTATTTTAGACAACAGATGTAGGTGGTTCTACATAAGCTTTATAAGTCAAAACTGCAAAAAAGCAGAAGCCAGGTAAGGCAAATGAGAAAACCCTTTCCTATTTAAATCTGAAAAATATTTTTTCAAAGACCACCTAGGTGATTTGGAGAAGAGAAGCTGGCAGGGTAATGTGTCCAGAAAGGATTCCTGGCAGATGAATTTTCTTACTAGCACATATTAATTGAAACACATTTTAAACCTCGTTATATGTATATTTAGAAAGGGAAGTGTCTGCTCTCACTGACAATACAGAACCCAAGCTGGAATACTCAACACAAAACAATTTCAGACTTTAGCTGGAGAACAGGAAAAAACTGTCTACAGTAATTTAACTATATCAAGAGGAAAAGAACCAACAAAACAGTGTAAGTAGAATGCACTGCAGAAGCAAGGGGTGTCACAGGAACAGACTGTAGAGAGCCATACTAGAATAAAACTTGGTGTTTACCTGTACCTTCAATGTCTCTCCCTGCAAGGAGCTGTCACTGTCATCATTTTCATCAGGTTTAATCAAAATAGTGTTACTGAGGAGGTGGTTCTGTACAGCCATCAGATACCGCAAACACGAAGAGGCAGCCTTTAACATAAATAAGTACACTTTACATTATCTAAACCCTTTAATCAACCTGATTCAGGCAATCCTTGTACTTTTGAAATATAAAAGAGGAAAAAAGTTGAGGGAGAGGACAAGCAAAAGCAAAAAATAATTTCCCTTGAACAGAATTGTTTTTTGCTGATTTAACGCAAGCTTGTTAATACATATTTAAGAGAAGAAACTGGTTGGAAAACACTGAATTTTGTGAAATAACTTGCAAAACATATAAAGAAGCAGACTTCCTGTCCCCTCCCCAGTGTTTGCATACAAGCTCACCTGCCTTTGCCATCGCCAGATCAGGGAGCTGATCCTGCTGAAAGCATCTATGCATACTTTTACCATTAAATAATGTCAACTTTCACTCATTTTTGTCTGTAAATGATAATCCTTTCTGCTTGTATGAATCATTATACACGACTGTAGAGCTTATTTTGTTTCTTAAGTTGTTGTAATGCTTTGAACATTGAGATACACAAACTTCTTTTAAATTGAAACAGCTACCAGAGCAATTGGAAAATATATCCACATATAAACCTGTTTTAGCATTATTGTACGATTTACTTCGCTGTAAGAAATTGTTTCTTCCTTCCTTGCACAGCATAAACAAGAGACATTCTTTTCCTGTATTTGTTAAGACACACAACTATAAAAGTTTCACCTCTATATATTCAGTGAAGATGATGGATTTAAGGAGGAAAAGAAGCCAAAAGCAAATATACTTTTATCAAAATACATTTTACTTACAGGCACAGTTGAAAGAAGCCTTTGAAAATCATCTTTAGATACAGTTTGGCACTTGGTGATTAAGACACAAGATTCTCGGACAACAATCTTGAGAATGTAGTGCAATAGCTCATCATTTAGTCTTCAAAAAACGCAAGAGATGTAAGATGTTAATAGTCTAATTATTGTGTATTTTGTATAGCTCATCTCAAAAGTTTCTGCAGGCTGTGTCAAATTATGTGAAACCACAACAAATATTTGTTCAACTTCAGAGATTCAGACACAAAGAAAACCAAGCCTGAAACTACTAGCAACAATCAATGCAACAGATTACCAGTGATTTCCTGCACTGCGCTGATATAAAAAAAGACTCCTCCCAACTTGAACAGGTACTTGAGATTGGCAGTGTTACTGCTGAAAAGTCACCTAACAGTGATATGGAGAGCAATGTCATAATATCGTACTTATTAATTACCATCCACATTTACCATATACATGGTAAGTAGCAGGCAATCCAAAACTAAGTCTGTGTACACAAGTCTCCGTACTTTCCCCTAAAATGTCAAACCTCTCTCTCCCTTGTCCTAATTAAATCCTACCCACTACAGACACAAAGATAGCATTTTATGTCACACTGCCAGTAAGATAACAAGCAATTTCAGCAGAATTTTATTTAAGTTTACCTAAAGCAAATAACAGAAACATACATTATAAATGGGGAGGAGGGGGAGCATACTGTTGCATTTTACCTATAATGATCATCATCTTCACTTCCAAATCTGTTGTTCTGAAGCTGTTCAGCTAAATTAGTCAGGATAACGTCGCGAAGTTGAGAGAGACCACTATTTCTCTCTCCTAAAATGGAATGCAAAAAAATTTTTGCAAAACAGCATTTTACAGAATTAATTCATTTTTATTTCCTCAGATATCTTGCTTAATATATGCTACTTCTCAGAAATTACTATATTTACAGTGTAACCCAATTCCCTGTTGATATTACAGACTATTAAAACTTACTCTGCACATAGCACTGTTAAATTCCAAAGACTTTGATGCATGAACACGTTTCCATGAAGTAACAAATTACTGTGCATCAGCTGCTTCTAAGTCCAGAGTCCCATTTCATGGTGAATGCAAGTAGATTATTATTCTTTCACTAAGGACTAAAATTACCTCTGGTAACTGTGTAATTGCCATGGGTAACACTAACTGCTAACTAGGTGTTCTAAAACACAACCTGGGCAAGAAACATTACTAATAGTGACAAAAAAGAACTTTAATCCTTTTCAAACAGCTGCCTGACTGAGACAAATTTTCTTTTTCTACACCTAACGTATGCTTGACCATGTAGCCATTCAGAAGGAAGGTTCAGAATTTGAAGCATTCCGTAATTTCCTACAATAGGATGGGTTTAAAGCAGACTAGTGCTCAATTTTCTGAACTGTACTCCCTTCCAGAGGTTGAGAAGTATTTTCACTTTTTGTTTTCAATTAGAAAAAACACACTCTCACACGTCAATAAGACATTCTCACCTTCAGTTAAGACCAATTTCAATAAATTATTGATTTCTGCTTCTCCGGGATACAGGATATTTAAACCAGAGCTAAAGAAAAAAATAAAACCATGTATTACTTAACATATTTAAAAGTGAACAAAATCATTTCAATGGACATGTGAAAAATGGCATCACAGAATCTCAGCTTAGTATCTGATGTAACATTTAGAATGACTATGTAACAGCTTCTTCCAACTTAGAAAGGTATCCTCCATATTTTAACATTTATATCAGTCATAAAATAAGCAGCTACTTTCTCCAGAAACCTCTTGTGATCAGCTATATTTTATTGTTTAGGTCCCAAAGCTTCTTCAAGAGCTATTCGCTTCCCTTTGAGAAACTCTGCATTAATCACTTGTATATATGACAGCGCAATCATTTTTTCAAGAAACAGACAGATGTCAGGAAAAAAATGGATGATGGCTTAGAGAACCACTCAAAACTCTGGTGATGGGGTAAGAGCTGTGGTTTATCTGTGACAGGAACAATGGAAAATGCAAGAGACGGTAATCAAGAAGTCACTACTGTTAAAGTTTTATACTTATTAAAGACTGGCCCCTTATAGAAGTCTTAGTTTCAGTTAAGCAGAAGATTCTAGAACTAGCATTTTGGAAACAACACAGCTATGCATAAATACTCCCTGTGGAGATATTTTTCCCCTCTAACTTGTGACGAACTTTGTCCTTTCTACACGAATTACCACATCAAGATAGAAAATCACAATAACTTAAAAGGAGTACTTCGTGACTATCTGAAGTGTTGAAACTATTATGCAGACTTTTTCTTCTTTTCTTTTTCCCTTTTCTTTTTAAAAAACACTCTCACTGAAAAGAAAACTGGTACGTTTATCAGCTTCACACTGAGAGCAGATTATTGCAGCTTCCCTCCCTCTGGCTCATGCTGACCAACTTGTGATGCAAACATCAGGAAAAGTTACATTGGAAACTAAGTTTGAGGTTTCCATTGGTATCAGAATCCCCCAATGAGAAAACAGGAGGAAAGAGGTATTACCTAATCCCCACCTCTGATTTTTTTTTTACAAGTCATTGGAGGATATAGGGTTAAACAAGGGAAAAATGCAGCAGCTGTCCATACAGGTGACAGGATACACTTTTCCCTGTCAAAAAGCAAGACCCTGAAAATGATAGATAATCATACTAAAGATACGCTATTCTCCTTCGCTCACTTAGAGTTGCATAAAGCCACTGAAATTTGGAATGTCGTGATTCACACAAAAAAATGCAGGTTGATCTTCAGAAGATTTTGTTCTCAACCTTTGGAGCTAAGTATTTGTACTTAGGACATTTGAGACAGCATTCCTTGTCCTTGAGATTTACATTATCTCTTTTTCGTGACACACAATCACACTTTTTGCTCGCTTCCCTGTACTTAGTCATTCTGCTATTTTGACAAGCCGGAGAAAGGAAATTACACAGCATCAGGTTCAAGAGATGCAGTAACAAATATGATGTGGAGCTAAACAGGATGGTTGCTTTAAGTGTTTGCTGACCTGGTGTACCAGCCCAGAGACATAATGCCCACCCTTCTACCAAAACAGATTCCTGTTTTCTAAACATAAACCTGGCTTGCTCAAGACAATCTTACTACCATGCCCGTATTTTTCCCTGGGCCTTCAGTCTTACAGCATTCCTCAAGCATTATTCATTCTGCTTCCCCTTACGTTCCTTCTGTTCAGGAGAATTTCAGTATTGTGGCTTGAAACACTGGTATAACAGCTGACAACATTAGCTTTGCCTATTCCGGAACACCAATAAACTATATAAGCTAAATACGGAAGTCATTCTAGCCATCACTGAAATGCAGAAAACTTTGCTTGAATTTAGCAGCTATATTATAATAAACATTAAAAAAAACCCCTAAAGAAAGCCAATAAAAAGCAACAAATGAAAAGAAGTATGGAAAGTAATTACTATCTGTTATTTCACTGTCATCATGACAAACACATTGTATTTCCCTTCTTCCACAGATATAAACCGTAATAATTTTATCATACTATGTTGACATAAATTTTAATTTTAAATTAATATGATAAACTGCTGAATACAATTTGAATGTTCATCCGTTACAACATTTTCAAATAATCTAAAATCTAAGTTAAGTTTCATTTGACAAAACAGATATTTACCTAATAGCTAGACAAACCTCCTTCTGAATTTCACAGCAAATCTGATCCCTTGGTGCCATCAGTAACTGCCAAAGTAATAGACCAGACCTTCTAACAATATCTCTGTTTCTTTCGGTTTGTGGGCTGAAGAAAAATTTAAAAACCACCTAAGAAAAATTAAACACAACAATATTAAAGACTTAAACATTGTTCACATTAACTTTTTCTGCAGTCAGTTTCTCAAACTATTTGTCTAGGTCACTAGAAATCTGAGAGTCAGAAACTGACTTCAGGTCAAAAAAAAAGATAAAAAAAGAAAGAAGGAAGGAAATAACCTCTCTGGATTTTATTTTAATCTGTAAAGGTGACAATTACACTTACATTTAAATTAGGACTCTTAAATGGGTGTATAAGATACTGCAAAGCCACTGCTAAGTCAAATCTCCATTAAATTGAATGCAATGGAGAAAAAAAAAATCCTAATAAGATCAAGTGGTTGCCTGTATTCTAAAGCAACTTTTTTTGGGGGGGGCGTTTATTGTGAAGTACATTTAAGATGTCCTTGTACCTGAAAGACAACAAGGATGCAGCGTATTATACAAGTATCTCCATTCACCATAGCTTTTTCCATAATGTCACAAATACTGCTGAGATTATGTGCTTCAATTGGATGTTGCTTGCCCAAAAAATTTGTTATGGGAAGATTGTTGCTGGCTGCAAGCAGGTTGAGTTGGTGGATACACATGGCACCAACATGGTGCAGTAACTGGTTAATAACCTCATTTGTGGTTGTTGCATCCCCTAGAAGAAGAAAAGCAGTTCAAATGCTGTCTACAAACACAGACTATAGCATTAGCATTTGCTTCTAAAATGCAATATATCATCATCATCATCTCCTCTAATTTCAGGAGACCTGCCCACATGATAAACAAAAGAACTACCCACATCACTTTCTTAATGTGCTAAAGGTAGCAAGAATCTGGAAACTTCCAAACGCGTCTCGCTTTTTCCTTTCTTAAAGCAAAGATAAACCATGACCAATATTTATAAATAACTTTTCAAGAATGAACTCAACTTTTAATAGAAAGTTTCAGAAGGTAGTTTCCGTATATTTATTCCATGATAATCGCACATTTCACTTCCACTTTGTATAAAATGCTGACTTATAGGTTTACTTCACCTTTGGGCTCTGTAATGACATGACTCACTCCCAGTCTCTGACAGACACAGTGGAATGCCTGGTTCCCGGGATTACACCACTGATCAATATAATCATTGGAGCATGTCCATATCATGTTATTCATAGTATCATAACAGGCACCTAAGAAAAGGAAAATATTTTGCACATCAAATTTTAGAATGTTTGTTAGAAAACCAGACTAAAGTATTTTTATAGCAGATATAAAACCAAAATTATTTGCTTTGAAAGTTCTCTGTCATGTGACAGCAATTTAGTAACAATGCATTGGAATGAAAAACATTAAAAGGAGATTTCTTAACAAAGGAATGAAGCAAATGCATGTCCCTTTTGATGTTTCAAGTAAATGTACAACAGCATCCATTTCAGGTAAATACTCCTGCGCTCGTTATTTATAAGTACATATCAAATCTCATTCCTCCACAAACTTATCACACACTGGCACAGTACATAAACCAAAAATAGTTGAGTCTGGCATCAGATACTAGTAACTTCTAGAAAAAGTAGAGGGGGGGAAAGTTTCAAATTTATTTTACTACACCTATTGACAATTAAGCACCTTAGAACTTGTTTTAAAGGTCTTGTGGTAAAAACATAATAGCTTTAATAAAACTGACAGTTTGCACGGTGCAACTGTTAAAAAAATTTGAAGCTTAGAGACTTATCTCCTGAAAACCTTAAAGCCTACAAACACAAGCAGGTCCAAAACAGTAAAAGGAAAGGGATGAGTGGATTATAGATACGACTGTTCTATTTACCATAGAGAGGCATTTACCATACTTTATAAGTTCAAAAATAGCCTATTTGTCTACATGTTTCAAATGACTGAGGTAAATCTCCAGTAACAGCATCTAATAGGTTAACATACAATTATACCTATCCATGCATCCTAACATTTAGAATATTATTTAAAACTATTTATCTCAAACATTTTTAAGAAATACATTCTTTCTTAGGCAATATAAAAACACCGTTTATTAAAATGCTAGCAATGATACAGTGTTTAACAGTGTTTAAGTAGCATGGACACTGTTCAAAAGATTATTTTACTATACCAAGCAGGTTAAAAAAAAAAAAGTCCTGAAGAAAACACTCATGAAGGTTCAGTCAAAGCAATAGGGAAATCAGAAATACCTACAACGTCTTTCCAGCTGTCCTGGTTTTGGCTGGGATAGAGTTAATTTTCTTCCTGGTAGCTGGTACAGTGCTGTGTTTTGGATTTAGTATGAGAACAATGTTGATAACACACCGATGTTTTAGTTGTTGCTGAGCAGTGCTTACACTAGTCAAGGACTTTTCAGCTTCCCATGCTCTACC
>NW_008795859.1:915283-933043 GCF_000699145.1 Aptenodytes forsteri | reverse complement strand
TGAGCAACTGCATTGTGCATCACTTGCTTTGTATATTCTTCTTATTATTACTATTATTATTAGGATTTTATTTTATTTCAATTATTAAACTGTTTTTATCTCAGCCCACGAGTTTTCTCACTTTTACTTTTCCGATTCTCTCCCCCATCCCACCAGGGGGAAGTGAGCGAGCAGCTGGGTGGTGCTCAGTTGCCAACTGAGGTTAAACCACGACACCAGCTAAGATGCATTTATGTATTTTCAAATATAGAGATAAGATACTCAGAACTTTTTAGCACCTTACAGCATAAGCAGCGTATAAAAAAAAAACAGACTTCTTTCAGGATTCTTTTCTGCTACAGAAAATACTTTTCTTGAGCTTGTATGCAGCTGAAACTGCAAAAGCAAGATACTGGAAATTCCTTCAGGGAATTCTGAACTTTCAAAAATGTTAAATTTACAAAATTTCATGGTAGACACAAAACCCCACCAACTGCAGAGTTGCTTACTGCAAATTAAAATCCAGACAGATTATTTAGAATCTAAGGGTTGGATATGTCCAGTTCTGATATATTCTCAGAAAAGAGATCTACTTCTTACCAAGTCCTGGAACTAGAGCACCACGTCCAAGCGAACTTCCTGCAGCATCAATGAGATCTGCTCGGCTTGTGAACTGCCCATCCGAAATATTGAACACCAAGCTTGAAGCAAGAACTACATAGAAAAAAGTCTCCAATAAATTTCTGAGAAATTTATTGTATTTCAGAAAACCAAGGACTTAAAATCTGCCACAAATCTGACTTACTTTTTAAAGATGACAAAGCACTTGTTCCTCCAAAGAGTGAGCGTGTTGCAGAACTGCCTGATCCACCTGGGGGTGGGACCAACATCACCAAGTACGTTCCACATGTGTATATCGGAGTCTTCCTTAACATTTTCAGTGGCAGCCCACAGCTAGTGTTTGCAGCTGAAATATTAAACAGAAAAATATAACACAAACATCTATTTCTTCATAACATTAAAAACTCGTAAGAACAAGCAGCAAACAAGGTAGATTTCTATTTAGGTCTTCAAATAAATCAATATGGAAATTCATTTAAGCTACATTTTGCAGCATTCAGAAGTTGGTTTAAGAAGTTGTATATAGGGATGGCCTCATAATCCCAAACATTCAGCATCAAACCCCAGAAGGATACAAACGCTTTCACAGGTATTGAAAGAGGAAAAAAAAAAAAAAAAAAAAAGAAAAGCGAGAAAGCGCGCTCTCTGGTTTCCAAACCAGAAAAATTAGGAGCCTAAAATTTAAGTATGAACAACACTGTTTTAGAATTGTATGGTGATAAACATATTGAAAGCAGTATCTTAGAGCCAAATAATCTTTCAACATAAAGAGATCATTTGAGATTCACTACGCATTTACTATTTTAAGTTCTCCTGCTCCACATGAAATGTATACAGTCATAATGATGTAGCTCCTGCCACAGCTGATCAACACTTTTCTGAGCACTGACTACAGAATTATCCAAGAATAACCACCTACTCTTCTTCTTCTGTAGCTCTCTAGTTGTTAACTAGCAAAACACAGCCTTTAAAATAGCTCTTCAAGCTAACTCTTTGCCAGTTTTCCTGTAAGCTTATCTATTTCCTGTATAATTTATTTTTATAGAAATACCTTTAATTATTTAAAATTGAAGAAAGGAAACTCATGTACATATGAAGAAAAAAGAGAAGTAATTCAGAATAAACTGAATAAAATCTTATCTTAAGACAAATCTCACAAAGCTCCAGATCATCCTGAAAGCCATCAATGCTGTTCATTCAAGATTCCCTAACTTGGGTAGTTTCAGCAAGCCCATAAAAGAATACCCAAACGTTGTGCAAATTGCCTCAAAAAAGCAAAATTACCTCCAATTTATAATACTCAACTTACTTGTGAAACAATAGTTTCATTTTCTAAACTGCAGCCCATTTTTACATAACAATTAGAAGCCCAGTTGAACTGCCAGCAGAGAAATGCAATTATCAGTTTGATCAAATGTGGCATAAACCCGGCCTATAACTGAATACATGGGGGAAAAAAAAGAGTGCTACAAGTATTCCTCCCGTTTTTTATTCTTAAACTTTTCTCACAATCAATGCTTAATTTAGCAAAGGAACTTGTAATTCAAGCATTAAGCAAATACTGCATATATATTTCAAACACTTATTTTGGAAAAAAGAAGCACACTTTTTCTTTTACGTGTCCCAAGAGGTTAGTAATTACTAGAACTGATACTGTATGTGTTAAGAAATAAACCATGAAAAGTTACTGGGACTCAGTAAAACCTCTTCTGACCTGCTTGGTCCTCTTTCAATGTATTGGAGATCGTAGAGCCAGTGAGAGCAGCCAATGTTGCTGATGGGGAGGCTCTATACCTAGACAACCTACTCAGAAGCATCTCATTTATACTCTTTGCAGATTCACCCTCTTTTCTCATTAATATAATTCGTTCCTGTAGAGGATTTGCTATACATACGCCATTTTCAACCTATTAAAATGGAGAAAAAAATACTTTTAGATACTGAAATCCGTAGGAGACAGACTACCTTAACTGAACAGTAAAACTGCACAATACAATATATCAAGTAGGGATACAAACTTAAACTTGAACCCTGCTGGCAGAATTTCTTACAAAAAAGTGTTATAAAAGCTAGACAGGTGAGTATTTGTTTTGTTTATGACTTTTGGTTCAATATAGTATCTTCTATTTTTTCTGTCCTCAAAGACAGAACTGCTTGTCATAACCTTAAGTTTATTTATGAAACTCTACTTCAAAATACTTAACCTCCCTGTATTCTTAATGACATTTCACCGGCAAGTTTTGTAAAGAGAGGTCTTCAAATAATTTGCCAGCCAAAAAGTGTAAGCAATTATTTTCTTAGACCATAATCTTCAGGGGATGTGTTAGTAAAGAATGCATCTCTTAATGAAGATAAGATTTGATTGACAGCATTAGGCATTTTCCGTAAGTTGTACTACTATAGCCTACCGCTTCTAGCTCTATCATCCCAGTAAGTACAGCTGTTGCACAGCAACTGCTGAGCAGATACACAGACACTGCGCCCAAAGTACTCCATCAAAGCTAAATCCTCGTACAATTTCAATTATCAACACTAGACATCTATGAGTTGCTGTAAGCTCTGCTATATAAATGAATAAAATTTTAGACTGAGGTGCTTCATTGTCAAATTAAAATACACGCACAAATGCAAGTGTATATATGTATATATACACATATATACATACGTACATACGAGCCATTGAGAGAAAAGGGAGTTAAACTACTGATACATTTCTCTAGACTTAATATTTTGAAACGCATTTGGTTTTACACTAAAACCAATGATTGTTATACTACATAAAAAACATTTTAGGCTATAAAATGCAGTGTAGACAAAACAATTGTATTTGTAACTTGTGGGACCTGATTGGCTTTTAACACAATGAAGCAGGTCCACAGTAAACAATGCTTTAAATCCTAATACACTGAGCAGCTGTCCCAGCATAAAACTTAATTGCTTAATTGTAATAAAATACGTTTTATGTTACACGACAATTCATACTGCTGGAGTATGATAGTCGTATGTCCTCTGAAGATAGAATTGAACAGTACACATTCTGTTCTGTTAAAAGTTAATTCGTAAACACATTACAAACAGCTATTCAGATTACACATATCAATAGTCAAACCTAATACGTTGATTTGAAAATGCTGATATTTAATTAAGCAGTAGTCATGCTACCAACTCCAGAGTCATAGAAAACACATAATTTGCTTACTATAAGTTCAAACATATCCATAAAAACAGAGTGGCCTTTTGGTGTTTTTTCATTGAGGCTTGCAGGAGACCAAATCCAGTAGAAATATGTACCATCTGAAGAAAGATGCACGGTAGTCATAGTACTGCCAACTGGGAAGTGATTTACTGGCATTGGGATTATTTGACATACCTACGAGAAGGAGAGCATCTTAACAGTTCTTATTTTGAAGTCTGTTCTTTGAGTCTTAACACTGTACTTAAAAATATATAAATAAATAAATTAAGATGGAGTGCAGTTAGTCCATAAGAGGCTTATTATTGGACATAATAGTACTATTACATTTATTTGTTATGAAGAGCTACTCTATAATGTTTGCCAAATGGATCTACTGCATACAAAACAGCTTATATATCTAAACATTTAACATACCTAAAAATAAAAGGATCATCTCTCTAATGATTGAGAGCATACCCACAGTACCATAAGGAAAATACATAGACTTTCTGCAACTTCTCTGAAACATTACTTGAAACTTTGGAAGAAAATGGGAATCCAAACTTTCTCAGTTTCAGGAAACACGCTGGACATAAATGTACATATCCATCCTTAAAACCATGGCAGGAAAAAACCCAAAGTAAACAAACTATCCATTTTTACAAAGGACGACAGTTATTTATCTATAAAACACAATTAGATCAGAAACAATACCTGATTTTTGTTACAGTAGAAGAACAATGAGCTGTTCAGGAAGATTATGTTTTCAGTTTAAGTCAAAGTCCATTTTGCTATTGTTTGGTTGTTTTATAATGTGACCATACTATTAGTCTAGCTCTTACAATACTATCATAATATAGTGCAGTGTAAGTCTGTATATGCATATACATATGTGTATATGCACACATATATACACATACACACTAAGACACAGAAACAGAGTAATATCGATAATATAACTTACAACTTCTATCATGCAATGCTTTCAACGGGGGTTTATAAAAAGCCAGTTTCACAAAGTAAAAAGAAGCAGCTTCAAGGACAAAACTAATTAAAGTTAGAAATGATTGTGATTAATTAAGAACGTTTTCTTACTCTACTATAACTCTGCAATGAACATCCTAGCTGTTCCTTTTACCTGAAGGGTATGCTGATCCACAACCTGGAAAAGGGAGTGAGGCTTATTATCAAAAGAGACGGGCCGATGAAGAAGTTTGCTGTTGCCAAAAGCAACCCACCCAGTCTCCAGCTCCTCATTACGGCAGTACACAAAACCTCTGGCAAAAAAGCAGTATATTAAAACTCTTTAAAACTCTGTGCTATTTTTTGTTTTTTTTTAAGAAAAACTCACAACCACATTCTTGAACTTTGAACTTAACTCCAAGTCAGCATAAGGCGGCAATTTCTGCTGCAAGACTTAAAGCATAAGAAGCCTCATGGCTTGCAAGCAATAAAGCAGCAGGAAGATACAGTGAGTCACATCTGCACTAATCAATTATATAATGTATTTTTTTTCTAATTAGGTCATTCTTATAAATTCAGCAATTCTACAACTATAAATAAGAAGGTCACAAAACTAGTCTACAGTATATGCCTCTCAGCAAAGAAAAAACCAACTTACTATACGTTAAAAAATAAAATAAAATCTAAAATACTAGCTATTCTGCTAGTATACCTCTTTGCAGGAGGTTGGACTAGATGGCCTCCAGAGGTCCCTTTCAACCTGAATTATTCTACGATTCTAGAGAAAAACATACTCAAGAAGAATTTCAGATGAGAAAACCAAAACATTAAAATAGCATTTAATGAAAATGCATAATATGTTCTAATCTTGTTACACCTAACATCTATGAGTGGTTTACCAAAACAGTAACTTTTTTTTTTAAACAGATCTGCAGAACAGCAAATAGTCAACTGTCACTTACCGCAAAGTACCATGTAATCCAGATCCTAATTTGCTTATTCCTCTGCCCACTGAATTAGTTGTATAAAGATAGAGCCCATCTGCTGCAAGACAGCGCCCTAAGTCTGCATCTGAATTAGGAAGAAAGAATAGAGCAGAGACCTCCTCTGTAACATACAAAACTGGAAATTCTCCATGGTCATTACACTTCTGTGGTAGCTACCACAGCAACTGAAAACCAACAGATGCTCATGACAGGTCATTACTGACAGGTCAGAACCATTTTTTTTTTAATACTGAATTTATTACTCGGTGTTCTAAGAGCTACTGTAACATAGTCAAAGTCCATTCTTTTTACAGTAGTTTCTTTACATTTCTTTCAAGCCACACCCAACCACGCTTAGGAACACAGGACTATTCAACCGAACTCATTTCAAGTGGAAAATCCCTTTACTTAAATATAAACCAACTTGAGTATTTGCTATTAAATGCCTTCAGAATGACATAAAGGAGCAGAAGACCATTCTCTTCTGTTTTTGCAACAGGTAATGCTGTTCAGAACTCGGAACTGGCAGCAAGATAAAATACAAGCAAGGCTTATGACCATGCAAGCTTTCTGCTCAGGACCGCTGATATCTGTTTGTGGGGAAGGAATAATCTAATATGGAGCATTGATCTAATTGCTGGTACAACTCTGTGCTTCTCTTAAAGCTAGTAAGCAGACCCTTCCACCCCTGAACACTGTTAAATTAAGACAAAATGTATTTCAAACATAGCTTTGTCACTCACAAAGTAGTAATTATTAACAATCAAGATGGACACACAAAGCAAAGCCTTGTAACAGGGATGTCAATAAACCAGTCCAGTCAACCTATTTAAGTTCACAGAATCTGAACAGTCAGCTAGGGAAAGGAAAAAAAAAAAAAACAAACAACAGTCACTCTCATAGCAAGAAAGCCTCTTCAAAATATAGATGTCTTCATTAAATTTGCAGATAGCCTAAAATGACAACTCAGGTTTGTAAATTCCTATGGCTTGCATTAAACTTAATGAGATGTCATCAAAGCTTGAACTAATATTTCTAAAGCAATGTGAACTCTCATTTAGTGCAAAAATAGTAAGCAAACAAAGCAGTAAAAACTGAGAATTAATTCAGGGAAATACAGGAGAACGCATTAAAAAACCATACAAAACAGATTCAACAAACAAAAGTAGAATAGGAAAAGGGGAAAAAAAGCAATGAACTTGTACTTCTAAAAATAAACTTGCTCTGCCAATGATAGCTACTGAATACAGTGATACTGCACAGGACAAAAAAAATTATGCTTACTGAAAGACTAACGAGTGGATAATATCCAATCTCAGTTTGACCTCTCTGCAAAATTCCTACTGCAGTCAGGGAGGGTCACTGTATCTACTGCTTTTGACGGTTTCCTACAACCTGATTACTAGACAATTTAAAATAGCATCTGATCTTCAGCAACCGAAAAGCAATGCTTTTCTGAACCCCATTATGTTGGATTTAAAAAAAAATTACATTCCATACTATCATTAACACACCAGACTTAAGATTTAGCCTCTTAATTTTAATATAAAACAGGATAATTTTTTTCTGTCTGATCCCCAAATCAACTTTAAAAAAGCAAACAAGTCATTTACATATCTAGTTAGATTAACTTAATGAGAATAAGAATAATGTCATACCTGACAAGCCAAACAGCATAAACAATTTAGTACTCCTGTAAATTAGGTCCATGTTTTCAAAACTTCAGTTTCGAATGTACAGACTGAGACAACAAAGTGCCCAGACAGTTGCTGCCCTCCCCCTCTGATTATATGTCAGGCTTCGAGACACTCCTATGATGCCCAGTTCTCTCTCCAGATGGTCCTTCTAAACCCTCCAGCTTTCAGTTATTTGATATGTACTGTACTTGCTTTTACATTACTTCCAACAGAAAAGGAGAAATCTTTTCCAAATCTAAAGTCTAAAGCTTTACATTTATTTTTCACCACCACTAAAAGCGTCTTGTCCTCCCCTGTAATATTGACAGTCATGAAATAATTCACCTTTATTTTCACTGCTGGAACTACTGTTGGCATCAGGTGCAGGTAACATGTCTTCAAAGCCCCAAGACACTATATGCTTTCCTCCAAGCAAACAAGAGGGTGATCCAGGTCCTCCCTCCAAAAGCAACAACCTTTAAGCAGAAAATAAAATAAGATGCATACAGAACAGTGGTAGCAAAAAATAGCTAAACCAAAATGTATCTTCATCTTAACTTTTAAGTAATTATTCTGTCAGAGTTCATAAGCCACTTAAAGGAATCATCAATAATTAAAAAAATAAAACCACCCCAAAAACAACTAGTAGATCCTTTTAGATTTGACTTTCTAATGTCTTCCTTCCGCAATTAACTAAATTTCAATCTTTCCTAGAGCTTTCAATAACTCTAAAGCCTTTTAATCACATTTAAAGACATTTATCTGTAAATGCACTTCTACATCAGCTCTGAAAATGTGTAAGTACTACAATTAGAAAAGTCACTACAAACCTGTATAATACATCAGCCACAGGCAAGGATCCTAGGTCAGTCTGTTTCTGTAATAGATGCACTGTATGAACAAAGGTTTTCAGCGACCCTCTAAAAGGATAAGAAAAACATGAATTGAAGATGTCTATTGAAACAAGACTGAATGCACACAGACAACAGCATCTACGTAGAATATAACATCCAGTAGCATAAAGACAGAATATCCAAGATATGTCATCAAGCTTCTTTTCTAATTTGCATTTCTTTTCTGGATGATTTTCATTCTTTTGTGGAGGAAGTGAAAAGAGGAAGAGAAGGTAACATAAAGGAAGAATGCTGGCAAACCTCCAGTCTAAATCACGCTATCTTTTTGGAAGAGGATGAAGAACCATGCAGGTAGGGACATCAGCAACCATGGGCTGTGTCATAAACAACATGTATAGTAAAGGCAACCTAGGCACATGATAAAATACCTCAATCTCGCATCTATTACAGACAACTACTTTCAATATTTCTTGTAGCTGATTAATCATATTTAGATCTTCAAATACAGTCTGCAGGTCTTCCTGGGGCTGAGCCAAAGTATTAGTAAGAGCTGCTGCAGACATAGCTAGAGATGGCTTTCTTGACTAAAATAGAAGAGACCATATTAATTAATTTATTATCAAGATTTTCATTACTTTTGCTTCCAAACACAAATTTGGAAGCTTTTCCTCTTCTGAAGTGATGCATTTAAATGTATATAAGGACTATATACTTCTGAAAACAAAATTAAACTGAAGTAGAAGCTGTTTCTAATCTTGCCTAAAAGTGTGTTGCTTTAAAATTTTATTGTGGTATTTACAAACATATGGAGTTTGCAACTCTAATTATAATTCTTGTTCATTCATAAGTTGAATACTTTTTTTGGAGAACCTATGAAATCTGTATGTTAATATAGTGGAACACACCTGTTTTTTGTAGAAATAAAGAGACACAGAGCTCTAAAAATGTATTTTACAGTTTCTCTTTTAAAGGTCAGGGTATTAGGAAGAAGTAACTTTCTGAAAGATGTGGTGGCTTTATTTCCAGGCATAATAGCCTAGCTAAATAAAAGAATCTTGACTGCATCTTAGGCATGACAGTAGTCAGTTATGAATCGATTTCTTCAGAAGCATGACTGATCAATTGAAGAGATCCTTTCCATACACGCTACTGAATGTAGCACATTGTCACACATGGTCAGTCTTAGCTCCTTAACTTTCCTCCTCCACACCCCAAACCCTGTTTTCCTCGCTGTCATTTTCAGCTGTATGCTTTCACTGATAAACCTCAGCTTGGAGAAAATTGACATTGAATACTTCAAAGCACCTCAATTAATTATTTAAAGCAATATTTATCCTGTTGTTTTATTCTTAGTAATATGAAGCACCCAAGATTGCAACTAGGAATCTCAATAATAGTCTCATTTTGAAGTTTTTTTCTTCATAATGGTACCCAACACGACTTACATATTTAAAGGAAAAATGCAAGGCTTTCATAGGTGAACAAAGCACATCAGAATATTACAACTCTGTAAACAATGCAAGTCAGATTTGCAAAGAAAATATAAGATCAACCTTCATTTCAAAAGCTGTATTTGAAATTTAGCTCTTTTACAAATTCAGCTACAAAAGAACATCCTATACTTCCTGAAAATTGACATCTGGAAAAAAATAAATGAGATCGTGTTTATCAAATCCAATTTATCTGAGCTATGTTCAAGTACATTGCCTTTTAGATAAGGCAGTTGTCAGTGTAGAAGAGTTTGCCAAATACAGTTGATTTCTCATTGACTTCATTAGAACAAGTACACTAGAAATTAAGTGTCTTTCATTTGAATAAACCTTTTTCTAAAGCAAGTCATGACATCTCCTAAGAACTTCAACATCTTAAATCAGGGAGAAACTTGACAGACAAGGCTGCAATCTGAGAAACGTTAAAGCCAAGATTTTCAGAAGGCTATTAGTGACTTTAGACCCACGTTCACATGGCTTTGCAGAAGTTAAGTTTTGTATACTCCTCCCCCTCTCCCCAAGCCCCATCCCCTAAAAAGATTAAGTTTTTCCTAAAAGCTACTATGGCCACTTTGTCCTCAGTCACCTGATGCCATGCTAAACCCATGCAGGGCACCAGATAGTTCAACGTACACTGGTTGAACTCTGCACTGGCAACAAAATGAAAAAATGCCTCCAGATGTTTCACAGGCAACACTGAAATCTGAAACGAATTGCCCAGAAACTTGGCAGTAATGCTTTCTACAGCTAAATGAAGGTGCGTAAGTGTCATGGTTTAACCTTCAGGATTAAAGGGGCAGTACAAAGGGAAAAGTGAGACAACTTTCCTCCACGATAAACACATTAACTCTATCCCTGACGAAACCAGGACAATAAGCTACAGGATTAAAGGGGCAGTACAAAGGGAAAAGTGAGACAACTTTCCTCCATGATAAACACATTTGGAACCATTCCTAGAACAGGATGCTTCCAGTACAAGCAGCAATATGCACAAGAGACATTTCTAACCTAGATCCTTCTGTTTTTACATATGCTAAATACATGCAAAAAATAAATACTTAGCTTATCAGTTTCACCCTTTCCAAACCAATATTTAAATATTAGAAAGAAACAGACTAGTGTAAACCAGAAATTAGTATCAACAGTGTGGTCACATCATTTTTGATTCTTATGATTAAATATAAACACTTACTACCAATATCAACCACAACATGTCATTTCAGTAGTTTCCTTACCTTGCACAAGCCAAGGCAACTAGGGCAGCAGCAGCATTTTCTTTTTGCTTGTATGGAATCTGTTGGCCCGAAGCAGAAGTGTCTTCCAGCCAGGAGCACAGCAAAGACTCTATCCCATTAAGACAGTCAGCTGGTTCCTTAGTCAAACTCAAAGGCTGGCAGTCTCGAAGGCAATTCAATAGCACCTCAGCAGTTATGTTACAGAGAGAAGGGTCTGTTCTACTTTGAGACTGAATGAGGGGAAAGACCAACAGAAGCCCCATTCGTGAAGTAAACGGTGCCTGTTCAGGCTGCTGTAACAAGCCTTGACGCTTGAGCAAGGCCAGCGCTTCCTCATCCCCCGAGCTCTCCCGGTCATGCTGCTCCTCCAAGGCTAGCTGGCGCTGGGCGTTCCAGAGTCCACGCAAAGCATTTAGTCGGTACTCCAGCAGTCGAGCATAAGCATTGCTCTGGTTTCCACACACAGATCGTAAGCGCTCAGCCAGCTCCGTCGGATTCTTGGTCTCAAATGTTAGTATCTGAAAGGAGGGAAAAAGTTGGTATTTATATAGGTTTTCTTTTTCTTAAGGGGAAAAAAATAGCCTGTAGTATGATTTCTAGATCAGCTGTCCTCTACAACAGATTGTGGGATTTTTTTTTAAATTTCTGGGCACGAATAAAGTTACATTGGAGGCCAAAGAGCATGCAAGTGGTATGGAGTCTGTTATTGTTGACTCAGCATTGCCACAGAAGCCTGAGCTTGGGGGTTGCTGACAGAGATTTTTAAACTTTCAATAGTGATGTTAAAACAACAATAATGTAGACTGTAAAGAAACATACATACAAAATAGTATCTTTGAAAATAAAGTCTCGCCTCCCCTGGAGCATTTTTTTTTTGTAATCAAGGCAATTTCGCTAAGAACTTCAAAAGGACTGAGGGAGTGGAAGGTCCCAGGGGCTGAGTTTAGAGCCTTTCTATAGAAACTAATAGGTCAACAATATTTTGTAATAAAAATGTGTATGTTCTAGCTTTAGAGCTTTTCAAACAAACAAACAAACCAACCAGTTCTCTTAATTGTTCTAGCTTTAGAGCTTTTCAAACAAACCAGTTCTCTAAAATGAATCAAGAGTCTTACTACATGCTGTCCCTCCCCTGTTTTCTTCCCTCCTCAATTTTATCATATTGCACTTAGCTACATCCTTCTCAAAATATTTCCAGTTCCTGCCATAGTTTAAAAACCTAAAGTCTCATCATCATTATTTCAGACAGAAGAAAGAGGCCTTTTTGGCACTTCTAATTAAAATTAGAGACAGAGCTGGAACAACAGAAAACGAGTAAACCATGACAGAAAGAAACATATTTATGGGTTAGTACCCAGCCCAGTACTTCAAAGAACTCAGAATTTTAAGTAATTTACAGACAAACATTTACAGTTTTCTCCCTACAGCATACAACAATAGCTGAGATCAGCAAAGTCACTTCAGCTATGGCAACCTCAAGAAAAGCAATGAGCCAAACATTTTCTGATACTTTGGATCCAGTGTCCAAAGGGATTCTGCCTGCATGCCACTCTGCCTCATCTCATCCACCCCCAAACACACTCTCTTTGTCCCTTCTTTATGCTGTAAAGCTGTCCTTCAAAAAAGGGAAGGGCAATGTAAGAGATTAAGAGATGCAATGGGTAATTTCATACAGGGTTGTTTTTTGGTTTTTTCCCCCATTTAATTAAAAAAAAAAAAAAAAGGGAAGGGCAATGTAAGAGATTAAGAGATGCAATGGGTAATTTCATACAGGGTTGTTTGTTTTGGTTTTTTTTTTAATTGTAGGCAGTAGTCATACAGAATATGAAATAGACGTTTATGTCTAATTGTAGAATTTTGAACAGCTTGATAAAACGCTTCAGGACAAATCACATCTGCCATTTCTACAAACACCCTTACTAAAGTCAATGAAACAGCTTTTCAGTAGAACACTCATCATCAGAGTCATGAAAAGTTCACTTTAAAGTAATTCACATAATAATTACTCTTGAATAGATGTTAGTATTGAGTTTCTTAAAAATAATGAACCTCTTAATTTCTTCAAAGAGATTAAGAATGTTAATCCCTAAACCACATATTATACATTTAAAATAACTACCTCATGTTAATTTGTGTGTTCTATTGTCTCAAAAAATAAGTTTGTTTCCTGTTATGGATGCAATCACTTTCTAAAGCAGTTTGCTTTTGACTTTCCTGAACTAAACTAAATACATGATGGACCCTCAACTAAGCAATAACAAGCTGCAGAAATGGAGGAAAAAGAATTAATGTTTTCACCTTGAGAGTTAAATGCTGAAGAAAATAGGTCTATGGTCTTTGGCTACGCTAATAATAAAGACACTACAAAAGACAAGTTGTGGTATGCTTAGTTGGCTTTCCCTTTTAGATTATACTTCCATGGGGGTGGCGAGGGGCGGGAGTGTCTTCTCCCCTTCCCGTAAACATAGTAGAACCCTACAATCCATCCCAGATAATATTTCAAAAAGTTGCACCCACCTAAATTATATCACTATGTTAATTCACAAGCTTTGTGCAACCTCATGTGGACCTTGAACCAAATCTGTACCCAGTATGTAATAACAAGCAAAAGGTTTAAATATTCAAATCTTCAAACACATGAGAATTGCTTTATTTCAGCCAAATTGCAAACGCAACCAAAGACCGAGTTCCAATTGCAACTGATGAATGTTTTTTCAGTTTCCTTCAAGTTACCAATGTTATGTCTGGTGCATTCTCATCAACAAAACTGTAACCAAATTGTTGCAGAAAGGTCCACATTTTGGATAGGATTTAACCTTGCAAATTTTGTCACTCATTAGGGTCCAACTGAAGGTACACTTACGAAAACTAGTTGCACTGTGTTACACGCTCTTGTTCCCCAGGTCCCACAGTTTAGCAGGAAGATGGTTTTTTTGTCTTTGATATTGCTCTACATCTCTGAGTCTGTCTTGTATAAATCAAGACAAGAAGTCAGTGTCAAATACTTGCAGATATGCTACTGAAAAGCCTTTCCCTACTTAAGTTTTATTTTCTCACTGATCTCACAGTTTACAATTTGCTTTATAAGCATAGCATGATCTGTCTGGAACTGTTAAAAGAGCGTTTTGCTTTGGTCTTTCATAAAGGAAATACGCACTAATTTGGGTTAACGATATATGACGTATACTAGATTCAACAGATTTAGAAGACAGTTCCAAAATGGGACTTACAGATTTTTGAAAATAAAGCAATTTACATCATCTAGTTTTCGTAGACAGCTTATGGAACCAGTGAAAAAACTTAACCATTCAACGTCATCTGAAGGTCTAAGTAGGTATCTGCACTTCCAGAAAATAACAGGATATTAGGAGAAAGGTGTAAGGTCATCTACTATACAGGAGTCTTCAGAAAATTTTGTTAAAGTCTGTTTTCCTCAAAAGACATTTTTCTGACTAGAGGCAAGTACTCAGAGCTACCTCCAAAAAGATTCAAGACCAGATTTTCACAGTGACCGGCTGTGACAAACAACTTAGGAGCTTTCAGGGTTCAGACACGCTCCTAAGATCTTGCTGCACACCAGGGAACCATTCTGGTTCCCACCGGTCAGCAAAACACACCTCTTTACAACCCAACGCTAATGACAGAGCTTCACTTGGTCTATGCTATATATACTGCTTCTCTTTGGATAGTCTAAAGGCTTCACAAAGGAATCACAGCCCTTGCCAAGGTTTCCTCAGCATACCGACTACAGTTTTCCCATATCTTCAGGCAAAGCTTGTTATCTTGAAGCTATCTGAAGTCAAAGCAAGTTAAAATAAAATGCAAAAAAACCCGCACCACATTTATTCACAAATTCTGAAATAGACAGTACAACTACCAGTGTTTATAAGAGACACAGGTGAAGAAAGGAAATAGAAAGTCTGTGCTAAAATGTCTTGTACTAAGATTGAATCAGAAAGGTCTTCCCCATCCTTTACCCAGCTGATTTACTGCAGATCCACATGACTGTCAGAGGCTGCCATTCTGAACACCTTTTGCCCGAGGCTGCACCCACTAAAGAGGGTTTCTTCAGGCTATAAAAGCTGGTGTACTCTGCCAAATCTCCCCTTTTAAATCCCTCAGCAAAATTTAATCTTTCTCCTCCAAATTAATTTATTCTCTTCCTATCCAGGAGATCTGACCATTCTCTTTGTTAAAATAAGGACAGATTCATTTCCCTGCAGATGCACCTGTCTGTTACTCAAGCTGTCCTCTCCAATACTTCATTGAACAAACAACTGTTCCTCATTCAGTAAGAGGTAAAACTCCCTTTCCCGCTGCATCCTTGATGCCTCAGTATTTACACTTGAGTTTGAGCTCTGATTTAGGACTGATTTCCAGCATCCTTTTGTTAGTGGTATTTGGGCACCTTGCCTCCATATTTACCTATACAACACTTGGGGAGATCTCAGAAGCGGACAACCAAAAGCTAGCACATCACAAGCAGTCACCTGAACCAGTAAGTAATCACTGAACCAGTAAATAATCAATTACTTCACAGCACCCATCATTTTTGACTAACAAGGCTTAAATAGAATCTAAAAGGATGAAAAGGATCTAACAATCACATTGCTTTGCCAGAAAACAAGTTACCCAAGTATCTACTTGCATCTCAAAAGACAATCTCTAACAGAAATAGCAGCTTAACAGTAACACCATCAAGCTAAAAACAAACATATGCTTAAAGGAAGAATACTAAACAAAACCAGAACGTACAGACTGTATTCAGAATCAAGAGACAACTAGCCAAGCTACAAAAATAACGCAGATTAATATACCGTGAAAACAAGGACATGAAAAAGTTAAGATGCTCAGTAGTAGTTAAAATAACATAATCATTTTATAAAGACAAATGTAAAGAGGAAATTTGAAGTCTGTCTACCTTACATACATTGGTAGAGTTAAAATAGTTCACTTTCTGCCTTTAGATAAGGCATATTAACATTTTCCTTAGGAACAATCAATAATATTAACAAAAAAATCTTTACAATAGAAATAAAAAGTTTTAAAGATAACTACTAATGAACAAAAAAAAATATGCAGTGTCAGTGCAAAAAGTGTAATTCTAGTATAACCAAGTAATTCTAGTATAAATTCTAGTGTAACCAAGACACTAGAATTAAGTGAAGAAATAAAACATCGCTTTTTAAGAAGACCTTTTTCTATATCTGATTTTGTAAGTAGGGCAAACATTATATTGACACTTTTTGCAAATGAGAATCCTACTCTTCAGTCACTTTGAAATTACAGTTCATGCACTGTGACTGAGATCATTACCTATTTTCCAACTTTGTGTACTTTTAGTTAGCAAAGACTACCTTTGAAAAGTTTTGATTTTCAAAGTCTCACACTTAATAGCCTGAAGTTACATGTAATTAAAAACCGTGTTAATAAAAAGTTTGTCAGTATTTTAATTTTGCAGTATCGTCCTTAAATATTATTTCCTTGTTTAATATTTCAAATCAAATTTAATAAATATTTTAATTAGAAAACAGTTGATCCAAAGTTCAATCACTCTAATTGGTCACTGACATCTTCTTCAACACTGAGAGGCATGAAAGGTATCTAATTTTGACATCCTCCCCATAGTTGATGATCTATCTTTCCTGCTGTATCCAATTTTTGTCCTGTTTCATCCCACTACATGACTTTGACCAGATACTTCTTCTCATTAAACAATATTTTTGCCAGTACTGCTCTAGAAAGTAGTCACTGGCATTCCCTATTGTTAGGGTAAAGTGTTTCTCTACTGGTAGTAAATACCGGACATACTGCAATTAACACACTAATCTACATGAAGAGTTTTAGCCTGAGGTTTTATGACTACATTAAGTAAATTTAAAAGTGAGCTGCCACTAAAAGGCAGCTTTCTCCTCTGGCTATAAATCCTGCCCCTTGTCTTCTCCCTGGTGCTGGCAGTAGTGCCTGTGTTCTCACAGGCAACTCCCCCTTTTTTTTTTTTTTTTAAGCTAGATTATTGGTTTAGACCAGTTCCCTGGTGTGGAACAGCAGGTAGAATGGAAAGAAGTAGAATGGAAGAGAAAGAAGAAAATGCATGGCCAATGACAGATGTGAACAAGGACTTTTTGCAATAGCTCTCCCAGCGTACTAGCTTAAATTACAGTCTCGGGCTGAATATGCTGGTTTCACTGATGAGTTTTAATTCTACTACATAGGGAATTGATGAGCAATGAAGCTGTTCACAAAGGTGTATTTTTTCCTAAAGTTACATATTGCAAGTGAAAGCCTTTAAATCTCCAAAATAGCATTTAATTCTTTCTCTACATAATTAAATTGGCTGAACTTCACACATAAAGAGAACAACTGCTTGAAGATTTACCAATATCAATTAGATAAGTAATATCCCCCTGAGTATTAAATAAGTATTATTCCCATCTCACAGGAGGAAGGTTTAAGAAGGCCAAGTGCAAGGTCCTGCCCCTGGGTTGGGGCAACCCCCAGTATCAATACAGGCTGGGGGATGAAGGGATTGAGAGCAGCCCTGCTGAGAAGGACTTGGGGGTACTGGTGGATGAAAAGCTGGACGTGAGCCAGCAATGGGCGCTCGCAGCCCAGAAGGCCAATCGCATCCTGGGCTACGTCAAAAGCAGCGTGGCCAGCAGGTCGAGGGAGGGGATTCTGCCCCTCTACTCCGCTCTGGTGAGACCCCACCTGCAGCACTGCGTCCAGCTCTGGAGCCCTCAGCATAAGAAAGACACGGACCTGTTGGAGCGGGTCCAGA
>NW_008795859.1:900522-906578 GCF_000699145.1 Aptenodytes forsteri | reverse complement strand
ACAGGGCTCTGAGCAACCTGATCTAGTTGAAGATGTCCCTGCCCACGGCGGGGGGGGGTTGGGCTAGATGACCTTTCTTCCAACCCAAACTATTCTGATTCTATAACAAACCACACAGAAAACCAGAAACAACCTCAAAATCGTAAGATATCTTTAACAGCGGCATGAAAAAAATTTAATTACGTTACTTTCAACACCATGTTACAGCTATAAGGTCATTCCTCTTGTACCAGAGTTAACATATAGGGAGCACCACTTGTTTACTTGGTTCTTTTGTCTCTAGAAATACAAATAAAATCATGTAAAAAAAAAAAGACTGAATTACAAGATTTACAGATTATTCACTAAGAGAAATACCAGAATTGACAGTTTTAAGGTACCCTGGAAATTGAAATACCCATCAAAATTTAAGCTGCTCCCATAAACAACATGGTATACATACACCTAGTCCTCCACTTTCTGTTGCTCTGCTGGGTAACAGCATTTCTGCTTACAGCAATTTCTGAAGACATACAGTAGGAAGCTGTCTTAGTGCAACCTGCCTTGATTTCTTTTAAAACATTTTTCTAAACCCTCCATAAGGCTTTTTGTTTGATACGCCTGTGTGTTTGTAAAAATATATAAAAATATGTGCAAACATTTTCATCCTGATGTTTTCGATATTGAAATTTTATAGGTTCTTAGGAGCTGCTGCATACTTTACATTATGCTTTTAGTGTTGCAGCTGAAAACTACAAGTTTCAAGATTGTTCTGATTTTTTCTGCTCCAAGAAATTTTAACCGTATCACCTTGTTCAAAGCCTCTACTGATTCATAATACTGTATATAGCAGCACAGCTTTTAACTCAGCTAAAAGCATGAACTATTTTCCCTTGTGAAAGCATTAGAAACCTAATTACTTCCTCAGAAATAAGCACTAAGAAACCTGTATTTTTTACTGCATACACAATATTGTACCAATTTTTTCTAACTGTACAGGTTTACTGAATAACCTTGATATCCGAGATTAATTACAGAGTACAGGCAAGCTGTAAACACACACACACACAAATGCTATAAAAGAAAGCGTTGTTTCTTTATTTGTTCATTTGTTTATTAAAATTTCTTTGGCTCTTATTTAAGTAGCTCTTATTTAAGTAGTAGATGAAAATGTCTGTGAAAGGTAAAGAAAAATCTTTGTCATTTAAACATCTCAGAGTGCAGATCACTGAACTAATCAGCTGCAATTGATAATAAGAACTATATTTGGGAAACACATTTGTAAAATAATCCTTTAGAAGAAGTTTTCTAATATTTCTCTACTAGGATAACTAAAACGACTTTAAAAATAAAAAGCCAAGAGGCATGGTAGTCCATATTATCAAAGTTTAATAAATTCAAACAGGTCATTTTATGACAATTGATGATAACAGCAACTCTGCTGGCAATTAAATCACACAATATTGGTGGTTTACACAATTATTTAATGAAAGTGAGCTTAAAAGGAAAGCGATCAAGATCTCAGAGTCCTCTCAAAAGGCAATGAGAGACTTACAGTGATGCCTGAAAGAATGCCATCAACTCCTGTGCAAAAGTAACAGCCAAGGCTCACATTTGTAAGATTATCTTCCTGTGCAGAATTAACTTCAAGAACTAACTTCATCTCGTGTTACTCTGAAAGCTATAAACACTCTCAAAGAGGAATACTGGAATATTTAAAGTGGAAGGGGATGCAAAAGGCAGGACTAGGAAAGTTACAAGCCTGACATGTATGTCTGGATCAGCAGTTCCCAAGCTAGAGGTCATAACCTCAAGAGGGGTCATCCACTTAGTAAAGAGTCAATTGTTTATGCTGGCATTAGGGATTTTTATCTTGACAGAGGTGAAGCTTGTAGATGGAAGTAAGGTCACAACCAGAAAGATTTGGGAAGCACTGACCTAGATAATTACAGAGAACTACTCTCTCCTTCAGCAATCAGGGAAAAGTGACAAAATGTTTCTTCTAGTCTGTGAGGAAAATGGGTGAAAGCTTCAAGTTTAGCAGATACCTTCAAGGCTAAATCATTTCGACAGAAAACGCAAGTTAGTCACAGATTGGCACATGCTGTTAAAATAGCACTGGATTTCAGTTGTTCAACTTCTCCCCAGAGGACTAGCCCAGAGCACACTGGGGGAAGAGGAAAGGACACCACCTTTTTTTTTTTAATTATTTTTATTTTTTACACTTACATTTGATTAAAAATACAAATCTGCAGTGCAGAGCAACAGCCGCCCAGTGGCATTTCATACTCTGTCCTACAGTAACAGAGCTTGACAAGAGTCAAAACCTCAGATGAGGACAGACATATACATGATCCAGACAGCTACTGAGGTAGCAGCTACACTTCTAGCTTCATGTTAAAAATATCTTAAAGAAAAAAAAAAAAAAATCAGGTATTTAGAACTTTTCCAGGCTATGCAGGACAGCAGCAAGAACAGATATCAAAATTACTATTATCTCTGTTATGTAAAATAGAGAGTACTTATGAGTTATGTGGAGTGACACATAAGGTTGTTCTACTTTATACTGGGACTATATATTGAAGATTTGTCTTTTTTCCCCCGCTTATTTCCTTGTGAAAAAAAAATAACAGAGCCTATCACTAGTCAGCTGAAAAATTGCCGATACTGCAAATTTAAAACTAATTAAAATACTGGCCCCAAATTTGAAGGTCAGAAAGAAGGCCCCCTCAAATGGAAGGATTATAACGGTAACGTATGTCAACCAAACTAAACTGCCTACATACAAGTGAATGCTTTTTTGCCACCAGACGGCTATGTCATAGTCTATGTGAACAACCACTGTTCAGTAGTGTCCTTCTTATTAAGTTACCAAGGGTTAACACATCAATTTATATTGCTGGCACTCTCACAAGTCTCAGCATGTTGATTCTGGTGTACTGGCAGATTAAAACGACATGGTTTAAGGGACCTCTACCTTCAGACATACCTCTTGCCCCGCTCCCAGGGGTTATTGTCTCTGTGAAAGATGTTTGACTGGGAGGATTCTGGAAGTGCTGCAGTTTCCATTGTGGCACATTAAAGAACAGCTCATCTTCCATTAAGCTGTCCCTCCTGTGCAGACATTGACATCCAGGGCAGAGACCGGACAAAATGTCATGGCAACATCTTCAGTTGTTAGTCACATAAGGTTGTCTCCAAGAAGCAGAAGACTTTGCACTTTGGAAGTCATTTCTCTGTATGAAAGGCTTTAAAATAAGGGTGCAAAGGCTTGCATAATTGCTAACTAATCTAGGTTTCTTTTGACTAGAAGATTTTATTGGGAAACACATACCAGGAGCAGCTTTTATATGAGCAGCTTTTATATGCACATCATTACAAAATTCTACCAAATAAAAAAAGTGCCCCCTTTCTTTTTGGTAATACATATTCTTTGTAAATACGCTGATAGACGGTGTAAGAAGTTGGCATACATCATTTACATCATATAAAAAATAAAAACAAACCAAAACCCCACACACTCTTTAACCTAAAGATACTCCTAGAACAAGTTACCTTCATATGAAAGAGAATGTTAACACTTTCATAACCTACTATCAAGGAAAAAAAATATATATACACACACACATATAAATATATAAAAAAAATAAAAGTTGTATGGGAGTCAAAATAACAAAATAATAAATTTTCATAAGCCTTTCTTGGCATAACACTGTAGCATTTTTTTCCTCTGCTTTTCTTTTTATAAATAAACAAAAGCTTTGAACAGAAGGACAAAGGAAACACATACAAATACATTGACATTATTCACCAATAAGCTCTTTAAAGGGATATTTAAGCAAAACAGACCAGAATGATACTCTCCCCCCCCCCAAAAAAAAATCCATTTAGTGTACACTACATTTTTTAATTAAGCATGTCATATCAGAAATTCAGTCAGGGTTCTGACCACCATTGATGAAGCACAAGAAGTGTATTAAAGAAGTTTACTAATCAAAGCAGCAGCTGCAGCATCTCCTACCCTTGTCCAGTAACATATCCCAAGAGATTTCTATTTGGACCATTTTCAAATATGTTTATTACATTGCAAGTAGGAGTAGAAACAGTGCAAATGAGCTATTCAGTGTGTTAGTCGATTGCATGGCCACACTTCAATAAGATGCATGCACCTATTTCCACAAAATGGCTCCTCAAAGCCATTCCAGTTTACCAAGGTAGCCCTTTATTTAAAAACACAACATTAAAGAAAAGGCAGAGAAGAAGTTATGAGCTAAATAATTTACATTTACACCACTTGAAACTTCACTTTTTTTAACCCTCCCCCCTCAATAACAAAACCTATGAACCATTTTACAAACAAGATCTGAAAAATAAGTCACTTGTGGTCATCAATTCTTTCAGTGGAAGGAAATAAAATGCTTTAATATTCTGCGACTTAAGACTACAGATCAAAGTAAGTATGACAGCAAAAAGTCTTATTTATTTATTTTAAAGTTTCACACTGCAAAAATGCACAACAGAAAAAAAATCTCTGGAACAGGAAAAATTATGTGAATCAGTGGCACTGGGTTGCTGAAACACTCATTATAAAAGTGTCATAAAGGACAAGACACAGTAACACTAATTCCATCCCTATCTCCCCCAAACAATTATAGTTTCATAGGCATTCCTAGCACTAACAAAAAATTTTCCAGAGCTAAAGTGTTTGTCAAGTGAAGCTGTGTGTTAAGTTTCATGCTAGAACATACTTCTGGTCTAGCTTGCAAGATCTTAAAAATAAGGTTTGGGTTGAGTTTTGGCTTGTTTTTTAAAGGATAGCCTCCTTTATTACGATGTAACACGAATAATGCTGTGGGAGCATGTATTTTTCTAGCACCATTATTAGACTTGATGCTGCTTTCTAGAACTATGTAATGGAATCGAAATATTTTCTTGAATACAAGCTGCATTGAATGCCAGAGTGGACTCTGATCACAAGGGAGAATCATTCAATGTTTATACACATAGAGGTAAGTCATCCACCTTAAAAGTCCCTTTTCCTGTTCATGTGATATTTGCCAACATCCATTTCATGGGAGCAGCTAACGTTCCCATCCCAATCCCCAGTGTCACATCATACATAAAAGAAAATGCACGTTCAGCAAAAGATATCTTTCGTTAGATAAGGCTGTGGGAAGTTTTCATAAACCCCATAAAGACTTTACATCACAAGGTGAACAATGATGCTGTCAGAACTGCAAGCCTGGCTCATGGGTTCTTCTTAGCAACACCCCAGTTAGCAGTCAAAGCCTCACTAAAGGCTTTTGCGGCCTAAATGCTTGTGACCTAACAGCACACAGATAAAGCTCTTGCTGAACCATCCCCTCTCAGCTCACACTCAGCTCCTCTGACAAAGACCCTGTGTCATTGCAAGCCACATTGCTGGAGAAGAGGGCGGGGTGAAAGAAGAGAAGGGAGGCACACAGGGAAAAAAAAAAAAATGCAGTCTACAAAATAGATGCAACCTACAATCCGTGACATTCAGTCCTTCGCTGTCTCCTCATAAGATAAAACAGCTGTACCATCTGCCTGCAGCCAAAACCACCAGCAGTTTTGGGAAGGTAAAAAGCTGGAATGAAAATCTCAGCTGCCCTCCTGGCTCTTTAATAATGATCACTGTCAACAGCCTAAATATAACACCCAGACACCCCAGTACCCTAAGCATCTTGCTGTAAGGCTGACTAATTACAAACCATCTAAAAGTAACAGCAAAGAGATACAAAACCATAAATAAAAATAAGTGAGCCAAAGGCCACCTTGAAATACATGAGCGTGGTTCGGATTTCCTAAACCTACCGATTCAAAACAAGGAGGTAGCACCAGTACTTCACCCTCCATCTTCATTAGCGCCTCACCACCCTCCTGCCCAGCTCCACTTTCATCATTATTTGAAATAAATTAGATTGACTTAAAACAAGTAGACTGCCTCAATACCAGCTGGCTCCATATCCCAAGTCTTTCACCCTACATCCGCATCCACCATTCTCCATCCCGGCCCCCCATCTTCCCCTAGTCGTTCTCCCTGCGCCCTCCCCCCC
>NW_008795859.1:877968-899783 GCF_000699145.1 Aptenodytes forsteri | reverse complement strand
CTCCATCCCCCCTAGGCCGCCCCCCTCAGCGCCTCGCCCCGCTCGTCTCGCACCAAGGGGCGATTCCCTCAGCGCCTCACCTCCGCTCCCCCCCGGGCCGCCCCCCTCAGCGCCTCGCCCCGCTCTCCCCGCATCGTCAGCGCTCCCCTCAGCGCCTCACCTCCGCTCCGCCCCTCGGGGCCGCTCCCTTCAGCGCCTCGCCCCCCTTACGCAATGGCCGCTCCCCTCAGCGCCTCACCTCCCTTCACCCAAAGGCCCCGTTCCTCAGCCCTTCGCCCGTGAGCTGCTCCCTCAGCGCCTTACCCCGAGGGTGAGGCCGTTCCCGCATCGTCAGCGCTCCCCTCAGCGCCTCACCTCCGCTCCGCCCCTCGGGGCCGCTCCCTTCAGCGCCTCGCCCCCCTTACGCAATGGCCGCTCCCCTCAGCGCCTCACCTCCCTTCACCCAAAGGCCCCGTTCCTCAGCCCTTCGCCCGTGAGCTGCTCCCTCAGCGCCTTACCCCGAGGGTGAGGCCGTTCCCCTCAGAGTTTCCCTTTTCAGCCTCACCTCCTTGGCTAGTCGGCGCCCCTCTGAAACTACGCTTTTCCCTTAAGGACTGACCCGTCTTGGTGCCTCACGTTCCCCGCAGGGTAGGTCCTCCCCTCCTGGCACCTCTGGTCGCCCCTTTTTTGTCTGCCCCCCTCTCCTTCCAGAATGACCTCCCTTTCTCCCCTTCGCTTGCCTGCCCCTCCGTCACCTCCTCGAAGGAATCCGGTCACCTCTCAGGCAGCCTTTTCCCAAAGGACTTGTGAGCAAGCAGGTATGTCCCTTAAAATCCATACGTCCAGATTTATCTGTGTAATGAGGATGCCAGAGGGTGCCAAGCAAAAGGTATGCAACACCACAGTATGTGTGGAAAAAAGGAGATCCAAAGAAAAATTGACCCTTCTCTCTCTCTCTTTTGGGCACCATCATGTAACCTTCCCTATTTTCCATGGGTCTAATTTCACACCTAGTTGCCTCAGACCTCCACCTGAGCCTGTTCAGAGAGGCACAAAGTGTCACAGGCAGCTGTACCTGACTGTTCAGCAAAGTACGTGCTTTTGAGACAAATCATGTTAATGAGAAAGACATGATGATAAAAGTTAAATATTTTTAGTGCATAATTACTGTGGGGATTCCCATTGCAAGTGGCTGCTTTTCATGAAACGGTGACTGTGCACAACTGAACAGAGATGGAGCACTACAGATTTATTTACCTGTTTGATCAGATTAAATTTTTTCATCTATTAGTGCATTATAACAAATGTGCTGTGGTATTGGAGGAAAAGTGTATTCAAAGCTGTAGTAAAACGACATCTACTGCCAATGCTTTATGTCCCGTTAAATCTGGTTGGGAAGAAGCATTTTTTCCACGTAATGGACCACCACTCAACTTATGACCCACACAAAGCGTCTTCCTCTCACTGATTCCGCAGCATGAGCATTCACACAATTGTGAAGTTTGTCTTTGAGGCCAGTTCAGACAACATAGGGTTCAGGTAAGTTCATACGAGTAGCTGGTTACAGATCTGTGCCACAGCTCAGTACATTATATTTGGTAGCATATCACTGCCATTCATGTATTGGAGAGCAGAAGAGTCTCCAGGCTTGGTTTTATTATAGAAATAGGTATTATTTTCCTCTGCACTAGAAAGTCTCATTTTTGAACAGGGAGAGCATGGGAGAGTTGGTATCAAAGGTTTTTGTGAGGGAGAGACCGTTCATGGGCATCTGTTATTTTTGGTCAAGACATGACACAGAGAACAGCGGCTGCAGATGTACATATCCATAGATATGAAATCCACCCTGATCCTCCCACAGGAGCCCTGCTAGTGCTCAGAAGAAAAAGAATGCTGAGATTTGAAGATTTTATGGCAGGTGGGATGTGGCAGCTGAGTTCTGGCAGTTGAGATAAGCTGTGCTCATAAGGTCTCCTTGGAGGAATGGGAAAGCTGCTGAGGTTAGATTAGTCACAATATTTCACTGCAAGATAGTGACTGGTGTTATTGTTTTGTTACCAGAGTAGGAGTTTTACATTGTTTTCATTCATTCACATGAGACAGGAATAGAGGAAGAGAAACGCAAAGTGTGTATACATTTTAGTGGGAGTAACACAGAAAAAAATTCTGTCTTTAGATTTTGTAATACTGTCATGGTACTAGTTGAGTGTCTTCCACAAAATCAATACAAATAGCACAGCTGGGAGTAAAACGGGATGGTCACTTCACAGGCAACACTCAGGCCAGGAAGGCTTGTCAACAGAAAGGATTTGCAGTGTTTTCTAGAGGTGGCTGAGTTTTGGATGTATCTGTTGTTCTCCAAAGGACTGTTTCATAGGCTGGGTAACCCCCAGGGTGAAAATTCTTTGTCTCCAGCTCTCATGTGCTCTTTCCAGGGCCTTCTGGACTGCTTTATCCCAGAGGAATATGGTTGCCACAGTAGCTCCCAGATGGAGAATCAGCGTTTGATATAGCTGTCAATTCAATCCACTAATTGCTTTGAAATACAAACCAAGGCCTTGTATTTGAATAAGGAGCTAACTCAGAGCTAGAAGAGAGGTACGTGTAATTCTGGATGCATTCATACCAGGCTAAGCACAGAAAGAGGTGCATGGCTAAATTATATACTGGCCAGAGGCTGTGTTTTGTCGTTTGACTGGGGGTTGGCAAACAATCTCTCACAGCGAGGATCCTGATACATGTGTTTTTGTGTGGTAAGTAACCTGAGCTGCCCGAGTGAAAAGCAGGCCACTGAACTGTGAATTGGAGATTGTGCAGACATTTTAGAAATCCCTTTTAGCGGTATCTGTGTGAAGACATCCCAAACTGAACACAGGGGATGTTTACCATTTTATAGTTATTTATTTGCTTATTTGGAGTTCTTCTGAATTGTATTGATTTGACAATTCAAAGTTAAAAATCAGTTATTGAATTAATCTAATGCCATAAAACTGAGAAATGTGTCCTGTCCTGCCTCAGCGCAGGTAAATAAAATACTTACTAGTAAATGTAAGTTTTACTAAATTATTTCAGGTGCCCGATATTCAGGAATTACCAGTATGTTGTACAATCTATAAGCTTACATAGCATGGAATGCTGACATAGCTTTCTGCAAGAAATTTTCAATATTAAGGCCCTGATCCTGTAATGAATTCAGCAAATATAATGCAGTTTGTCTGGTGTCTGCTGCAGAAGATGTTGTATAATACAATGAAAAAAAATACTATTTTTGTTCTGCATGTCACCAGAAAATGTCAGCCACTGTAACTTCAATGTAGCATTCAGAGGTGTACTGCAGTAACTACAAAGAAGTCTTGTACTACATTATGGGAGATGGTGTGACTTAAAAAACAGCCTAGAATAACTTCGTGACATAAATCATCAAGCTGAAGAAATAAAACCCTTAACTTGTAAATAGGCTTGTACAGAAAATCAGTCTTTTGCTTTAATTATTTTTGAGCAGATGGATCAGCTGTCTACAGCTGGGTGTCTGCGGCTGTGGCTGTGGTCGTGTCTGCCTCTGGTGGCCGGATTCTGGAATGAGCTTCGTCATCTGCAGGTCCCCGGTCCTGTAGCTGAATGTGCCCCTGTGCTTCTCTGTGCATCACGGTTACTGAGATTTAGCACAGGATGCTCATGGTCTATGGGCAAAAATTAAGTCCTGTGAGCTAAAAAATTGAAATTCACTATTCATGCTTCGAATTGACCATTTGCCTATTATGTAATGGAATTTAAAGAACATTATCTTGCTGTCCTGTTTAATTTTATATTAACAGCTATAACGTATGGTGGAAATTCTTTTCAGCCTAAGGCTTTGCTGTACATCTTTCTGTTAATTTAGAAGTGGCAGTTTCAGTTTTAATGACCATTGTGGCACTAAGAAATGTGTGAAACAGAAGAAATAGTTGCTATTTTTATGTGGTCTGCAATAACCAGATTTCCATACCCTGAAGCCGGGCTCCTCTGCCTAGTACATGTTATTTAGAGAGCCTGAATGCCATCATTAATAAGGCCACTATGCAAGAAATACTGGCATTTCTTGGCACACTAACTGTGATTAAAAAATAGTTTCTTCCTTTTTCTCCAAGTAAAATTTAGAAAGGACTGAAGTGGAAAAAAACAGTATTTGACAGAGGAGAAAGAACAAACAGTGAAATAAAATAATTTAAACTTCAGAAATGTATTTTAATTGCAAAGGAAAAATAGTCACATTTTTCTCATTTTGATATATTAGCAATAATCTCTGAAGAAGGCTCTGACTGATAGCAAGGGAGGCTTGAGGAAGGAAGAACAAATAAAAAGAGATTTTTAATAAAATGAATAAGGACAATTTTATTATAGGAAACATGAGTATGAATCACCTACATTGCAAACACAGCCTTAGTTAAATTGGACATGAAATGAATGTAAATTATAGAGTTATAATAAAAATGCTGGAATGTTTTCTTAGAGGCAACCTAATCCGGTGCTGTGACCCAAGCTGTAACTACACTACTTGTGACGCATACTTGTCCCATCTAGAGTGATGGAGACTCCACCTGCAATCTCTTCCATTGTTGAATTGTCATTACAGTTAGGGAGTTTCCTAATGCTTGATTGAACTTGTGGTACTGTAATTTAAGCTTTTTCATTTTTTTCAGCTTTTGTAGAGAACAACATTTTTTTCAGCTTTTGCACAGAGAACAGCTGTTGTAGACGCAGAGAACACTTTATTTCCTTCCTCTTATGTCCAGTCTTTTTCATGGGTGAAGGCTGTGACCACAACTCCTCTCCATCGTCTCTGCACTAAATAATCCCCATTCTTTCAAACTTTCTCTGTAGGCCATGTACTCTAGAAGTCAGATCATTCTTCTGCTCTTTGGGATTTCCTCCAACTTGTCCACATCTCTCTTGAGCCGCTGGTACTTTAGATGAAGCCTTACCAGCATGAAATGGTTTGGACAGATTCCCGTGTCTTCTATGCAATACTCCTGTTAAGTGTCTCAGTATCATCTTTGCTTTCTCTGCAGCTGTATGATATTGTTGACTCATACCGGGCTTGTAAATGAAATAACAACTTATGCTTAAATTCTGTTTGCGGTATTTCACATGCAGAAACAAAGAAAGCTGGCATTTAGCATTACTCTCAGTAATCTCATGTCTCATTTTCTTATTCAAGAATTTAATGCAAGTAGCCTTTTATGGAGGGAAGTATTTAAATTCTGCCCGTCAGTGAGGAAGAGTGGTTGGGAGCTGAACAGATCCCTTAGTGGTTGTCCTGAATTTCTGAATCTCTAATGTCTCAGAAGACTCATTATAAATATCCAAAAATAGGTAGGTTTTAAATACAGCTATTCGGTACTGTTTTACAATTCAACCTCCCTGAAAACTGGTGCAGTAAAACGAGGAAAAGAATAAATGAAAAAAAGTCTGCAACAATATTCTGCTCAATATTGTAAAAATATGAATCTAACAAGGTGGATTTATATAATTCATACAAATTATTACAAGGTCCACTTTATAAAGTGCTTCTCAGGGTTTGTAATGTTAAATTGACAAAATCCCTAATAGCTTGGCTGAGATCTGAGGATTTTAAAATTAGTTCTCGAGAATGAGTTACAAAAATGGTAGTTTTTTGGATCAGTGTATGCTGCAAGATCATCGGTGTTTTCTTCCTCTTGTAAAAGAGAGGAGGACTGCTTGGCAATGCTATTGTAATGCTGAAAGTGGTCAGCATAGAGATGGGGCTGATACTTAGACACAAATGCAAAACATATCTTTCAGCAGAACTGTCTCTAGCTACATATGTACTTTATATTAAGTTTTATTTAAAACTCTTGGAAAGAAAAAGTGACATAAGCTGATTTTCTATTAGACTCTCAAGAAATAGTTTGAGTTTCTACATCTGTATTTTAATAATTTTCCAAGTAAATTGGTTGAAATATTAATCCTGCAAATCTCCGTGTTTGCGAGCTATTAATTCATAACAAGAAAGAATTCCAGTTACTGACACAGAACATACAGACTTTTGTTTTTTCTTCTAGGAGCATCGCCTTGTTACTCAAAGATGTCCTTTGTTCCAAGGCAGACATCTAAAATGTCCAATTTTTTTCTACTTCGTGTTCAAAGACCTTAGCTTTAATTGTAGTATAATCAGTATAAGTTCCACTTGGAGTCACAGCCCCGTATCAGAGCTTTAAATCTCCAATAGTTAAAAAATGAGAATAGATCAGTTAAACATGTTAAAGCCCTCTCATTTTTAAATTATTTTCCTCCTTTACATTAAATAGTATGAACACTTCACGCTTGTATTTTAAGGGGAATTACAATGTGAAGTCAATCTCAGTACCTCATACGGAAAAATAGATGCATTAACCTCTGGATCACGCTGCTGTCCCAGTGCGGGGCCCCTGTGCACGAAGAGGCAAACAGGATGTTAACTCCTACAGGAGGTGGGTGCGGTGATCTGCCAGGGTTTGCGTCTGATTCATGGGACTCCCTGAAATGTTCATTCAGCGCTGATTGAAGCATGTTGTCAAACCTGCCATCAGACTTCCCGGGGGAGGATAAGGATGTTCGCATCACCAAAGCCTGATGGAAGCGTGAAGCATGGGGATAGTAGCTGCGGCTCTATCGCAAGGCGGGGAGGCATCACATCTTGTACTTGCAGGTGCTAAGGGGGGGAAGAGCTCCCTGTGGCTGGGCCACCAACTCTCTGCCGTGGGAAATCTGCCCCTGGTTAACTAGCCAGCTGGTTAACTACCTGGCTGACTTCACGGTGTGGGTGGGGAGGCGAAGTTCATGTTACTTTATATTGAACAAGAGCTGTAATGGACAAGATCTGTATTTTACAAAACTTATAACCCTAGGAGAAACGAGTTCTCTCTCCCCATCAGGATGGCCCTACACAGACATTGTTTTAAAGTTGACTGAGAACTGGGCAGAGTTTTACAGTGTATTTATCAAAAATGTTTAATCCCAATCAGAATAAAAAGCTGAAATTTTGACATTTGCAATGTAACATTTCAGGGGAAAAAAGTACATTTCAGGACAATTAACTTATTTCCGTTTTCTTTGTATTTCAATTTTACTTTTTATTATGTAAGATTTTAATTTAATACCTTTGTTGTTTCAATTTATTTTTATTTGACATAAATTCTTCATAATTTTGATGCCGAATAAAATTAATACTGAAATGAAAACTCAAAATATCTGTTTTAACATTATACTTTATTTTTTTCAAAATGAAGTTTTGTTAAATATGACTCATTCACAGGATGAGTCGATTTCAATTACTGGTACATTTTCTTAAAATCTCCCATATCATTAAAACTGGCTTAGGGACGGTCTGCATAGTGTTGCAGAAAAATACTGTTGTGACCTCTACAGGAGCTTATATTTTATTTATAATTTATTTATCTTTATTTATGTCATTACCGGCAACAGAGGAGATTTTTAAATTATGGTACATACATTCTAGTACCTTTTTTCATCCCATCAGAACCATAAACAAAATTTGTGGGAGAAGCTTCCCAGTACAGCGTTTTTCTTTCACTCTCACCTTGGGATGGATGGTCTGTGCTGGCACAAAGCCATGAATATGGGGAAGAATGTATCGATGTATCGACTTGTGAAGGTATCTAACTAATGTGACTTTCCCTAATTCTGACAGACACTAAGACACTAGACAGTTCTGTCACCCTTCTTTTTTTACTTTTTTCTTCTTTTAACTTTAACATTGTCAACAATGCCTCACTGAACTGAACTGAACTGGGAATTAGAAGTAAATGAAAAATCAGAAGAAAGGCTAGGTAGGCCAGTGCGCTCATATCCTTTGTATGCTAGTGGAAGGATATATTTCCCATGGACTGTAGAGGTCAGGTCAAGAAACATAGGAACTAACTACTACGGGTATTCTGTAACTTATATTTCTTACATAAATATTCCATCATATCTGTCTGTCTTGTGTCTAAATATTTGCATCAGGCTTCAGTGTTTTTCCACTACGGTAATAATCAGCCTACCCTAACCAGATTTCAAACTATTCCAATTCAGGAGCTACTCTTCACAAATAAGCATGCTTTTCCTCTGAGACAAAGCAGAACTAATCAAAAAATTGAAATGAGTGCATCTTGGTTTTTTCATTTCTTGTTGATAAAAGTCTGGATTTGTTAAAGAAAACATTGTAGGAGTAAAATAAATTTTAAGTTTCATGGCTTTTTAGAGTACCAGAAAGTCAAACTATCTAGGAAAACTTATAAATATTAGGCTAGTTTAATTTCATTCATGTATCTCAGTCTAAATCCATCATATGGTAAGGTTAGGAATATTTTGATGTTGAGAGTTTAAAATACATATAATAAATACAGCAAAATGAAATGTATGAATAGGTGAGTGGGTGGAAAGCAGGGATTACTATGACTGGCAAGAATTTGTCTATACTACTTATTTTTTCTTATTATCTATAATTCTGTAGCAGCTGTAAGCTTAATTGAAAAACAGAATCTTACTGTGATGTTTTACAGACACAGAACAGAACTGCTTAAACGCGGAACGTGAAGCACCACCTGGATAGCTGCATGTGGAATTGATCACCATGTTTCAGGAAGTTCATGGATGGGCTGGGGAAAGTCTTGATGAGAGCAAACAGGCATCTTGAAAACACAGCCTGTGAGGATAGCTTGAAAGGATTTGGTATGTTCAGTCTAGAGAAGAGAAGGCAGAGAGGAGACATGGTAACAAATGTGTGAAAGGCTTGAAGCAGAGAGAGTAAGCAAGCTGCTGTTGACAGGAGAAAAAGTCATGGGCTTAAACTGCAGCTGGGGAGGTAAAGGGCAGACATCAGGAAACATTTCCCATTGGTATGGCATGTTCAGCAGGAGACTGGATTGCCTTCTGAGGTTGTGGGATCTCTGTTAATGGAGGGCTTTGGCAATACAATAGGCAAGTATCTGTTGGGCCTGGCGGGGACTTAGCTGATCTCATGGTGCAGGATTAGATGGTTTTCATAGTCCATTTGCTATTTTCTATATTCTGTTCAAAGTAATTTCCATACCCGTGGCAGGGAGAAAGCAGAAGGATCTGTAGGAAGGAAAAAGACAAAAAAAAATCAGCTTTGGGAATGTCATGTAATAACTTGTCCACGAGAGAAGCAGTGATGGAGGGAATGATGGAGGAATTACTCAAAGACGGCAAGAAGCAGAATTTTGCCAGCTTGCTTCCATCAGCCATGTTTTGTAGGTGTCATCGAGAATGAAAGGCCTGAGGCAGCTGTTTACTACAAAAGGCTAGAGCTGGGTCTTTATATAAGTTTTAGAAAAAGGTATGCCAATCCTGACAAAAAATCTATTCAGTCGCCCATGCCGACCTAGCAATATTGGGAATAAAACCCACAATTCATTACATGTTATTCATCCAAAAATGACCTGCCTTTCATAAGCACATCTCTAAGTAAGGATAACTTGTGAGGGAGTTACAAAAGAGGTAACAGTGGCTAGAGAGTCTGAAACAACAGGACACCAAAGAAAAGAGTCAAAGCAGGATTTTAAATGAGAATTTTAAATGAGGTGGCTTTTGAACTTTATTATCTTTGTCTTTTACTTGAAATTCACAAATCAGTTCCAAGATCCTGTGAAGTCTTAATTAGCAGGTTTTCACAGGCATTGCAGCACTAACTACCCTTTTTCCTAAGAAAAGGAAGCCAGGTCAGTGAATCCCTGGCCTGAGAAAATGCTATAGTCTGTACTGATTTTCTCTTCAGTGGTGACAGGCATTCAAAATGAACTTAAAACTGAAAGCCGCTAATTGAGAACTGAAATCATGCAGCGCAAATTGGAATGCCTTTTCCTCTGGGGAGAACAATTTTGCTCTCTGTGTGGTGTTGTTTTGCAGCTGTAAGTGCCCACATCTCCAAAGGTGCTCTTCCCATAGTGCCTACCTCCCCTTCCTTTCTTTCTTGAAGCATTTCTCCTGTTCTTTCCAGTGTCTCTTTCCTATAATTTCCAGCCAATAATCTACTTTTAAAGGAAGAGTATGAACTATTATACAATAAAGTGACAGCGAGTGAACAACTTGATGGGATATAAATATGAGGGAGACAAACAAAAAAGCATATAGATGTCTACCGTGGTTTTGTTAGTGAAGGGATGTTGCTGATTTCTGAGAGGTGCAATCTTCCTATGCTTACTATGACTCACCTGTTTTTCCCTCTGTTCCTTACAGCCAGATGGCATAAACCAGTCAAGGCCAAATAATACATCATTCCACAGGCTTGTGATGGACTGGACTCCAGATGAAGCCAAGATGGTTGAAAATCTTTTCATGCTGCTGCAGGTAGGACAGTTTCTTAATTTGTAATATTGTAGAGTTGAGTTTATGAATGCTGCAGTGGAATGTCAAGTGCTAATAAAATCCTGGTCTTGACAGGTAAAAGTCGTTCTTTTCTGGAATTGTTTTATAAACCCTTGACTTCATGCTTAACAACATAGCAGGGTTTCTTTAAAAAGAACAATATCACAAGTAGCCTACAGATAAACCATGAAGAACAGTTAATTGCCCTTCAACTAAAATAACTCCATGAGCAATCAATCAACGGAAGAACTGAGAGCAGCGCTATCAGTCATCCAAAGCCAACCGACTATTTAGAGGATTATGCCAGCATCACCGCCTTCATTACATTATTGGTTCAGAAACAGACAGCATCAGCCCAGCCTTTCCCATGCAATACAGTGACCACATTACGTGTATTGTGCTCGTTCCTCCATTCTTCCAGATTGTGGTCATACGGCTGTTGATTGTGCATGAGAAACACATAAAAAAGCCATTTCTTAGGCTTGATTATCCAGTCTCCCCAGGCTTGGTGCGATGGCCAATTGAATGACATGAAAAGTTGCAGCTCGGGTTGACAGGATGGGAAGAATGATAGAAATTCTAATGAGTATTCTTATAAATCCCCAGGAGACAGCTGCACTGACTGGCTCACGCTGGGACACCCTTCTCAGGTACTTGTGAAATCAGCTGTTATTTCAAGTAAACCCAAGCTACATAATTTGTGATGCTATTTGTATTATTTTCATTTTTTTTTATTCAAGCTGTTAGCCAGTTTGGAGATTAATGGGTTGCCTGTGTTAGAAGACAGTTACATGATGATGCTAGACATTGCCTTGATGAAATCCTGTTTATTTGCAAAGCATGAAAAAGTCGTCTTTCCTAGAGCGTTGGATTAAGTAAACCACAGATTTTTGTGCACAGTGCTTTGACCAAAGCCAGTATTTTGGGGGGGGGGGGGGAAGCACACTCAAAGTTTTCTCTTGCATCAGCAGTCTCAAAATGCAGTTTTCCATTTTTCTCCGAGTCCCTAGTATGTGCATGTGTTTGGTTTTTTTCTCTCACACAAACACAAAGCTCCAGATCTCAAATGCCCTTTTTGCACTTTGTCAGTCCAGAGGGAAGCCGTGCGGATAATGTGCAATGTACAGAAGCTTTGCCATGTGCCTGTCATTTGAGTAATAGTTGCTGTTGTTTCAGTTCTCTGATTTTAGAGGGGCATTTGATTATTTTTTGTGCTTATTTTAAGGAACAGTTATGGTTACCCACCAATTTCTATGAAATTCCATGAAACAGATCTTCATTTCAGTTTAGCAGGACGTTCATACCAATAATTTGAACACTGATTTTACCTAAACATCTCCAGTGAAACATTTTGAGGGTGCATCATTCTTTTTAGAGCCTTCATATTTCCTTGTTCTGAAAAATAACCTTCCTCCCTTGTATATCAAGGACATAAGCTTGCTGCCTAGGACTAGTTTTGTACATTTTATCTTTGTATTTTATTTCCTCATGTGAAAATGGGCATTTTGAACAATAGGATACCATGTATAGCACATGGTGATATCTGAAAGCCTTAATTTTAAAAACAATTACATCCTAAGTGCATCTGTCAAGCGAGTGAAAATACTCTAGATCGAGTAGGACTGACAAAATAGATGAAAATGTAATTGCTTCTGGTTTAGTCTCCTATTTTCTTCATGAGGTTTAAAGCCTTTTCTAGTGCTACTTGGTGTGGTTCTCTGCATCCCACTGACTTGCTCCGATGGACTGAATAAATCATTTTACCTTTGTGTCCAGTTTCTCGGTGTTATAATGGCAGTTTTTACCTCTGCTGGGTATCATGAGGCCAGTGTGCTCAGTCTATGTAAAGTATGAGAAGTTGTTTATTATGATCATTAAAAAAACTCTGCAGGCAAAGTGCTAGGAACTGCTAATTGGGCAAACTGCAGAAACACAGGATGTCACCGGAGACTAAATCTTTTAGCTGTACTGTCCTGTACAAACATAATGGACTAAGTTCTGCAAAAAATGACATTACAGCTGATAAATAGGAATATGAAAACATTTATTTCTCATGTCACCTGTGCCAGTCTTCAATACCACCCAATGTTTTTATCTTTTAGTATTAAATGTTGATATGATCTCAGTAGAGGAATATTAGAATAATGGATCAGGTCCCCTCCTCAGTGTCATCCAAGCGTGGACTTTTTATTCTTTTATGTACTTTAGAGCATTGTCATAAATTGTGTGTCTGCAGAAGTTTAAAACACTTCTTGAGACCCCATATGAGAAAGTATTACTGCTGTTCTGCAGGTATGTGAACACTGACCTCACTGAAATTTAAGTCACTTGCTCGGGATCACACAGAAAATCAATAGAGCTGAGAAAAAAAATTGAATTTCTTTAATCTCAAGTAATATTTTGACTACCGTGCTTCCTCTCTCCTTATCATTATTACTACTAATAAGTATTTATGTCTGGTATAGTGTGAACCATGGTTAGGTCAAAGTTGCTGGCTGTGTGTACAATCGATCATGTAAAGTCATTTCCACTGAGAAAGATAAACATTGAAATAATGGGGAAAAAAACAGGATAAAATGAGCCAAAAAAGGCAGTCAGCTGACAAAAGCGTTTTTTGACTCTTCATCTGCAAGAGGGTCAAAACTGGTCTGATCTAAAAAAAACCAAAAAAGCAAACAAAATATGAAAAAACAACTAAACAAGAAATTTCATGGTTGCTTACTGGCAAGCATGTTAAATTCCACATACAACCATCACAGACCAACCCTCTTCATGACTCAGTGCAAATGTTGACTACAGCCAGTGGGACTGGCTCGCTTTGTTCAATTAGTGGCTTCCTGAACAATGAGGAAAAAAAATAGCGAGAACTATTATGAATAAGATCCTTATAAAAATACAGATTTAATTGCTCTAGTTGCTTAAACAATGAGTTGTCAAGTGCCTAGTGCAGGCTGTAATGCAGGAGAACTGGAGAAATCAAATTAACAGGTAAATAGTTCCCCTTCTCCTGCATTGTCACATCCCACACAAGTCATTGGGAACTTCAGATGCTGTCTCCAAACCAGACTAGGAGCAGGAGCTCTTAATTCTGTATCTATATGATTATGTCATTTATGTGACCTGCTACTCCAGGACAGTAATGACGGAAGAAAGTGTAGTGGAGCTTACATGACTCTCCGATGTAGTTCTAGGTCTCTTAGACTAAGCTGTCCATGTGTCCGTCTTGTAACAGAGTAATAGCTGATAAAATCTTAGGAGCCACTGGTATTTGTAGATTGGTATGCTGCTTAATTCCCTAAACAGCACAGGAAAACAGTGTGTTCTCTTAACCTAATGGAACTTTAAGAGACGTCAGTAACACAAGCCTTCACAGTGAGCCGGGGACAGGGCAGAACTCTGCTGTCCGGTTTCAAACTGAGCAGGGTAATTGCTCGCCTGGAGTTTTAAGTGCTGGTTAGAAAACTGTAAAAACCAGTTGATTTTAATAAGGAGAGACCAAGAAGCCCTCTTCACTGAAAGACAAGAAACAAAATATACTGAAAGAAGAATATAGAGTGAATCTGGAACAAATTCTGTTAGTCAAATCCATTTGGATGGGGTTTCTAATGCTTAAATCATTTAAAGTGAGGTGGGAATCAGCATTTGGAGAAGAGTGGGAGTTATCTAGCATTTGCTAGAGGAAGGCTGCCTGGGCCAGCTCTTCTCTATGAATGGTTCCTCAGCTGATCTTGCCACATTTTCTATGAGGCTAAAGCAGAGCTTCTTCCAGGTGGTGAAGACAAAGAAACTGTCCCCAAATTCTGTTTGTTCTTTATCGAGCTTGTGGGGAGATCCAGAATGATTTTTTGCAGAAGTGGGGCTGGGTGTACCAGTGGCAACAGTTCTGTGAACTATGAGGAGAGGAAGGGCAGGGATCAGGTGGAGGTATGCTGAGGGAAAAAGGTTCAGCTGCCTTTGCGTGACAAGGCACATCCTATAGGTATCCTATAGCATAGATGAACAGAGCAGCTGATCGCTGGACATCTGGACATTTGGCATATTTTACTCAACTGGCCAAAATGGTATGTGTGGTAGTCCCGTAAAAGCACTTTCACACTCCGACCATAGCGTCTTCTCTTAATTAAAGTTAAAACCAAGCGTGTTGCACCTGAAACGCCAAAGATAATGTTCTCTACAAACCTGGCACTGGAAAGTACTTTGTCTTGCAAGTAAGCCTCAGTTTCTCCTAAGGCTCCTAGTCCCAGAAGCAAAGCTAGTGTCTGCCTCCCCGAGACTGCCGGCCAACACGGCAGCTGGGACATAGCCTCTCTGGGCTGGACTGAATCCACCAGGTCATTTCACAGGGGCAGCTAATAGGTAAAAATAGGTGCCTATAGATAATAAGGCATTGCATCTTATTACCAATTCCCTGAGAAAGCCAACATTGTTCTATCTTTCCTCTCAAAAGGATGCTTTATTATAATTACATATCACTTTATTAGGCAGCTGAAGCAAAGAGCACATTTGATGCTAATGAAGTGCTGCTGTGGTTGAGTCTGTCACTATTTTTGGACCTGCACATCTCCAGCACTTTTGATTGGGTGACTGAGGCTTTGGATGTCTCTAGCTTCTTCTGTGGGGGATGCTCAGTGAAAAGCAATGACTCAGCTAGCCAGGACTGCAGAACTGTTTACATGCTCAGAATGAGAAAAGCTGCGGGACAGCGAGAACACACACAAAAGCTCTTTATGTGGTGGAAGTATTTTTCAGGTAGTGGACAGTATTATCTAGATTGAAAAATCCTTCTGAATATTCACTTTGTTTCTGTGTTGGTCATCTGTACAGTCCTTGTTTTTCCTCTTTTCCATCCCCCACCCCAGAGCATTTCAGAAAAAAGCAAGATTTCACAGAACCCAAGGAAAATATTTTGGAGGTTAAGAGAGAGACAAATCACAGCTGTCCACCGGCTGCCTTTCCGTATGAAAGATGAGGCTTTTGCTGTCTCCATTTTCTGCAGCAAAGCCCGAGGAGCTGCTTGGCACTGTGAAGGCATGATTTGGTGTTAAAATTTGACTTAACAGCTAGCGCCCCCAGAAGCAGGCCTGCTCCCACGCCCCTTTGTGCCAACACCGACATTCATCTGGTCCCACAGTGACTCAGTTCAGGGATCTAAACCAGCAAGAAAATACTCATTCCTCCCTCTCTCTCCCCACCTTGCAGGGCTGTGTTATCGGTCACCACCTTGTCAGACAAGTGACAGGACTGGGGCGAGGGAGGCAATGGCAGCACGTGAGACCATTTCTCCATACCAGGACCTATTAAGACGCCTGAGCTGCATTACCAAATCACTTCCTGACAGCACACTGGAAGGCAAAGCCTCCCCTTTCAGTAAACAAGGTTAATGGTTCCAAGTATCATTTCATGTCTTCTGATACACAAATGAGGAATGTGTCAGAGTAATCAATAATAATAATAATAGAAAATACCATTGTATCTAAATGCCTAGTTATTCTTGGACTAGCTCTATTTTGTTACTACAACTTCCCCATTCCCAGAGGGGAAGGGAATGACTGAAGCACCAGTACCTCTTAAGCGTTCTCTTAGCCTGCAACTGTGTGACCAAATCTGTTTGCAGACTTTGTGATACCACAGGCTGCTACAAATTATTTTGATGAAGAGGTCTACTTGCTGTTTTTGGACTTTTCCCATTTAAGTGTTCCCACATACAATTTTTACTTTAACTGAGCTTTCTAAGCATATTGGGTTAAGATCTTTCTTTGGTAGTATCAGTAAACTTATCTTAGTACTAGCAGTGAGATGCGTGCCACACTTCTGTATCTTTTTAGATTTGATTTATGTGAACAGGCCAGTCCCACCACTGCAGTAAAATCTCACATCAACTGAAGACGCCTCTGACTATACCCGTTATCCACCAAACCACGTACAACAGAAGATGTAATTCATCACAGACATAGCTCCGGTGACGTGGAAAAATAAAGAACATCTTCCCAGTGCACCACAGGGCAGAACCTAGCGAAGAACAACGCGAGACCCGCACCCAGCCAGCAGGCCAGGAGTTCTGCGTTTGGACAAAGCTTGCTCACTGGCTCCCTCTGCTGAACCACACTAATATTTAATATGTTAATTACCAAGAGGAAGATGGTGGAAGAGTAGCCAGTGCTCTGAACTTCCATTCCCTGTAACACCAGCCAGCATCAGCTATAAAGATGACCGTAGCCCCTTGGTGCGAGAATCCACTGAGCCAGGTATTCTGCAGGTGTTTTGAGTTTTTTCATTGGTTCTGGAGCACTTGAAGCCCGATTCCTCCTTCCCAGTGAACGTGGCTAGTATGTGACACGTAGGCTTGCACCTCAGTGCGGGTTGTATTACTCCCTTTTCTATCCCCTTTTCATGAAGCTTGTATAAATTTGATGAAATCTCTACTCCCAGTCAAGTTTGACCCCACTGGCTACGTTCAGTTAAGAATTAATAGGAAGACAGATGGTGCAGTTATATAAGCCTTGTTTCCTACCTAAGTCTGGCTAAGAGAGAGCTCGAGCGTGCCAGATTTGTTAATATGTACATCCTCGTTTTATTCTAAGAGCAGAGCTATTACTACGCAAGCATCCTCATCCAGATATCTGGTAACTGACCTCAACAGAGAAAGAAAACAGACAGGACTAACTTTCTCAACTTGCTTTCTGCCAGTTTCTGAGGTAGGAAAAATTGTTGAGACTCCGGAAGTCTCCCAGGATAGAAAAATACTTGCCTTTCACAGAAACAGCTTCTGCTTTTTAACTCATTTCTGAGCCTACAGAATTAACAATCATGCTTTTGCTTTTTGATCTAAGCAGGAATTCTTCCCGACTAAAAGCATGACATCCCACATGGATAAACAAAGAACAGGAAAAAAATACGGGATTTGGGAAAGGTTTATGTGGCGATTGATGGATCAAATCTGTTCGTCAGAAATACCACCTCACCAAAGCTGTACACAAGCTTTAAAACGCTAATGAGTTACCTTGCAGTGGTTTGTTGCCAAGGCCTGGTTCTTCACAAAAGATACCTGAAGCATTGGTTTCAGCAGTAAGGGTGCAGAGAAATACGCCAGCACAGACATTGGGCTGGATGTTTATTCTGGAATGTGTCCTGATGGGTAGTCAATCCAGTATGTATATCCTCTTTCCCAAAAGAAAATCTTGTCCTGTCCTGTCCTGTCCCGTCCAAACCCAAAAACCCCCACCCTAACCCCAACCAACCAAAACTTCCATACCCAAACCCTTATACACTCAAAACTCTAGTTGTCTGCATACAGTCCCTCAGAATTTTGTGCCACAACCAGTTTCCCTGTCCTCTAATTTTGTGCCACAACCAGTTTCCCTGTCCTTTAAATAACATGCATTGCAAGGTTTGTGCAACACGTTCTATTATGGATTGCAATGAAGACACCAGAAATCCTTGCTTTTTTCCCCTTCAAATTTAATATGGTGCTTTCAGAACAGTTAGAACACCAGTTTGTGAGGATAGACTCCATTTGAGAGACAGAATGTAGAACGCAGGTACCCACGGAGCTGAGGCACCTTCTTGATCCGTGCAAGGATCTGTGAATCCACTGCCTTCTGGTCTGATTTGCGTTGCTCCGTTATCTCGTATTTCTAGAAAGTACAAAAAATAATGTTAAAATCCTGCAGAGTGCAATCCTACGGAGATGAGAAAATTCAGGGCAAACCCCGAGTCCTGGCATTTTCAGGAAATCGTTTCTCCGTTTGTTCCAAATACGGGAAAGGTGGTAGGAGACCGGAGGTGGCAGAGAGAACTGAAGCCACTTGTTTGGCTTACGTTGCCGATACCAGAGCCAGCAGCATGCTGTTGGCAGTATCGAAACAGTAAAGGTGCTTCTCGGTCAAAAAAAGACATATAACTGGAATAATCACTGCTGCAGTTCTGCTAAGGTACAAGCAGGAAAGAATCACCAAATTTAAAAGGGGTTTATCTCAATGTTGCTGTATTAATTCATTTTAATGGCATTACCGCACTTTACCGAGGACCACTTAAAATTCAATTGTCCATTTGTTTCGTGGTATTTCCCCCTTTCCAGCCTGGCTTTAAGTAACAAGGACATTCAGGAAGAATGAACAATCATGTTCCTTACTTCTTTTTCAGTGTCAAAGATCTCGCCTTCCTGGTGCTTGGGCTTACGCAGTCTCTTCTTCTTAAAGTATGCATCAGTGAGATGCTTGGGAATTTTCACTCCCGTGATATCAACCTTTGTAGATGTAGCAATAACAAATTTCTGATGGGCCCTACGCAGAGGGACACGATTGATAACCAAGGGTCCTAAAGGCAGGGGAAAGACACAAGAGAGAACAAGGTTAGCTTTCCTGGCAACAACCACTGCTTTTAAGTTGAATTTTTGTAGTGTATGAGACGACTAGTTTCTTCACAGATGCCTACAGCTAAAATCTGAACAATCAACAAAGCCCTTCCCCACAGCCTCTAGAAAAGCCAAAAAATGCTTCCTGATCTCTTCCAGGTATTGAAGCTTAATTACTTCGCCTCCACCTCCCCAGAAAGCCACAAAACATGATTCCACTTAGTTACATGAACACATGATGCGCCAAACCATCCGCATGCAGATCTGTGACACTACTGACCCCAGAGACAAACTGGAACTTAAAAAGCAAAACACCCCAAAAAAACTCACCACCACCACCCCACCCCCCCCAACAAACAATCACACTTAAGTAAAAGTTTTTTACCTGTAACAAGCAAAAGGCCAGTAGCAAGCTGCTTCAAGAAGACGACGCGCTGAAAAGAGATGAGATGTGACATTAGTCCCCAGGTCCCGGCACTCTGAAATACTGCAACCGAACCGGGACCATGCCCACGCTCGGCCTGTGTTACGGCTACAACCATCGACACAGCACCCAGGCACGGGCGCCGCTGTGCGCCTTGAGAAGCGGCCACCACACGAGCCAAGCTACCAGCGCTTCTCAGCACAGCTCTGCCAGAGTTGCCACGTCTACGGCAGATCGCGACTCCCCACATGCTTCATCATTCGAGGCTGAACAAAGCCAATTAGCACATTTTTTAATCTTTGCCTATTCCAGAGGATGGCGAGACAGCCGTCCTGTCGCCCAAATTCTTTATGCAAATTAAAGGCAAGAACTAGATAAAACCCAGAAGGGTACCACAACATATCACATGGTCAGAGCCAACCCCAGTTACATTTTATTCTTTCTGGTCAAGTTTTCCTTCCCCGAACAGCATTCTTTTAAGTAATGTGGCATCGAAGCCAAAGAATTCAAGAAAATAAAGGATGTCAGTTAAGACCTGTTAGTAAACATCATTACGACGAAGAACACAGCTTAATGTAACAATCAAGCGTTACCTTGATAATTAGATTAACAATGAAAATTTAATTCTTCCTTTGCGATAGGTAGTCTAAGACAAAGTTTTGGCCTCACTGCAACTGTAATCTATTAGGTTGTATTATCTATGCCTGAACCAGGCATCGGGCCTGCCATTCTGCAGGGCAAAGTTAGCACGACACGAACCTACACACTCCTCTGCATCGCAGCAAGACTCCCTTAATTTTCTCTAAGCAACTGGACTAGAGTGTTTTACTTCCAGCTCTCTGTAGAAGAACATCAGTTTAAAGACTGTTTCCCCTAAAGGCAGGACGAGAGAAAGCATCCAGACGGAATTCACAAAAAAGCAGATCTGCGGATTCGCATCTCGTGGCTGAGCAGCGTCCCATGACATCAGCCGGTAAATTCAGGATACCTCTGCTCGGTCAGAACGGTTTCAGTACAGAAATGCTGCAAAGCCACCGTGAGAGTCCACGTGGGGAAGAGCACAGGAAGAAGTTCCCGTTACCTTGCCTCTGTGACGACCGGTCAGAAGGATCAGAACGGTTCCCGGAGTAATAGAGGCCCGCAGCCTCCTCTTGTGCTGGCAAAAGGGCTTTTTGCCGTGACTCAAAAGCTTGCGAGGAACATCTTCAGTGGGATAGTATCTGGGCTAGAAAAAGAGGAGCAAAACATTGTACCACCCTGTACTCCATGAGACAGAAAGCCTCCGCTACAGCTTAGATTCCTCCTTTCGTAACAGATGCTATTTCCCGAAAGATGACCTTCCCGAAAGATTTTTTTTTTTCTGCTGCAACTGGCACTTCAGGAACACACTGAGTATTTTCTGTACAATTACGCAACAGCGAAAGTCGAGATCAGCTCTGTATTTCCGAGCACGCTTCCAGTGCAGCCCAGCAATACAAATGGCAGAGGAGAACCCACTCCTGCCTGCTAACCATTCTCTAAATCACCGGCATCTCCCCCGAGAACGACCGTCGCCGGGTCCCTATCTCAAGGAGGTAACTGCCAGCAGTTCAGCGCAGCAGGGCAGGGGCTGAGGCTGCTACGTCGCCCCAGCCAAGAGGCGCATCATCTAGTCAGAAGTCACACGTAACAGCCTTGAACGGCCAGTGTCCCGAGTTCTTTTTCTTACCATTTTGCGGATTTTAACCACACGGCTGCCCCCGTTCTTATCTCCACCAACCGGCTTAGTGATGGTTGCACGTGGCTTTTCTTTCTTTTTCTTTTCTATCTGTAGGCAAAGGAAAAAGTACGAAATTTCAAACCAAAGTCACGATGAAAAAACCACCATTATTTAAACACAAGTGTTTATTGTCCTACCTTTGTTTCTGGAGCAGTGTACTTGCGCTTGTACAGTGCTTTTCTGGCATACATGGCTGACCGGGAGTATCTCCCGATACCCCGGGCCAGGACAGGGTTACGGCTGGCATGATGCTTCTTAATCTTCTTCTTCTTCTCACCTACTTCCTTCTGGCTTGCCTTCTGCTCAGCTGGCTTCTTCTCATCCGTCTTTTTCTTGGCCGGCTTCTTCTCGCCTGGCTTTTTCTCACCGGCCGCCTTCTCGCCCGCCATCTGTGGATCCAAATAAAACAGAAATTATGCCTTATCACAAGGCGTGCACAGGAACGTCTAAGCTGCAGAAACAAAAATAAAAGCATCGGAACTCGATCCTTCACGCCATTCCAGCAGTGGTCAGCCACCTCTTACAGCCGTGGCAAATCAAGACGCTGCAGAGTCAAAAGCCGTTCTGCCTGCTGCGCGCCCGCCCGCCACACAAAACGCCCCACCGCGCCGGTTAGAACAGCTACGAGTTCACCGAATGCATCCAACCCGCCTCGCTTACAGCCGTGGCAAATCAAGACGCTGCAGAGTCAAAAGCCGTTCTGCCTGCTGCGCGCCCGCCCGCCACACAAAACGCCCCACCGCGCCGGTTAGAACAGCTACGAGTTCACCGAATGCATCCAACCCGCCTCGGCAGGAAGCCCAAGAAAACGCAAACACACGCCGAGGCCGCAGCCGCCCCGCTGTCCCCGGGGGCGGTCACAGCCCCCCTGGGCTCGGGACTCTCCCCGGTCCCGCTGGAGCTGCCGGGCCCTGCCGCACCGCGGCGCGACG
>NW_008795859.1:825583-876694 GCF_000699145.1 Aptenodytes forsteri | reverse complement strand
ATCCCCGTGCAGGGCCCAGAGCTGCCACAGTACCAGTGGCTTCGTGGGGGGGTTTCCGGCGGGTCTCCCCGCGCCCGCACGTGCGTTTGAACCGGAGCCGAGAGGTGAATTTTGTTCCTGTGGCAGCCCACTCAGTTCTCGGTCCAGAATGCGAGGCCAGGGAGGGCTGTGTTGCTATCAGTACTCCAGCACCAGGGACGTTACTGAAACTAAAACGTGGGCCAACTTTAAAATGAGTGTTCGTAAGCTGACCTGATCTGGGCTCTCAGTTTATTAGCAGCGTTCGGTCTAATTTCAAAACCATGTGGCGTTGCAAAATCAGGATGACAAACAGTTGAATCTCTTTTCTTTGTTGTAGCTTCTCACTGTCCTTAGCGTATTTTGATGTTTGTCTTACTTTAGTAGTCCTTTTTGGGCTGAGAGGTTAAGGTAAATGTTAGACTTAGGAGAAATTACTGTCTTAAGAGTATAAGCGTCTTTTTCCTTTTTCTCTAACATACCTATTCTGAAATTTGATACATCTCTAAGTAATATCTATTAAAGTATAACTTCTTCGACATTGGGTTGTCCTCTTTATTGTTCTGCTTAAGATGGTTGAAACTAGGTGGGTTGGTTTTCAGTCCTTGTCCATTTAGAGTCGAATTTGGATTTGGGGTCTTCTGAAGTGTGTGGAGGGTCTCTAGTGTGTGTCGGGGTTTTCTGAATGTCCCTACTCGCACATCAGAACAGGTATACAAGTTACCTTTTAGAAAAACTTGTGAACTTCCTCATTGTCAGGAGTAATCCTCTTATTCTGCTCCGAAGTTTAAATTGTAACTTGTGAGGGAGACTGAAAGAAGATGAGAAATATAAACTGATGAGCCTATAAATAGGAGTAATTAAACTACCAGTCACCGCCTCCCTGAATGCTACGGTTGTGACAGCTGAGACTCAGAACCGATTTAATCTCTCCTGCTCTTGAAAAGACAATTAGAAAAGCCCAATCACAGCATGGAAAAATGTTTTGGTTTTTTTCTTTTCTCTTCAATTTGGTAAGAGAGAAATATGCTGGCAATGTATCACATAAAACACAAATCCTGCTGATCTTTTCTGGACTATGCTAACAAAAAAAAAAAAGAGAATTGTAGCAAGGCTGTATTGCCTACCATGTACTAATTTTCATCAAAAGGTTTCTTGCTTAGCTGATATCCCCTTAGTTTTGTAAATGAGACCCCCGCTATTTCACTGGTTACTTTTCTGCCAACATTTTCATCTTACTGTAAACTAATAAGGGACTCGGAATGGTATGCTGCTGAACGCCCCAAATCAGAACTGCTGTAAGGAGTATTCCATGCATAGTGAGGACAGCTAGTTTAATTAGAGTGTGGGTTTACGTGTGCATGTGTTACTTTCTTGATTGTATTTATTGGCTGTGATGTCCTTTGCTTGGGGATAGCCTCTGCACCTGCTCATAATAGAGGTTGAAGAAGGAAAGTAGAAAAAAAGTCTAAAATGCATTCCATCCCTATAAAAGGAAGTGTAAGAGAAGGTCCTGTATAGGGCTTATGTTACTGGTATCTGTGTCTGCAGTCCCCTTTGCTCTCTCCTCCAGTTTTGGAAGGGACGTAGCCACCAAGGTTCAAAAGCACACATGTGATGGCAATACTTCAAATGAAGCGATCTTGATCACCGGTCCGGAACCATTTAACAGAGATCACTAACACCCCCATTTTTCTATTTGGGGTGGCTGACAAATGCATCTTCCTACTCAAAGCCAAAAATACAAAGATGAGAGCAGGAGTACAAGTTACCGTTAGAACAGAAGTTACATAAAGTGCAATAAACTCCATCGGTCTCCCAGATGCAGTTTTTCTTTTGCTACACTTACTTGCTTTTTGCCATCTTCCGTAGGAGTGTAGGTATATGTGGGGGTGAGATTTTTGTTTTTAAACAATCTATCATATTTTTAACCTCTCTTTTAAGCACAGGTTTTGTAGTTCCTTCTGTTAATTAAATTATTATTTTTCTGTTATTCTGCATCTTTTTAACAACTCGTGTGCAGTTACTTCCAGATGCATTAGGGTTTAGGGTAAGATACAGAAGTTACCCTATTAATTAAAGTTTATGGAATGTCACCATATAATAAATCTGCAGGGCCGATTCCAATTTCTCCTTTGTATGATTATACGTTTTTGGATATAAACTCAAAAACTTGCAAAGATGTCCTTGAATCCAGTGCATATTTAAAAAGCTTATAAACTGCTCAAAATGTTGCTGCACTTTTTTTTGTTGGGGGGTTTCAGGCGGGTCTCCCCGCGCCCGCACGTGCGTTTGAACCGGAGCCGAGAGGTGAATTTTGTTCCTGTGGCAGCCCACTCAGTTCTCGGTCCAGAATGGGAGGCCAGGGAGGGCTGTGTTGCTATCAGTACTCCAGCACCAGGGACGTTACTGAAACTAAAACGTGGGCCAACTTTAAAATGAGTGTTCGTAAGCTGACCTGATCTGGGCTCTCAGTTTATTAGCAGCGTTCGGTCTAATTTCAAAACCATGTGGCGTTGCAAAATCAGGATGACAAACAGTTGAATCTCTTTTCTTTGTTGTAGCTTCTCACTGTCCTTAGCGTATTTTGATGTTTGTCTTACTTTAGTAGTCCTTTTTGGGCTGAGAGGTTAAGGTAAATGTTAGACTTAGGAGAAATTACTGTCTTAAGAGTATAAGCGTCTTTTTCCTTTTTCTCTAACATACCTATTCTGAAATTTGATACATCTCTAAGTAATATCTATTAAAAGTATAACTTCTTTGACATTGGGTTGTCCTCTTTATTGTTCTGCTTAAGATGGTTGAAACTAGGTGGGTTGGTTTTCAGTCCGTGTCCATTTAGAGTTTGGATTTGGGGTCTTCTGAAGTGTGTGGAGGGTCTCTAGTGTGTGTCGGGGTTTTCTGAATGTCCCTACTCGCACATCAGAACAGGTATACAAGTTACCTTTTAGAAAAACTTGTGAACTTCCTCATTGTCAGGAGTAATCCTCTTATTCTGCTCCGAAGTTTAAATTGTAACTTGTGAGGGAGACTGAAAGAAGATGAGAAATATAAACTGATGAGCCTATAAATAGGAGTAATTAAACTACCAGTCACCGCCTCCCTGAATGCTACGGTTGTGACAGCTGAGACTCAGAACCGATTTAATCTCTCCTGCTCTTGAAAAGACAATTAGAAAAGCCCAATCACAGCATGGAAAAATGTTTTGGTTTTTTTCTTTTCTCTTCAATTTGGTAAGAGAGAAATATGCTGGCAATGTATCACATAAAACACAAATCCTGCTGATCTTTTCTGGACTATGCTAACAAAAAAAAAAAAGAGAATTGTAGCAAGGCTGTATTGCCTACCATGTACTAATTTTCATCAAAAGGTTTCTTGCTTAGCTGATATCCCCTTAGTTTTGTAAATGAGACCCCCGCTATTTCACTGGTTACTTTTCTGCCAACATTTTCATCTTACTGTAAACTAATAAGGGACTCGGAATGGTATGCTGCTGGACGCCCCAAATCAGAACTGCTGTAAGGAGTATTCCATGCATAGTGAGGACAGCTAGTTTAATTAGAGTGTGGGTTTACGTGTGCATGTGTTACTTTCTTGATTGTATTTATTGGCTGTGATGTCCTTTGCTTGGGGATAGCCTCTGCACCTGCTCATAATAGAGGTTGAAGAAGGAAAGTAGAAAAAAAGTCTAAAATGCATTCCATCCCTATAAAAGGAAGTGTAAGAGAAGGTCCTGTATAGGGCTTATGTTACTGGTATCTGTGTCTGCAGTCCCCTTTGCTCTCTCCTCCAGTTTTGGAAGGGACGTAGCCACCAAGGTTCAAAAGCACACATGTGATGGCAATACTTCAAATGAAGCGATCTTGATCACCGGTCCGGAACCATTTAACAGAGATCACTAACACCCCCATTTTTCTATTTGGGGTGGCTGACAAATGCATCTTCCTACTCAAAGCCAAAAATACAAAGATGAGAGCAGGAGTACAAGTTACCGTTAGAACAGAAGTTACATAAAGTGCAATAAACTCCATCGGTCTCCCAGATGCAGTTTTTCTTTTGCTACACTTACTTGCTTTTTGCCATCTTCCGTAGGAGTGTAGGTATATGTGGGGGTGAGATTTTTGTTTTTAAACAATCTATCATATTTTTAACCTCTCTTTTAAGCACAGGTTTTTTATTCCCTTCTGTTAATTAAATTATTATTTTTCTGTTATTCTGCATCTTTTTAACAACTCATGTGCAGTTACTTCCAGATGCATTAGGGTTTAGGGTAAGATACAGAAGTTACCCTATTAATTAAAGTTTATGGAATGTCACCATATAATAAATCTGCAGGGCCGATTCCAATTTCTCCTTTATATGATTATACGTTTTTGGATATAAACTCAAAAACTTGCAAAGATGTCCTTGAATCCAGTGCATATTTAAAAAGCTTATAAACTGCTCAAAATGTTGCTGCACTTTTTTTTGTTTGTTTGTTTTTTGTTTTCTCCTAATGGAAGTAAAATTTTGGAGGTGGAAGTGTGGCGAATATGTTATCAGCTTCTGCAGACCAACATGTCATATTCTGAAATCATTTAATGTTCAGTTCATCCCAGGTGCCAATGCTTGTGCAGTTTCTTTTGTGAGACAGCATCAAACCAGAACTTTTCTTGACCTTTGAGTAGTCACTCATTAGATAAATGTAGCATTATTTATTAATTCATTCCTGTTTGCTGTAATAACTTGGAAGTATTTTTTAATATATTTTTTTCATGACCCATGCTGCATAGATTTGATTTTTTTTTTGTTTTGTTTTTGTTCTTCAGTTAAAGATACGGTGCTATTCACTAGATTTTCTTGGTGCAAGCAGGATATCCTTAACTAGGAAAAAAACAAGATTAACAAGAAGAATAATTTACTTCTGAAATGGAGTTGGTACATAAGTAATCCTAGTTCCCATTTGAATGACTTGCTAGAGGTTTGGATATTCTAGAACCTCTAAAACTCTCCAGAATGTTTCCATGAGAATCCGTGCCTGAAGAGAATAGGCTGGATAAGGCCTTGGTAGGAGTATTGTCAGTGTTTCAGTACAGAAGGAATTGCTGAAACAATTGAAGTAGTAACCCTAAATTTAGACATGCGCTCACATATTTTGCTGTTTTAGCAATGTAGCATGAAATGCTGACTGTATGAGGAACAGTCAGAAATGCTATGCAATTTTTTTTAGATATAGCACTCTTACATCTGTAATGAGATTGGTTGCAGAGTCTTTTGCCTTAACGTTTTGCTTTACTTTGGAGAAACTAAGAACCTTGTGTATAAAGAGGAGTAGCCTGTGTTCTTTCTGCAGATATGGATGTGCATTTTCACTTATGCCCTGCGTAGTGTCTGATTTATGGCAACTCTGAAAAATAAAGGCGATCTTTTAATTGCCAAATACAAGTCTGACAAAGCCACTAAAACAGTTCTTAGTTGCTGTGTTCACATCTCTGTCCCTGGGCTGTGTGGTGGTTTGGGTTTTTTTAAGTTTGTCTTCTAAAACCGTGCCTCATTAAAAACTCCTTTCATCCAGAACACGCAGATGTAGTTTAGTACTGCAAGAGTGCAATAAATATCCTCAATTACAGATAAGAGAAAATGCAGATGTGTTAACTGAATGGCTAAGAATAAGTCTCTCAAAAGTTAATGCCATAGGTGGGGACACTGAGCTTCTTAGATATAGACCATATACAGCTCTCCTTTGGCAGGGCACTATATTAGTCATTCAGAAGGCTGTTTGTGGGTGGTGAATATCAATATGAGATTCCTCGGTGTTTGTATTTAAGCGGGATATATTCGGGCCAGAGAAACTGCCATGGTAGTTAGAAGACAGAGCGGTGCTCTTGTGTCTGGCAGCGGTCAGCACCACGTTCTCTTGAGGAAGGTGGAAGAAGACTGGGCAACTGAATACGTTGTCCGCAAGTGAAGTTCCTTCCTGACCCCTATCAGCTGGTGGTCAGCCTGTGCCCTAAAGCATGAGGTTTTGTTAAATTTTTAACCTTTAAAGTGTTGTCAAGTGTCACTTTGGATGTTTTGTTTTATTTTTAAGTATTTTTCCTGATTGTATTTCAGTTTCTTTGCATGTCCTGTCTTCCAGGAGTAAGGAAAATGCATGACTTGTGGTCTCTGTTTATATTGTAGACCTTTCTTTAATATCATTTTAATCCAAGCAGTCTGAATATGTATAGATATATCCCTTTCACTTACAAAGCATCTCTTACCAATATGTAAAATTGCAATGTAATATAAAATGAACGATTTATACTTTCTGCTAAGATAGATATTCTTACTAATTTAGGAACAAAATTCAGTACCTCCTGGTTTTGAAGCTGTTGGATTGTTCTGTTTAGTCTTGTCATGTAAGTTAACTCTGAAAACCAGAAGACCATCTATTTATTTATTAACACTCTTTATTTTTAACCTTTCAAAGATGGTTTCATCCAAATATTACTGGGGTGGAGGCAGAAAACCTACTGTTAACAAGAGGAGTTGATGGCAGTTTTTTGGCACGGCCCAGCAAAAGTAACCCAGGAGACTTTACGCTCTCCGTTAGGTAAGTTTAAATGGTTTTTTTGTCTTTTTCCCCAAATTGGTAAGAGTCTGCATTTGATGCTGTTCTATGGAGAAAGAGTTGTAAATTAACTGCTTGTAAGAGATGAAAGAATACATGGGTCACTTTTTAGTCTGTTGTTCACTTTTTTCCCCTCTTTTTTTTTTTTCCCCCTCCTGTTTTCTGTGAAGAGGTTCTCAAATACTTTTACCCAACTTGGGGAGACTATAGGTTGGAGGGTGGTGAATTCTGATTCTGCGGAGAGACAGAAAAAGTTAAGGGGAAGCAGAAGTAGATTCATAATAGCATTGCTTTTAGCCCTTTATAAATCTGTTTGATAACCATCTGAAAGTAGCAGAGATGATATGAATTACTGATCAAGCACATGCAAGAAAATGCTATCCAGATTCTCTTCTTACAGGAAAAGTCAGCAAGTTTTTAAGGGCAACTGTGGTGCTATTTCAGCTTCCAAAATAGGCCTTTTGTAACACTTGTCCCCTGACACTGTATGTGTCGTGGTAGGGATGGGGAAAAGATGGCAAGAGGATGTAGATAAAGGAAAAGGGAAAAGTGGGATTGGTGATAAGAATAATGCTGCTTGGATACCTTTGAGATAACGGGCCTTGTTGAGAAGAAGGGGACTCTTTCAGAGAGCTGTTCTTCATTAATACTAGAGACTTTGGGAGCAAATGACTTGCATCAGGCAAAGGCAACTGTTTACTGAAGGAGAGATCTTAGCAGTTAGTGTGAAATTCTAGGGAAAGGAGCAAACAAGCTCTGATGGGTGTTTAGAATGCTGAATTCTTCTCTCCTCACCCCTCCACCCTTTGTGTTTGTGTGTGCAATTCTTGGAGGTCTGAGGGATTTCTATTGGAGATCGTGAGGCCACAGAGCTTACAGTGGCTTCAAAGATTCCTTTGTTATGGAATTAAGGGTTTTTTCCCTATTCTTCCTGACTGTTGGACAGCCACTTCCCCTTCTTGCAAGCCACTGAAATGTGGCTGAAGCACACTTCAGAGGTACATTAGCTTAGCTATTTTACAATATTTCAGTTGGAAAGTGATGCAAATGTAGTAAGTATGGATTTCTCTAACTCAGATAACAGAACACTAAATACAAAAGTGATTGATTGGAAATCAGCTGACTTGTGTGCTTTATTTTTTTTTTCCCCCTTTGTTTCAAATATTAGACGAACTGGAGCTGTCACCCACATCAAGATCCAGAACACAGGAGACTACTATGACCTCTATGGAGGAGAGAAATTTGCTACGTTGGCTGAGTTAGTCCAGTATTATATGGAACATCATGGACAGCTCAAGGAAAAGAATGGAGATGTTATAGAGTTGAAATATCCGCTGAACTGTGCTGATCCTACATCTGAAAGGTCAGAGAAATAATGGTGAAAACCTCAGTGTCCATGCACTTAATAAATGTATGTTTTATCCCTATTAACACTACAGTCAGCTCCCTTTTGATGAAAGGGCGGCCACTATCTTGTACTAAAAGTGGTCCCACTGATTTCAGTGAGGTGACTTGCAAAATAGACTAATAAACATGATTAAAGGAAAACCAATCTAAGCCCGAGAACCTATTTTCTTCAGCATTCTTCCTGGTGTGATACAATACTAAAAAAGAGGGCATAGTTCCCTTTATTTTTACTGGGAGAATGTTTTATTATAGAAGTTCTCCTAAAGCTTCCTGAAGCTGTTATTACTGCAAGGAATTCCCAGGTGTATTTCTGAGCATATATATACAGTTTTTCCAGCGGTGGGCCTATGTGTAAGAAAGTGAATGACATGCAAATCCTCAAATTGCTCAAACTCATGTTTTTAGGAGCATGGCTAATAAGGAGAATCTGAGGCTTTAGACCTGACATATACTGAGGAAGTAGTGTATGTCAGAAATAAACCTTATGGCCAATAGATATCAGTTTATTCTCAGAGGTGAAAAACCAAGGAAAAACATTAAAACAAGTTCTCTCACTCCTCAGAATGGCTTGTGTTTAAGAGTAGTGGGGAGGATTATTGCCTTTTTGGCCATGTTTCTTGAAGAATTGAGATTGATGTGATTATCCTGTCCAGTTCCTAACGTGATGGAAGGGTAAGGTCTCAAAGATGCTAAGTTCCCACAGGTTTATCAGGAAAGTGCATCCTCGTGAAGGAAATAAAAGAAGAATAGATGCCTTGACTGAGGAAAAGGTTGCGGTGTAAGCTCGTGTTTATTGGACACCACGGAATCCATTTGGACAGTTGTAAAGGATCCAAATCAAAGCTTCATTTGAAGATTGCGTGAAATGCAAATTTCAGTGCTTATGGAAGTGCTTGCTTTGAAGTGTTTCTGTAATCACTCGTGTGTATGCACATGTACACTTCCAAGGCTTATTTTGTTTTTTATTTTTATAAACTGAGGCTTTCTGTAGACCTGGACATTGTTGTTCAGTGTACGTAAGCATTTTACTTTATAATAAATACTTAGTGGATTCAGCCATGGCTGGAATGACAAATAGGGTACCTGTCTATATCTTACTTTATTTAAAGGTGGTTTCACGGGCATCTCTCTGGAAGAGAAGCTGAAAAACTATTAACAGAAAAAGGAAAACATGGAAGCTTTCTTGTGCGTGAGAGTCAAAGCCACCCTGGGGACTTTGTTCTTTCTGTCCGGACAGGAGATGATAAAGGAGAAAGTAATGATGGGAAATCTAAAGTGACACATGTCATGATTCACTGCCAGGTATGATGAAGCACGTGCTTCTTTAACAGGGCTACTTCCATGGGCAGTGGGTTTATTCTAACAGGAGGGCCGTCTTACACTTCACTACAGAGAGCTGAATACATTTCCCCTTTCCCTGTGGTACTGTGCGCTATGTATCATCTGTTTGATCAAATTGACTAATTTGATAGCATCAAAATTCTATTAGTGGTGGGTTTTTTTTTTTTTGACCGCTTGCCTGACTGAATCATGCTGTCAAGTACCTTCTAATAGATTTGCTTTTGATTGCATCGGAAGTCTGTCTCAAATCCTCTGCTGTGGAGCCTCTCATGTTCATGAATCTTCTTAAGCGATTTGCAGTCTCCTGGACAAATTATATAAAAGTATGAGTAATTGGACAAATAGAGATCCATCCGAGCGTATCTGTTTCTCCTGTCAGTTTATAAAGTTGCACCTGATAGATGATCAACGTTCTGTGAAAATTTTGAGTATTGAATCCAAGGAACAGTTTTACATCTAAAGCTTGAATTTAATATAGGGTGGTTCTTCACTGAAGTATTACTAAATTATAGTCATTTGATATTTTCATATATGCCCATGGGTTGCTATTTAAAAAAAAAAAATCACAAATTTTGTCGTTTTCTTTTTGTTCTGTTATCCTAAAAGACAGTGCAACGTCTTAATTGTTTAAAAACTACTAAAATGCAGTAACAGAAATAGTTTGGAGATGGAAATGGCTTACCAAGACTGTAAAAGCTAAACTACCAGAAATTTTTTTTTTTTTTTGAGAAAACCCCTTTGATTTGCAGTTAACTACTAGTAGCATTTATGACATAGAACAAAATAACTTAGCATTGCTTCCTTAAAATAGGGATGGTGGCAGTCAATACCAGCCTTTCAGGACCCAATGATAGTCTTTTAGGAATTTGAATTGATTTCCAAGGCTATCTCCTGGATTCTAGTCATGTAGCTCAGGTAGCCTGCTTGAGCTGACTGAACCTCAGTTCAGAAGGAATCAGCTCTCCTGAAAAGGCAGATAAAATGATTTTCAATTAGATGACAAAAAGGATAATGTCCTCCATAGTGTGTGTGTGTTTCTTTTTATTAAGGTTCTACCATCCCTTAGAAGAAGGATTTTACTAGATTCTTCTACATATGGTTTTAAAGAGAATTTCTCATATGTTGCATAGCCTAAAGACGATACTAGAGTAGACTTCATTGTATGAAGTGCATTTATTTTGATGAGCATCTGTCTTTCAAGGATCTAAAATACGATGTTGGTGGAGGGGAGAAATTTGACTCTCTGACAGATCTAGTGGAACATTACAAGAAGAACCCTATGGTAGAAACTTTGGGCACAGTATTGCAACTCAAGCAGGTGAGTGAATGGAGAAGACACCACTAAGCTTTGTTATCTTCAGCATATATTGTTGAAGTGCAGGCTTTTCCATGTGTTCTGTGAGACATCATTTTTTTTTTTCTTTCCTAATGCAAAAATGAAGAATTAAACTTCATGAAACTGGATGACAAAGTCATTTAAATGGGAACATTTTTTTTTATATGCCTGTGAAGGATAGACTCTTACGTCTCTGATGCGTGCAGAACTTCTCTTGGTTTCATCGTGGTCCATAGGGATTGCAGGACTAGTCCAGAAATGAGACAATGTATTGAAGAACAACCGAGAGACTTTAACTAAAAGCAATTGTTCCCTGCCCCCTTCCTTTCTACCCTCACTACCCTTCGTTGTATGAATTGTAAAGTTTTGAAGTCTAAAGAGATGCCTGGATCCTAGAACTGCCTATATAAAATATACTTAGTGTAGGAGATTTGTGTTTTAACTGTCTTCTCACAATTGTCACTGGTTATACCTTTGTTTAATGTTTGTATCTTTCTTAGCCTCTGAATACTACCCGTATTAATGCTGCAGAGATTGAAAGCAGAGTGCGAGAGCTAAGCAAGCTAGCAGAGACTACAGATAAAGTCAAGCAGGGCTTCTGGGAAGAATTTGAGGTACTTCATTACGTTCCAAGTGTTATGGTATTAAATCTCTACACTACTAAAAAGTAAGGTTTGTTACTGCCTTCCTGAGATTTTCTCATCTCCCCCTCTGTCGCTTCAGATCCCTGTTCTTGCTCTCCCATCTCCTGTGTCAGGTACAGCATGGATTAAAATTTTACCAGTTCCACTCTTCTGTCTGCTAGTAAAATGAGTGAAATATTTGCCTTTTTTCCTGATTCTAAGAGCTAATGATGTTCTTCAATGCTATTCATTCGATACCTAGCACAATCCCTCCTGAATAGCCTCCCCATCATGAGGAAGCCTTATGTACAACTCTGGCCCACCAGGACAATTAATCAGGTTGATTCCTGTGGTCCTTTTCTTCACGTGGACAGGAAGAGGCCTGTAGGTTGGATTAACATTTCTGGAGGCAAAGGACTATTTCCTAGCCTACATTACTCTTGGTGACCAGAGTACTAGTACAGTAGTGGTATCTGATGCAGTTGCAATATGTCAGATGTATTGTGCATATGAGGGGATTGCACCGTGCTTTCTGTTGCACATCTCAGTGCAGAGGATGTTTCGGTTTGCACTCTGCTGTGTTTGGGAGGTTGGGTACCATCGCTTTAAGGAAACTTTGGTGTGATTTCTCAGTCAATATATGCTCTTGCCCTTGAGTTTGTGGCTTTTTGATAGCTGTTTTGGGGGATCTTAAAACTATTGTGAAGCAGTAACAGCAGCAAGCTCTGACATGAAGCAACATTGATGATGTGTATTCCTTGGACTCCTGGAGATTTATTTTTGTTTTGTTTGGGTGTTTAATTTCTGCCTGCAGCCAAAACTCCATTTTCCCCCCAGAAAGTAGCATTGCCTTTCCTTCTGTCCTATCTGCGCACCTCTTGTGTGTGTAACATAGCTGTGCTGGCCCAGCTCTCCCCTTCTTTGAAGCCCTAATGATTTCGGGGAGCTACTTATGTTTGAAAGAAAATACAGCTGAAACTGTTAATTTTTCAAGCAGAGCAAATGAAGTATGAGTGTTAACCAACACATTCCAAACTACTTGAGTCTAGCCTGGGTCCTAACCCATCTCTGACAACTGGAGTCACTTAACAACTACATGCATGTGATGGTCATAGCCAAAAGCCTTAGAAGTGTCTTAAATATAATGGACTGGTTTATACCCCACACACGTAAGAAAACCACAGTGGAGTCTGAAACTCCACCAGCAGGTGGCAACAGGAAACTGGAAAGTCCTGATCTTTGACAGAGAGGCAGGTTTTGGCTGTGTAATGCTATTTTGAGAAACTTCTTGAATAGTGACGGATTTGCAAAGCAGCCATTCTTGAAGAAACTCTTTTTTTGATCAGACATATTCATTAGCTGAATGTACTGTCCAATCTGCTCTGAGATTTTTCTCCTCCTAACAATTGAATGTACTGTCCAATCTGCTCTGAGATTATTGTCAGGAGGAGAAAAATAAATCCATGAAAAGCAAAAGACTCTTACCAAAGAGGTAACACATTTCACTACGAATGTGGATGGAATGTAAGAAGGTGAGGTCATGGCAGTGGGGAAATCATAAAATGAGGGTTAAGCTTTCTCCTCTCTCTTCCCCTGTGCCCGGTGCAGGGGGGGGCAGTCCTTGACCCAGGACTGCTCAGTGGTCAGAATCCCACCTGGAGGGGGAAGCAAGCCAGCAGAGGCTGCTCTGGCCATTGTTGAGGACTTGGGACTGTTTTACCCTGACAGTGGAGTGGTGGATCCCCTGGGGAGCAGTTTTCATCTATTGCTTGTGAACCTCCCCTGGAGGTAAACTGGCCTCAACCTTTGACTTGCTTCTCTTGCAGAGTTCAAGACATGAACTCTGATATGGGTCCTGAAGGGTCAGGAAGATTAGCCACACCTGCTCTAATTGCTAAGACTTACATATGGGAATTAAGTGCTTTTTGCAAAAAAGTCTGATTAGTGGTGTGCTTTATCATATCATGACACAGTCACGTAGATTGTGCCTGTGATCACTGTGTGGTTTAGGCTGAACATACGTTTGCAAGTTAGCCAAGCAAAGGGTGTTTGTTGGCTTCCCTGGAGACTCTAAGCTTACCTTACTCTTATTCAGAGGGCATAAAAAGGAAAGTATGCCCTGTTGGCTTTCCCTTCTTGTAACTGGTGCTGGCTTACTAGAAGCTATGTGAATAAATATCTGGTTTGGTTTTTTTTTTTCTTTTTCTGGAGGGAAGCACTTGTGTGGTGCTTTTAGGAATGGATTGTTGATTTGTCAAAGTATGAATGAACTATTACTTGACACTTATGACTTCTTTTCTGAGCTCTGGTCTTTTGTTGAATAAATTTGTCTTGTAATGGATTTATCAGTTGGTCCTTAGAAGGAAAGTCTTTTCCTGTCTTTTGGCTTCCTGAAGAAGAGTATTTGCTAGCATGCCAGAAGTGTTAGCCAGAAAAAGTAAATGTAAGAAATGAAAGATTTTACCTGTGAGACATTCCACTTGTCTTTCCCCTTCGCTGCTGTTAGTGAGGTCAGCACTAAACCTTATTTTTTTCCACTGTGTTTTTGGAAATTAAGCAATCTCATAGCAGTTTTCATGTCATGCTTTTTCATTCACCTCAGGTAAGCTGTAGCTGTCAGCCTTGGTGGCAGGAGGCAGGGGGGCAAACTCTAGGTTGTCCATGGATCTCTGCCTGTGCTGTTTATGATTTGGCAGTCCAGATGGTAGTTATAAATTACTTGTCTTCAGGCATATTTAAGAATGTACCTCTTGTCCCGTGAACCATTAGACAGAAATGTTGACAGTCCTTGTAATGGTTTTGCTTCTGAAAAACGGCTGTTTGATGAGCATAATGCTTGGATGTTGCAGTGAAATTGAGGACTATGTTTCAGATTTATTGTTGCATTGTGTACATCTCTTAATGGGCTTGTTAGAAGTCGTTGCTGCTCACGGATCTCTCCTCAGGGATGCTCAAAGCAATAATGATTAACTGTGTGAAGTGAAGATGTGTCTGAAGCTATGGTTTCCACACTCTTAATTGTTTCAGTTTTTTAACCTGCTAGCAAAGTTTAGCTTTCGGTTCTTTTGCTTGGCGTTTCACTTGGCTGAGACTCAAAAGTGTTAATATTATATAAAGGTGCTCTCTGATAATGGCACTTGAAAGACTCTTGCAGTGTGGCAAGAGATGAGCTTACTGCGAAGTGCTGTTTCACCCATCGCTAGTAGTAGCAAGCAATGCTTTATGGGGATATGTTTTCTGTCTTTTGCTTCATAGGCATGAAACCTGGCAGCTCTCCTATATTGTTTTTGTTCTTTGGTTTCCCTGTCTTTAGGATGAGCCTAATTGTCCAAGGTCACTAAGTGAGGTAGTAACAATAACAGAGATTGAAATAGAAGTGAGCAAATGTGCCTGACACGCCCAAGCTTTAAAGTAAAAGCAATCTCTGCAAGAGTATTAGGAGTGGTAATAACAAGGGGAGCAGCTTTCAAAGCCTGAGTGTTCCTTTTAGCCAGGCCAGTACTGCTTTTGGGATTAAAACTTGGAACAGAGGTCGAGATTCTGGTCCCTCCAGCTTTGTTGCAAGTAGGGGGACTTGCTACTAAGCAACATGGCTGTGAAGTATGGACTTGCTGTTGTCCCTGTCATATTAATTGTGAACCAGGCACTGAGAAATTAGCTCCTTGCCAACAGGAGAAATTCCGTGCAGATTTATTGTTTCTGCACTAGGATGATTTATGGATAACCCTGTTGGTAGTTACCTAATGCACCCCCCTCCTCCCCCAACAGGGTAATATGAGAAAGTCTGGGCAAAATTTTGTACTGGTTTTGTGAAATGGCCTTGCATTGGTAGAAGAGAATAATTAGAGCACTTAAAGTGGTACTTGGCTGTGGTGGTGGGTTGTGCATTGGCATTTTACCTGTCTCATCCATACCTTTGAAAATACTGTAGCATTCTCATGTGGACTTTTGTTCTAGGGGAACAGACAAGGATATCTTCCTAATATTCTGCTTCTAACTGCTGAAGGACTTTTTACTGTGCTTGATATTTAAATACAGTTGCTTGTGTTGATGTGCTTTGTTGGGTTTTTTTGTGTGCTCCTTCCTCCTCTTTGGCTGTCTAGAGTTGGTCTGGCTGCAGCTTGCAAGGATCCGCTCTTGTGGCGTTGCTGTAGCACAGCATTTGTAATCTCAGGGACTTGTTTTGGGGACTTTCCAGCAGTGTTACTACAGACTCACTGTAGCTGAAGGAGTGGAAGAAGGCTGGTAAGGCCTAGAGGAATCCAGTACAGCTCAGGTAGAGAAGCACTGGATCGCAAAATGCCTTACTTCTTTGCAGGTTGGCAGTGTTTTGAATGCATTAGTTACTAATCTTTATTGGTACTAAAGCTAATGCCAGTTCAGTGGAAATTTTTTAACTCCTTACCTGCCTGATTCAGCAAAAAGGAGAAATGCGATAGTACTCCTAACTTTTATGCTTGGTGAGAAAGACCTAGTGATAAATATGTTTATTTGGACCTGCTCTGTAGCGTGCTGCTTGTGTTATTTGATTTATTTCGCGTGCCTTTTAAGACGGCCAGATTTCCACAGACAAAATTTTGTTGTGGTCCTTTGTAACCAGTTATGTTTTCCTTGCAGTGTTTTACAGCTAAAAGCTTTAAGGGACCAACTTGCATCTGCTTGGTCAGAACAGTATCATGAGGACTTGCTGGTTATCGTTTGTGGTTTAAAGAAGCTTTGAATTCATAGATGTTTATAATTATCAGGTGGAAAATAGCTTGCCTTGTCACTCATGTTCCTGTGTTTCTTATATACCTTGTGAGCAATGCTGTACTAAGTCTGAATGGAGAAATCCAGTACCCTCCTCTCTCTCTGACTATCTGGCATTATAATCAAGTGTTACCCTTTTTGTGAAAAAGGATCGCTGTAATGATGGCGAAACAGTCCATACTGCTTTTATTAAAACCAGTTATTTGTGCTGTTTTCGTTTAGACTTTACAGCAGCAAGAATGCAAACTTCTCTATAGTCGTAAAGAAGGTCAGCGTCAAGAAAACAAAAACAAAAATAGATACAAAAACATTTTACCCTGTAAGTATTGATTTCTTTCATTATAATGTAAGCCTGCTACTTTTCTGTGCTTTATTTTCTTAGCTTGTAACTACAGGGTTAATTAGTCACCACTGTGCTTTTTCTTCTCTTTAGTGATAATTTCCCCTCTTATGTTGTCAGTATTAGTCCATGCAATTTCCAATTTGTGTTCAAACACTTGCACTTTGTAGATAACGATATTTTGATTCCCAAATACTGTTTTTATCTTTAGCTTTCATTTAAAAGTGTCACATCCCTAAACGGTTACTCAGCAAACTGGAACGCTTAAATTTAAGAGGATTAATTTGTGGTACAAAACTGCATGGTGCAAATCCAGCAGCCATTTGCCTTGACTTAGTGCTTGACTGTCCATGTACTCATGAGTTACTAGGGGTCGCGAACACTTATTTTGATCTAGTTTGTTATGAATTGGCCACTTGTTTTAAGAAATGGCAAAAGAGGAAACGTTGAATATTCTAGCCCCTAATTTACTGAGTTTGATAAGTTAATAGCTTCTGGTAGCAGTAAGAAACGTACCTGTCTGTGGGATATTTAAAAATAGCTGTGTGTTCACAACTGTAGGATACAAGTGCTTAACATACATATATATTCTTCCAGTTGATCATACCAGAGTTGTTCTACATGATGGTGATCCAAATGAACCTGTTTCAGACTATATCAATGCTAATATTATTATGGTAAGTATACTCCTACCTGCAGGAATCTTGTTGGCACAGCCCATGTCTACTCTTGAACATACCTAAATCCAAGTTAGTCTTGTAACCATTTGTCACCATTTGTTAAATTGTTTTTTCTCTAGCCTGAGTTTGAAACCAAGTGCAACAACTCAAAGCCAAAAAAAAGCTACATTGCTACTCAAGGCTGCCTACAGAATACAGTGAATGATTTTTGGAGGATGGTGTTCCAGGAGAATTCTCGAGTTATCGTTATGACAACAAAAGAAGTTGAAAGAGGAAAGGTAAAAACAGACTCTCAAACTGGCCGTAGGAAAGGTCAGGACAGTTGAATGCAAGTAAGGACTAAACTGGCTGTTACATTGATTTATATGCTGAAATCTGGTGTGCCACCACTATCTTTGGAGACCTGGAAGGTGCTGAGTGTCCTTTTATATTGGTGCCCGTGGGAATTGAGGGTACACTCTTATCATATCATCAGGACTCCCTTTTTTAAGGGTTGACTGATTAAATTTTATCCACTGAATGTGAATCTATGTATTTTAAAATGATTTAGGGAATGGGGCACTGGAATGCGAGATGTAGCCAAACAGGCATTCTGCATGCTTGAAGGGGTAAACTCCCTGTTCCTGTAACAAAAGTATTGCTATTTATTTTATCTTACCTAGCTTGTATAGACTTTACTAGAAAAGCAGAATTGTGGGGTGGAAGTTACTGCCTCAGATTCACCTCATTCAAGTCACATTTACTAGGCTTTACCAGAGTGCTGTTCTCTCTTCTGGCTTTACTTTCTATGCTTGAATTTGATAATATTCTTACTATGTGCTCAGCTAGTGATTACAACTGAAACTGTACCTGGTTAGAAATCCCTCAACCAGGTGTGATTTAGCACTTTTATTCCTAAAGTCAGGTCCTTTGCCTTTGACTACCCTGTTCTGCTTGAAGACAGCTGCCTGTTCAGCCTCGGGAACCTGCGAGCCCCTTGAGAATTGCTGTGGCAGTATTTAATGCTCTGAAAGAGGAAATTTTCCTGCAATGGCGTATGCCAAGAACCTCCATTTTACCTTTTAAGTGCAGAGATCTTGTCTTATTCACTGTCTTCTGGCAAATCTGAGGCTATTACTTTGTTTCTGGGTTCTAATGACATGGCAGGAAAGAATAGGAAATAGTCGAATACTGATATTCTGGCAATGGTCACATACCACTTCCTGTGTATAGTATAGTTTTATCTTTGGAATGTGTTGCTTCTGATCTTTTTTTCTGTTTGGTAAACAGTTTTTCTTCTCTTTTTTTTTTTTTTCCTTTTTTAAGTTTCTCTGCTTTTTCCACGTACCGTTGTCCACCTTTTTCAATAATCCGATGATCTATTTCTGAATGGAAAGCTCTTATCTTGTTAGATGAGTGTCACTTTTGAAAAACATTGAATTGAAAGTATAGCTAATGTTCTTCTGTGGGTGACTGATAATTGTGGGGGTTCCTTACCACTGCCACAAAAAGAAGAGGCTTTGTGTATATGTACTGAAGACAAATAGTAAATTTTATGGGCTTCTCTTCTTAATCTAGGTATCAAAGCTGCTGTGGTGTTTGTAGAAACTGTTAGACTCTGTCTTGTGGATTTTTTTAGGCTTTGTAAACTTCTGCCCATTCATCACCCTTATAAAGGGGCATGATATGTGTTTCCTTCCTGAGAATGAACTGAAGGAGGGAGACGCTACCCTTTTCCAGTGACCTTCCTCTTAGGTCTTTCTCTTGGAAGAAGAGAAATAAATTATGGGGTTGTTTTGGAAGAGTTGACTTGAATACACTTAGTACATTTTTTTTTTTTTTTTTTTTAATAACCTATGGAATGGCCTATGCTCCTCTGCAGCTTCTCCATGATTCTTTCCAAATTTTGCTAAACCTGTTTTCTGTGCTCTGGCTGTATAAAACATTTTAATGTCTGATTACTTAGTTGCTGCGTGCACTGATTATTTTTTTCCTTCTTTTTTTTTTTTTATGCCTATTTGACTTCTTCAAGAATTGCAAATAACAGTCCTGATATAAAATGAAAGCTTTTTTATCTCAGGCCAAGATGCTTTCAGGTCTGCAGGAAGGAGAGAAACCTCTACATCAGAGATGACTTCAAGAGCACGTTGCCTAAGGAAGTGAGGAACTATGAAACATCTCAGATCTGTACAGAGTTCTGAATATGCTTTAGAATGCACTGTAGAAGCAGCAAATACTTACAAATTAAAGTAGTGTTGTTTTGGAGGCAGTCCATTGAACTGATGATACATGCATCCCCTCTATCAGACTAAAGCTTGTTTTAACATTCTGTGTTACTGTTCAGACTTGCTATACCAACTGCTCTTGTGTTCAGAGTTCTGTATTGAAACTGAAAGTTATGTTGGCATATGTGAAGATCGACATCTTTTCTTTAGCTTGTACCTTTTTGGAGATGGCAGGGAAAGAAGGGCAAAAGTAACAGAAAAGCATCTTGTTGCCTAAGGAGGCTGGAAAGCATGTGTTCAATCATCTCTTACTGTATCTTGCGTTGGCAGAAGGAACTTTCTTGTTGCCATGTTTTCTCATAAATACGCAGTAGTAACTGCAAATAGGAAATGTTTCTCTGTAGTACTCGGTGTTTGGTCTGCATTTGCTATTGCTGGAAGCTAAATTTCTCATTTGATACTGTGTGGACTTGTATTACATTCACAGGCTAACAGGAGTCGCTCTTCCCTGAGCTTTTACAGGAACCAAATGAAAGTAGTAATAGGTGAACCTATTCTTCAGTGGATGGAATATATCCCTGGCCAAAGATAATCTTGAGAGAGAAGCAGCACACCAAAAGCTCTAAATTTCGAAACCTACAGGCACAGGAGGCTTTAGTCCCCTGCCACGGGGAGCAATTCTTTGTTGCTTTGGTGATTGAATCAGAGAGCTATGTTAGCCCTTTCTGCTCTAAGTGACAAAAAAGCAAGCATCCAAGTTTCATTTCTGCTAAAAACGGCTTATACCTTTGACTTGTATTTATTTTGCAGGCTGTTTGGTTTTGATTGTAGAATAGCCTGTAAGGCTACAGCATTCCACTGGAAATGCTCAGTATTTTGCAACCTGTAGTTGGGTGGAGATACAAGTAACAGTGTTTTAATCTCCGGGTTTTGAAATTGTCGAGGCAAAGCAGGTACTAAGATGATCACAAAAGCTGCTAAAAGAAAGATTGCCTCTACCTATTTGTCTGAAATCATCCGATGTTTGTTACGGGGAAGAGAAACTTCCCCCTAAAATGTACTTTACCTTGTCAGCTAGCTGCCCAGTTGGCGCTAGTAATTGTTTTCTATGTATTCAGAAATGAAAGCTTCAGAAATGTGTTTGTTAACCAGTTTACAAACCAGCCTTTCTTCTTACCGATTACTCTTTTTAAATTTTGCAGAGTAAGTGTGTCAAGTACTGGCCTGATGAATATTCCTTAAAGGAGTACGGTGTTATGCGTGTTAGGAATGTTAAGGAAAGTGCAGCACACGATTACACACTAAGAGAACTTAAGCTTTCTAAAGTTGGGCAAGTAAGTATGTTAGTAACTCTGTCCTTCTAATTTAGGTTGCAGATCACAAAAAAAAATTTTGCAGAAATAGACTGTTTCTTTGGAATCAATAAAAGCACTAAGAGATTAATAAATTGAGCCCCGTCTCTTTCTTTGAAGCTCCAGGTTTAGTTCCATACATCTTTTGCTTTGTTCTTGGGATAATTGAAGATTCTTATACTTAAGCATGTTTTGGCAGAAGATGCACTGCTGCAGAGCTTTGAGGGAATTTAGAAAGAGGGGTGTTGCTTTTAAGTAATCACACTTAAGTCTAGCTAGGCATTTGCTCCCTTTCGTGAGATGGTTGCACTAGAAAAATGATTGTGTGTGGGTCCAGTATGTAGAAAGAACGCTTAAGGGAAGGAATGCAAAAGATGAGGAAGGAAACAGTGAACTAGTGCAGAAATAGCACTTCCTTGTTAAGGGACAATTTGGATCAGGGTGCAAAAAGAATTGTGTAAGAAGCAAATAAGCAGGATGTGTTAGATTGGTATGTCCGTGGGATGGAACTGAGTGGGAAGAAGTGCGTAAGGTAAGTGCCGCTAGGTGTGAATGATGAGTATGACAGATGAAGGTCCCTTGCTGTTGGTCACCCTCAGACAGAACTTTGCCATGGCTTCTAAAGGTGAAGATGGAAATGTTGTTGGAAACAACTGCATGAGAAAGAGGGAGCTGAGGAAGCAGGTGGTGTGATTGACTTGTCAGGCCACGAAGAACTCTGGCTTGTTCCCTCCTTTGAGAGGTGTGGTGCTGTGGATACTGAGCAGCAGGCTGGATATGCCACCTTCCGATCTGACTCAGCTTTGCCACATAAATGCTTTTAGCTGGATTTTGACCTGAAGGATTTTGTTTTCACATGTTGGCATCTTCCTTCCAGGGGAACACAGAGAGAACAGTCTGGCAATATCACTTCAGAACTTGGCCTGATCATGGAGTCCCAAGTGACCCCGGTGGTGTACTAGACTTTCTAGAGGAGGTGCACCATAAGCAGGAGAGCATTTCTGATGCGGGACCAGTTGTGGTCCACTGCAGGTATGGTGAGCACCACGCCTCTCCTACTCTCTATGCCTTTGGAGTTCTGTTGGATCCCTTTTTTTTTGGGGGGGGAGCTGAAAACTTTAAAAGAAGACAACTTTACCCAAGAGCTACTCAGACTTTCATCTGTCAAAGTGTTTGTGCCTTCTGTTTTGCAAAATGATATATTCTAGATAGGTGTCAAATGGTTACCTTCGAAGCAGGCTGCCTTTCAGAGTGTGCATGTCTGTATGAATAAGAATTGCTGATGTTGTATGAGAAGGTGGTACCAGTCTTGGCTAGGTACATTTCAGGTGCAGGATCATGGAAATTCTAGTATCCTATCCCACCTCCTGTAGTGCTCTCTTCTCAGTCTCACCTTATGAGATACTTCTTATAAGGCAAGGAAACGTTAGATCTGACCTTGTAGTTTTGTTCTGACTCAAGGATGTTAATAAATGCTGAGGTACAGAAGTGCTGTTACGACTTTGGTCTCTTCCATGTTAAGTTGATTGGGTTTCTAGTTACTTTTGGCTGTGTGGCTTGGTTTGACTCTGGCTATAATTTGGAAGTCTAATGTCTCTTAATGTTAGACTCTTAGTTGGACTAGTGTTTTGCTGCCTGTTCAGAAAGAGCAAAACAATTAACTTTTTTTTCCCCTTCTGTTTTTACAGTGCTGGGATTGGGCGAACAGGAACTTTCATTGTGATTGATATTCTTATTGACATAATCAGAGAAAAAGGTAGGTTCCCCCCACTCTTATTTTCTTGTGAGACATTGACAGATACATCACAGTAAAACAACAGGAATGTTGATAGAATAGAAGATTCTAGTGATGCTACAGAGTAGGTGTGTGTGTTTGGCATAGAAAGGATTTGCTCATTCCTCTTGACTTAGCTGGAATCAAAGTGCCGAAACCCTGCTCCAGTTCAGCATAATGAAAACTTTCAGCTGAGGATTAGCCAGGAGTCTGATTATGTTTTTCTTATTACTTTTCTTATTTATTTTTCTATTTTTCTTTTAAAATCATTCATGAGTGTGTGGTCGTCAATGTACTCCTGCACGCTGAATTTGAGTAACTTGTTTTCGGAGAACGGTGTTGTATTTATGTATAAACTGCCGTAAACACTAACTCGGCATGTATGATGAGCTAGGTTGCATTTAAAGTCATCTTGGAACAGTGTGAAGTGATGCCATTTTCTCCCCCAGGACAGCTTTCCACGTTATGCTGCAGTTCTACAAATATGTGTATTAGTAGTCAAGGACGAATCGTCTTGTGTTAAATTTAGCAATCTTGCTTATTTCAAGATCATTCAACTACGCTGTGTTCTGCTGGAAGATGAGGACAATCTCTCCTCCAAAGTTTATTTCACTGTTCTTAACATTATGATGATTCTTCCTAGGTGTGGACTGTGATATTGATGTTCCAAAGACCATTCAGATGGTGAGATCACAACGGTCAGGAATGGTTCAGACAGAAGCACAGTACAGATTTATTTACATGGCAGTACAGCACTACATTGAAACGTTACAGCGCAGAATTGAAGAGGAGCAGGTATGTTTGTCCTAGAGTAGAAAATGTTACATAGGAACATGTTCTCATTGGAACAGGGAGCAGTTTTGCTCGTTTGCTGCCTGTTACTTTTGGAGGCCTGACTGCTGACTGTATAACCAATGCATTGTGAAAAGGCTGGGTCTGTAACCTGTTAACCCTGTTCAGAGAAGCTAGCCTATATTTCAATTCATTATGCTTAAGAATTACTTAAGCTATTAGGTGGGATTAGAAAACTGTAAAATAAAAACGGTGTGTTTGGCCACCTGCAGAGCAAGAAAATCATCGGTCTGAGAGGCTTCTCCATATGACTGCAGTTAGTGCTGCTTTTACCTTACTTGAAAATGCTTGCATGTATGGGATCCCGGCCCCCAGTCCCTGCACCCCAGATCTCAAATTCCCTTAATATTGTCTAGTTTTCTGTGCAAGAAGAATAAAAGATAAGTTTCTGTTAATTAATACAGAACCTTGTGCTCTATTGAGCTTTAAAGAGATTTCCCATCTGTTAACTGTATTTCTGAAGTATGATAATCAATTTCAAATGCTAGTAGCTCTAATATGTGTTTTGGAGTCTTAAATTACATGTTTATTAGTAAGAAGTAAGTATATTGGACTGAAAGATTAAAGAATGAGTGTGGTGATCTTGCAGTACATTGTCCAACAAAAAGCAGTTAGAAGAGTGATTTGATGTGATAAGATGAGAAAAGTTTTGGAATATATGATGACAACCACAAGACCTTCACCTCACTCTTCCTGTTTAAGTACTTCATTGCACTCAAATTTTACAGTCTTTTACAGAAGTTACCTCATCTTGTAATAAAGAACTGACGTTCTACTCACTGTTGCTTTCATTCTCTGCCCTAACCTCTGGTCATCTGGGATTTTTATCTTTTTGTTTCAGAATTTCAGTATCTTTCCTTCTGCAGCTGGCTCAGAAGGAGATAAACACACACAACTGATCAGGCAGATGTGGGGAGCTGCGCGGTAAGCGCAGTGCCAGGTGTGAGATGTAATCCCTGTTTAGAGACGGAGTGTGCCAGCTCGGGCTTGGCACTCTTGTGTGGCTTCTGGCTGCTTTTGAGTGTGGCAGAGCTTATTTTATATTTGCCTACATGATGTAGATGCACTGTTCAGCAGAGAGGATAGAGACTTTATTCCTCCCCCCAGGACAGCTGTTCTGTGCTCTGAGGGTGATTAGACATGAAGTGAAGAACAAGAAATCCCTCAGGTGTACTGTTTTTTTTCCTGGCTTTGTTGTCTCACTTCGCCTTAGAGCTGCCTCATATCTCTGTGTGTGTCATTATGCAAGCCTTGTATCCTCAGCTTTTTGAATATGGTCTGTTTCTGCTGCTGCCGTTTACAAAGTAGATCTGTAACTTTCTCTTGATCGTTGTAATGGGTTTTGAATAGTATTTTGATATTGAGTGGAGCAGTATATTTCTCCTATAGCGATGAGGCTCGGTTAGTTGTGTTTCATCCTCTGTTCCATTACTAGCTCGGAAGACACAGGTATAAAAGTTTAAGAAACTGGAAATAGAACATTGCTTTACCTCGAGGTCTTGACCTATAACTACGGCCTGTGGCAGCTATAGGAATAAAACAATACCGAACTTCTCGGACAAAAGCAAAGCTTTGCGGTGATTATAGGAACTAATGTCCTGAAAAAAACATTGTGAATTGGGGATGCTCCAAAGCATGTTTTGATAGAGCAGGAAGAAAATTGGCTGAGTAGTAGAATACTATCGAGAATGCTTGAAGTTCACCCCACAAAGATAGTTTGGGAATGAAACGCTGTGTTTTGAGAAACTTTAACTTCTGGAACCTCCTTCTCTACGCTTGCTTTAATTGCAGTTGCAAACAGTGAAAGCTGGAAGGAAACCTGGTGAAGTCAATTAGGGCACCTTTACAGGAAAGAATATGAGGTCGTGCTCCCTGTCTGCTTTTCAGTCTGGAAGAACGCAAGCCAGCTCTGATAAGAAATTAGGGAGTCACATTAGCTAGCCTGTTGTCATGCAGGACTTGCAACCAGCTGGGCTGAAGAAGTGGATATGTGAATAGCTGCATCTGTTCACATAGATATGCCTGATTTTTGTTTATATTCAGGAAAAATTTCCCTCCTCTGCTAGCTTTCCCTCCTGCATTGCAATGCTGACAGCCTCAAGGTTTCATAGAGTTAAGTGTCATGTTAAATATTGCCTGTCTTCTTACAAGTGTAGAAGAAAAGCAAAGTGAATTTATTTTAGGGTTCGTTTGTTTGTTTTTTCCTGTGGAAATGTGTATATTCTCTTACATCTAGGAAACAAGTAGTTCTTACCACATTTCTGTTATTCTGAATTAGAAAGGATGATTACAGTGAATTAAGTGGAAGGAAGAGAAGCCAGATATCTAATTTTTCTTGGCTTGTTTTATCTGTTTCAGTCAGCTTTAGTAATAGAAGAACTGACTGATTCTTTTAAAATTGCTTTTACTGTACAGTACATCTGTAACTTGAACTGCCATTCATCATGCAGTTTGGGGAGGGGGGTGGAAATCAAGCCCTAGTTTTGGGCTTCAGAATATTATTGGCAGGTGAGGGGTTTGTACCCATAACGCTGTAGAATGCAGCAGAGCGTGAACCTTTGCATTTTGTTTAAATCTTATTTTTTAGCATTAGCCAGGTAATTGATCTCGACTGGTGGTCTATTTGAAAGTGATTTGTCAGGAGTAAGTAGGAGGCTGAGAGGGGAGAAGTTCAGTAAAGCAACAGAACAAGTTGAGCAAGTTTTGAGTGAGTCTCAGAAGGCCATCTTGGAAAATCTTCAACCTACATTGCTATACAGAGCATCCTTAATGGAAACTCAGCAGCCAGAACTCCCTAGAGGCTCTGACAACCTCTGTTGTGAGATTGATTCAGGCCAGTTAATTAGTGCTTCCCACCCCACCCCCACCCCCCCCCAACCCAGTACCCTGTAAAACTTTAAAGTGAAGCTTTAATTTCTAGGTCAGTTTCAGTGTATGCATGTGTTGCGAATGTTTGTCTTGAAAAGGAAGAAAGCCATATCCCCTTTCTTTCCTAGCGTAGCTTTGCTTGCTGGAGCCTTCAGTATCTTTAGATGAATGCCAGCACAATTGGCTGCAGCTTGTAACATATGCTGCAGAATACAAATAACAGCTTGGGTTCTTTTTATATCAAACCTAATGGACTAAGATGTTATTTTATTAGAGATCTTGCAAACAACGTTGTTACTCATTTGGCCACATCTCCAAGCTGGAAATAAGGTCAGTGGGAAGCCCACTGGCTGATACTGTCTATTAAAGAATGAAGTGTGGTTTCTTCTGCCAAGTAAGATGAAGATTGTGTAGGAGTGCTGGTTCATAAGGTTGGTAGATTCTGCTGGAGATGGTGGTGGAAAGAGGAATATTGAAAAGTGAGGCTTTTCAGGTCTTGTAACAAATGGCTAAAGCCAACCTTTAGGTCCTATCCATGTTGTGTGTGTTATCTACAGAATTGAGCTCTCTTCTGTTCATGGAGAAAACCTTTCTTCTAAAAACATACGTGGTTAGTTATACATGTAATTTCTGCACTACTTCAATGATTGTTTTCTATTAGTAATTCAAAACCTGGCTTTTTGTTGTGTTTTGCTTCACAGAAGAGTAAGAGAAAAGGTCACGAATACACAAACATTAAATATTCTTTATCGGACCAGACAAGTGGGGATCAGAGCCCTCTTCCACCCTGTACCCCAACCCCAACGTGTCCAGAGTAAGTTTGCTTCTGTTGTTAGTGTGTGAGTTTTGAACTGTAGTAATTAATCTTCAGGGACCTCGGATGAGAATGAGTTATCACAGAATCTGCCCTAGACTGTTGCTCTGTGCTTTGCTCTTAAAATAAATTGAGCAAAATAAATTGTCACTGAATTATGTTGTGTGTATGAATGTGGTTTTCTCAAACTAGATTCTTCAGACTGTCAATACTTGTTTCATTTCAGAATGAGAGAAGATAGTGCTAGAGTATATGAAAATGTGGGGCTGATGCAACAGCAGAAAAGTTTCAGATGAGAAGATGTACAGAGACTTCCGTGCAAGGGCAGGTATGTATGTTCGGGAGTGAGTGTGCATATCCAGCCTGAAGCTGTGGGGTTTGGAGAAAACGTACACAAAATCGAACTATGAGAAGAACTATAGGAAGGATTTTCTAATGCCTGAAATGCATGTGCTCTATCCCTCTTAGGGCGTTTAAATTCCAGAAGCTAATTTTAATTGTTACATCTATGCTACCCTTTCAAAACAACATGGAATATTAGCTTGGTAGTTCGACCTTTGTTCTCATGTCCTGACTCACCAGTGACATAACTTGGAAGTCTTTATTATTCAGGAGACTGAAATTCTGCATGCTAGCAGAAGATGAGTAGCAACTACAGTCTGAACTTTCCACGTCTTTTATAAGTGATCTTTGCTCCTGGTCGATGCTAAGGATTTGTGTGCATCTAAAGACATTCAAAGAACACTTAATCTCATGCTCAGCCTCAAAAAATGCGATAAGCAAGTTTACTGTTGTGCCTGCGTGGTGTGAGCAGTTGGTGTAGTATTGTCATACTAGTAAAAATTAAATCCTTGCTTTTGCTGAGATACAAATCTGTAGATTCTCTCTGTTATTTTTTAAATATCTGTTATAATTTGGTTCTTGCAATCAGACAACTGAATATATATAGGTTATTAGCTAATAGGTTTATCTGCTACTTTGGTTAATGAGCTGTGAATACAGCAAAGGAGTACCTTTGAATTTGAGGTGTCTTTAGTCATTAACTTCTTTTGGATTCTAATCTAAAGCCTTTTGTTGCCTAATCAAAAGCCTTTTGTTGTCTTTCCCCCTGTGTTTTTAAAGACCTCAGAAATCCTATTTTCTCTTTTCTAATTGGGAGCTCTAAATGCATTTAATCCATTTAGTCCAGGGATCTTCTCCAAGTCTATACACAATCTCATCTTCTACTGCCAAAGTACCATGCAATTTATAAGCAAGGTTTGAGACTTTTGGTTGCTTTTAAGGCTTTCTTGAGTCAAAATTGAGCACTTCTGTATAATGTCAGAATAAGAAATAACTGCTGTTTTTTTCCCTAAATAATTTTTATTTTTTTCTCCCTTCCTTTCCCAGAAATGAATATGGTTTTTAAAAAGGTCAAGAAAGAGATGGAAGAAGCTTCACATGAATGGTGAACTCTGAGGGCTTGGTACCTTTTTATTCACGGTTTTAATCCTTCAACAGTAGGCAAAACTTAAGACCATCTAAAGATTGTTTATATCTCTTCTCTCCAATACCTGATTTACAATTGCTCATTTTCCAAATAAAAGGAAATCCTTTCTACAATGTAGACAACTACTTTGTAGAGTCAGTTTTGAATCCCGCAAACTGTTGGACTGTCATCCATTTGTTTTTTAAATAGTATTTTTGTTTCACAGTATGGCTATTAGTTGGGTTTTTTTCCTTATTTGAGCAGTTGTGGGATTTTTTTTTGGGGGGGGTGGGGTGGTGGGAGAGTAATGATATGGATAAATCCGTTACACTAATGTAAAATACTGATGGGAACAATACTTGATTGTTTGAAAACAGTGGATCACCAGCGTGAATAGAATCAGCTACATGATAAAATTAGTCCTAATACATTTCAAACTCAGACTGAGTTTCACAGGGGTGAGCAGTTATTGATATGAAGGTGCTTTTTGTGATAACTGATGGCTTTGATTGCGACTTAGCTGAGTGGCTGGGTGGGCTATTTTTGAGAAATTATGCAAGGTAGCCTTTACATCAAACAAAATTTCTTTTACATGATCTCTACCCAAAACAGAAATTTACTGTATCTCTCAAAAGACACAGTGGCCTAGCAGTTTGTGAGGACACTGTCTACGTTAATTTGTCTGTGCTCATCTATTAAGCAAGAGGTTAAACTTGCAGAGTTCAGGTATTTTGAAAAGTTGCATGATGACACCTTGACAGCATATTAAAAACAGTGAAAGAAGTAACCCACTGTGCAGGCTGTTACCTTAGTTTAAGGTAACCCTCTTCCCCTTCTGCTGGGGAGGTGGAAGCTGTTGAGCCTTCTGGGGTTTTTTTAAGGCCTTATGCTAGTGTAAGTGGCTAAATTAAAGTTGTGTGGGGAAGGCAGTGCATGGAAGCTAGCTATCCACTAAAATTGCCTTAGTTGAAAAGGGCAGCACGGGCAGCAAGGCCAGCAGACTTGTTCTGGTTGGTTTGATCAGGCAGGAGTTTATTACCGTTCTACCTGAAGTGCCTTTCAGAGCTGCATTGAATTTGCTGTCCCTATTAGATTAAAAAATCACGTTCATCTGAAACCACTTCTGATTGTTGTCAATGAGACAAAGTCCTCTTCTAGAGACTCTAGAACGAAGAACTGCTGTTAAGCTGCCAGTTAATTGGGTTTCTTCGCTTCGTTTGCTCTGTCCAATTATCTGGACCAGAAGCTCCCCTTGAAGCCATTAGCAGCTGCATGTGTGCATTAAGGGCAGAATCGGTCCCTAGGAGTGGGTACCAGTGGTGTCTTACCAACATATTTCCCCATGTTTCTGGGGAAGTTCTGTGACTTAAGTGGTGTTAAGGAATTACTGCCGTTTTCATACAGCGGGTGCAGATGGTGAACGCTGCGTTAAATTGCTGTATGCAAGGGTGCAGGGCCAATGGAATTGGGTAGTGAAATTATGCTAAAGCCTGGAATGTAATTAATGCAGCTTTGTGAAAGGTTAAGTGGGAGATTACATTACCTTTTCCTGAGAGTCCTTTGCAAAATCAAATATTTGAACATTTTGTTTGAACTGAATGAAGGTGCTTCTTTAATGTTAAGCAGAATTTTGTTACTTTGCCTATTGTCCTTTTTGTCTTTTGAGGCTTTGGGGGCTTTTGGGGGTTTGTTTTTTTTTTTTGGAACTCTGGAACTCCTGTCACCAGCATACCATAATATCTGTTTTAACTTTATACTTGTGCCCTTTCTAGATCTAAAATTTCTAGTAATGATGAGAGAGAAACCTATTCATTGTAGCGAGATAGTCATAAATACTTGTGCCCTTTCTAGATCTAAAATTTCTAGTAATGATGAGAGAGAAACCTATTCATTCGGTAGCGAGATACCTATTTTACATCGCCTGCTTCCTCTCCTGTCCCTGTTTACAGCTTCATCCTGCTGAACAGGGATCAGTTATAAGCATTGGTATTTGTATAGAGCAATTGATAGCAATTAAATATTTGTCTAAAACTTTGTGCAAAGTTAGACAAATTCTACACTTCATACGTTATAGCAAGGTGGAACGCGTGTTCACGTTTGGAGCTATTCTGCACCAAACTGAAAAGTCAGGGGGAAAGTCAAGAGAAATGAGAGAAGGATCCTGAATGAATCTGAACTCTGTTAGGAACTCAGTTAATGTGATGTGTCTTAAAAGATTGACCTGTATAAGCAGCAATCAGTTACATGGCCAACATAAAGTTGCCTCTTTTGACCTCATTTTAGCTGTTTAGAACCTGCCGCTGTAGGATTTTTTTTTTTTCTTCTTGGAACCAGGGAAATTCTTACTGCAGAATGTGTATTAATCCTGGGGAGCATATGGTGGAAGAATGTCAATGCGGGGGGAACAGAATCTGAAAGATTGTGAACAAATACTCCTATCTTAACTGGAGTATTAGGCCCTGCTGAATACCAAAGGGGAGACCTTGCAAAATAAAATCTGTCTGCCTTTCATGCACCGGCAAGAGAGGGATGATTCTTAAAGCATTTTTTTAAAGTTATTTTAGACGATGGCTGGGGTTTGTGACAGATGAAGCAAGAAAGAGAAATGTCCTTTGGTTCAGGGGAGATAAGTGAGTGTGGGTTTCATGTATTTCTAGTGAGTTTTTAGAGAATAAATTTTAAGCATTGATTTACAAGCTTTTGCTGTATCAGTGGAATGGAAAAGGGATGCAGTTCTGCAGTGTTCTGTTGTAGATGACTTTATACCACAAGGGAAACTTTAACCCAACTCCTAAGGCACAATAATTTATGCCAGCATGAATTTGCTGCAGACTTCATTTACTGAATGTTTTATAGCATACACTTTAATTTCAGCTAACTGTTGTTAGGACTGATTGGTTCTCCTATTAATCCTCACCAAACTTTATTTTTTTCCTTGTAAGATATGTGTTTGAAACACAATTAACTAGGATATGGCTAACGAAGTTATAAAACCTGTTTCCTTTTTGGTTGTAGGGATGGGGAAAAATCACAGCTGGTACTAGGATGTGTTGTCAGGTTTTGATTTTCTACCCATAACTTCATTATTTCAAATTAATTTTTAATTTCTCCCTTTTAAACAGTGAAACGTAATTAATAATTTCAAGCCTGTTTATTTATGACATTATTGTGATTTTTTTTTTTATTACAGTACTAAAGACTAATGAAAAAGGATCCTCTTTATTAGGTGGAGTAGACCTTGCATTTATTTTTTTTTCCTGCAGTGTATGAAGTATTGTACCAGAGTATTAAATGAAATGTAATATTTTATTGAAAAATCTCTATCCTTTAAAAGGAATACATTTAGGATGTCATCAATTTGATGTGAATCATGTAAATGTTGATAATGCGCTGTTTATTATACATCTAGTGTTTCAAAAGACTCACTTATTGCCTTTTGCCCACATACATTCTGTAGACCATTTACAATTGTCAAAATGTGACATTAAAATAATAGTTCATGTATAGAAATATTGGTGGTTGTCCATTGTTTTCTGTGCTGGTATTTATGGGTCTTAGTTCAGCTGCTCTGCTAGCTGCATTGTGATTTTTTTTTTTTAATTGCTGCGAAGCTATATTATCAGAAATAAAAGCATATCTGTAAACATCAGCACTTCAAAAAAAGGAAAAAAAAAAAGAAATTAAAAAAAGAAATAAAAATCATTTTCTTAAGATGGTTTGTCAGTTACTCTGTTCTCCAGCTTGCAGTCAGAAAAGATGGTGTTGTGTGGGCACTAATCTTCAAGCCTAGATCACAGTGTTTCCGAGTTGTACTGCTGAGCCCCCGTGGGATGAGATGCTGTTGAAGAGAGCAGCTGTCCTTCCTGAGAGCCAGCGGAGCAAAACTCTTATTAAATATGATGTATACCAGCTTTTATCTTTGTGTTCCTACCATCCGCTGGCTGCCCGGTGGGAGGTTCTCCGTGCTGTCCAGGTACTGCCTTTCCAGATAGCCCTCGATGGCTCTTGTCCTGGGAGTCCTGTGCTTGTGTCCCTGATGCCTTCTGCTTTTTCTTTCATGTTCCACCTCCAGAAAATTGACCCTCATTGTTTCTTTCCCGAGTTTTGAAGTTGGTGTGGAACATGCTCAAAACTGGGATGGGGTGGGGATTGGCACCTCTTTTTTTTTTTTTTTTTTTTTTTTTTTTTGCTATTAGTGTATAACCAATCAGTTTTAATTGGGGAAAGGGAAGACAATCCTGTTCTTTCTCTGTCCGCATCACACTTAGCTGCAACCAGTTCTTCTGGGGTGAGGGAGAAAGAAGCTGTTGCTCTCACTCCTGCTGCTCCTTCCTTCCAGATCTTTCGTCTCTTGCACCATTTGTCTTTGGGGCTCTGCTGTTTCCTGAGATCCTTTTATGCCAGCACCATGCAGTGACTCAAAAGAGGGACTGGCGCTTTGAAAAGGAGCTGTGTTGCACCCCGGGCTCCTTTCTGCCAGCTGCTGCTACCATACTTCAAAAGCTATCAACATTTCTGACGCTCTGCGGCACTTGGAACTAGACACTTCCAAAAATGTAACGTCCTACCTGTTCTCTAGGCTGGAGCAGAAAAGCGTACGTGTGCCCCTAAGTATTGCATGTCAGGCTAATTTTAGGTCCACTAATGCTGCTTTTTCTTTCTTGCAGCCATTGGGAATGTTCCCCTAGGCATGTCATTGCTGTTATTGATTCCCAGAAACTAGACAGCCCGAGCGGCTTCGCTAACGTATGAAGGGTTTTTAATTCAAGGAAAGGTTCCACTAAGCATTAGCTCTCCCCTCGATCCTGCTTTCAGGGCTGAGCGGTAAAAATGCAGCTTGAGCCATCCTGCAACTTTTTAGGAAATAAATGCTGTGTGTTGTAACACAGACAACATGAGCAGTGCCAGTTGAACACAGAGCAAATATCAGCTGAATTTGTAGTAAAACAAGCTTAATCTCAAGGCGATGGCAAAGCATAGAGATAATCTACTGAAATGCCAGGAAGGAGGCAAAGCCCTGTGGTTGAGGCCTCTGCAGATTCACATACAAGCTGAATTCAAATGAGGGCAGTAGCTATGCAGAGCGGCTTGGGTTTAAGGCGATTATCCTGCAGAGTAAGATTTTTTTTTTTTTTTTTTTTTTTAATGAATGCGTCTAACAGTTTGCATCCATCTCTGTGTATAGCAATGGTTTTATAATCTGTTTCAGGGTTGGAGAGGGAGGGGGACTGGTCCAATCTGAGAACTTTGACAAAGATTGAAAGCGATAGTGATGTGGTGACACTTACAGACCCTCCTGCTTTCTCCCAGGCTGCTGTGTTGCATTTTTGCTTGCCCCGTGTAGGTAGGTATGAATAGAGGTTATTCTCGCAGTGCTCTCGGTGTTTATACAATCCTAGATGATTGGATATTGCTCAAGGACAAGTTTGTTATCTCCATAAAACCTTGAAACTTTGGCTGACTTTTCTTCAGTAGGAACGCCAATGCAGTTAGTGTTTAGGTTAGGTGACTTCTGAAACGTGCCTCCTGTTATACGGCAAGATGTACACATCGTACGGCTCTTCTGATCCTGTAACAAGAAGAGCTGAATGCGTCAGGAAAAATGAAGGTGTCCTTCAATCAACCTATTTGCTCCTTCCAAAGAAAACATTTTTCCAGCACATCTCTCTTGGCAGAGCTGTTGCAAATCAGATTCCATTTTCAGGGTAGCAATTCTTGTTTCGTGTCCCTGTGTGTTACACCTGGGTGTGCTTTTTAAGCCTTCACGTGCTAGTCCCTTCGCTTGGGATCACCCTTGAGCCCATTGCGTGACGCTTGTGCTTCAAGTCTCTGAAATCTTCCTTTGCCTTGAGCTGGGGCCTGAGGCTCAGACGTGCATCTATTTTTTTTTTCCCTTTTTCTTTTGTAATGGTTGGGCAAGATACCTTCAAAGGATTCTTAATATGCTGATTGCTTCTTGGTTTCCCCACGGAGTAAGACTCAGCATAACAATTCATAGATCAAAACGTTTGATTTGAAAAAATCCCCAGCTCTCCCAATGAATGCCTCCAAGTGTTGGAGGGGCTGCTACATTTTTAGTGTGCATCATTTTGACAACTCGCTGTTTTTCTTGACTATGTGCATGTTTGCTCCTAATGGAGGAAAGATCTTTGGATTCTCATGCTGGTGCTTTTCTCAGTTTCCTTATTTGTGTCACTGGATGTGAAACAGGAGGGGGAGGAACTCCCTAGCCCTTCTTGTGCAGGAAATCAGGCTGGAAGATGCTGTGACTCCTCCTGGTCTTTTTATTTCATAGTCCTATGTCTGAGCTCAGTTTATGATTGTTTTTTCCTGGGTGCAATCTAATTTTATAGATCTGTGAAGGTCCCATGTATATTTACAACTACAAACGATAGCTGAAGGGATATAAAGTGCTGTATAAGAAATAGGAGAGAGAAATAATACGTAAGCGGTGGCTTTTTCAAACTGCTTAATCTCACTTTATCTTGTGCGTTTAAGGTTTTGTATTTGTAGAGTGGGTGAGTGCCCTTCCGAAGAAAGGGAATGGCTCTGTCCTTCCTGGTGGCTTGGCTGTGGGTATGCAGAGCAGGTCGAGGGCTGGCTAGTGAAGATTGATGGCGCTCACTGTTTCAGATAAGTCTGACCTCAGCTCCTGCCCGACTGCAGCAATTCTGGCTTGGTCTGTACGTGTTTGGCCGCCCTGGCCTTCCCGTGGGAAATGGTGTCCCTTGGGAGCCAGTGCTTTGGATACAGACCTGCATAAGGACGTGTCCTCCCGCTGCTTTCCCAATGCTTCTGGCATCCTTTGACAGCAGCTGATCGTACTTGTAGCACTGTCCTAATTTAGCATAGCAGAAAGTTGCTTTAATTGGGGTATTCTTTGTGTAGGCTTTTGTGCAAACAGCAAACCTCCCCGGGACTTCTCAGCCCCGCAAGCTCCGTGCTTTGCAAGTCTTTCCCCCAACAGCGTCAAAATCTGAGTTTCGATGTTCGCCCATGTCGACTGCGGTACTCGGTGTGTGGTGTCGGTGTGTGAACTGCTCCCCTTCCTTCAGTCTCCTGGTGTCCTCTCGTTAATCACAGATGTTTGCAGTGACTTGCATTATTGTAATTAACGGCCTTTCTGCACATGGCAGTCAATTCGCATTCCTCATGGCTCATGAGCTCAGGGAAATGCAGTACTTCCAGAGCATCTATGCTGGATTGCTTCGCGCTGCTGTCCCTGCAGGTGTCCTGCACTAACCTCTGTGTAGCCTTCAACCTTCTTGTTTCCGTGATACGGAGACTGCTGTGGTCTCCTAATAAAGTGATTTGACTAAATAGTGTATGAAATTTGAAATCAATCTCTAAGGGTTCTCCCACAAGGATCTGTCTGAGAGTTAACCTTTTGATTTATAGCAACTCATAATTGTACAAATCATCAGTGGATGTACTGAATTTCTATTAGCTTTGGTCCATTTCCCAGGCCTAGATCTGCATAGTAATATCAGTGTCTGGACAATCTGCTCCTAAGATTCAGTTGAATCAATCAAAAGGCTTTGAGTGGTGACTTCCATTGCAGAGATGCATTTCTGCATAACATGGAAAAGCAGTAGACTCTGTTGTTCAAATTGCTTTTCCCAGGCGTGGGTCAGTGGATGGACTCAGTCTGGATCGTGATGCTTTTATCAGAGGCATGAGAAAAATGTGAAGCTGCTCTCCCAAACACTCAGTGCCTGCCATTGATGAAAACCAAAGGATGGGGCCAGCGTGTTGCTGTCACCCTACCGAACAAGTAAGTGTGTCCTCAGGGTGGTTAGCTGTGACAGCCTGTGCTCCGTCCTTCCTGAAGGAACAGTTGGGGTCCCGCTCCCTGTAGCTATGTCTTGCCCTTTGGGTGTGAAGCTCTTTAGGATGAATTACAGAGTCTCAATGGTAACGCAGCTTGGGAAATGAAATTGGGGATGGAGCCCTTGTCTTGCCCGCTACCTGGGCTTGCCTCATGTTTGCCGTCCTTCCTCCCGGTCAGCATCACTGTGCTTTAAGCTGTAGGATAGGAGGGTGACAGGATGACTGATGTTTGGAGGGTACAAGGATCCCCCTCCCAGGGGCTTGGAGCCTTTTTCTCCCCTTTTTCATGAAGGGTGTAGGAAGAAGGGCCGTGGTGGTGGTGAGCTTCCTTCTGCAAGGCTTGTTCCCATTTCTTCGGCCGGTCGCTGAGCGTTTGTTTCTGACACACAGCACGCTTGGTGCTCTGGCGCGGGATCAGAAACACCAGGGAGAGGCTTTGTTCCAGTCTGTGCTGCAAATGGGCTGATTGCTGGTGCGTAAGAGCCTTGGAGGCTTTTGCATGTGAGCGCTTGTAGCTCGACTGCAGAAGTCTCCTTGTGCTTAACGTGTTCAGCTCCTCTGTGCTTTGGGGCAATGGGTTGAGTTAAACAATTCACCGACAGGCTCCGGCTCTGCTGAGTTTGACCCTCGGAGATGCGGGGAGTAATAGACTGTGCTAACTTGTCAGGTATATTGTGAAAATAAACATTGTGGAGATCTCAGGTCTCGAATATTACCCCGGCGGGCACCATAAGTACCTAGCGTGAGACGTTTATGTATGGTTCACCTGGCTGGATTGCCGACTCCGCTCCCCTAGAAGCCCCTCTGCTGGGACAAGGAGGTAATTTCGTACTCTGGTGCCATCAGACCCGGTGAGGGCTTGCTGCGAGCCCTGACCATCGCCCGCAGGCTTTTGAGGAGGCTGCGAGCAGCACTTGCTAAAGCATCCCCTTGTCACCGCAGCAGCACGGTTACCCCAGTCCCTTTGCAGCACAAAGTCTCGATCTTACGGGCTCTTGTGTTAATTATTTGCGTGTTAAACGTGCAAAAAAATGGGGGGTGTGTGTGTTTTCCGTTACTGAGCCTTACTGACCCTGCCTGCCTTCCCTTTTGCTGGAGGCTGCATTTTGCTGGTGTTGTCCTCAGTGTCTAGCAGTGATGCGCAGGCACAAAATGTGCCCCGTGTGCCATCGGTCTGGGGCTAACACGCGCTGTAGCTCTTTTATCTCTATTAATAGTTATTTCCTCACTGAGGATTTTTATGCTTCCGTGCACTTAGGGAAGGTTGCTTTCAAATTCTCTTCCTATCACTCACGATAAATGGTGTGTCAGTTCCAGGATAAATAGGCAGGATGGGAAAGGTGTTGCCATAGTAACAGAGGGATTTCAGTGATTGGTATCCATGGCAATTGTTGCTAAATTCTGAGAGGTTTTAAAAATGCTTTATTTAAAACATAATGAGTGCGCTGCTGCCTACGGTGCCGGCGCGGTGGGGAGCGTGCGTGTGTGTACGCACACGTGCATGCACAGGCACACGCGCTTTCGGGAGGAAGCTTAATCATGCGTAAGAAAGGAGGGGAAGTTTATTTTAAGGCCACTTGGGTGCTGTGTTATGTGGCAGTGGGACAGCGTCAACAGTCCTATTCAAATCTGCCTGCGCAGGGCCCTCAGGGGCTCCTTTGCTGCCCAGCCGTGCTGTGGATGGGGGATGCTGGGTCTCCTGCGTGGTGGCTGCGGGTGACCCTTGAGGCCAGCCAGCCCCTGGGAGGCGGGGATGCATGTTTGGGAGGGTGCGAAGGATAACTAGGTCCATCCCTCTGGGGTCATGATGATGGGAGCACCTCTGAAGGTCTGTGGATGGCCAAAAGGCTGAGGTACAGTGCTAAAACCTGCTGAGAAAACTGGCTTATGCCATGGGGGTGCCTGTCCTGGTGCGGAGCAGGGCTTTGGAAGCACAACTACCTTGCCCCTGTTTTGTCGGAGAGGTGTTAACTCCCTCTGTCCTCTCCGTACTTTGCTGCGGTGGGTTTGCTTTTGCTTCTCGTAGAGGAACGGTCCGGGTGGAAGTCACCCTGCGAAGTGCGAGGCAGGCGGGATGCTTCTGGCCCTGTCACAGGGAGCAGCGGTGGGAAGGGCAGCCTGTCCGCCATCTGGGCTCTGCTTCTGCTCCAGCAGGCCCCGGGCTAGGAGCAGACAGCATGGGCTCCCGGGGACGTGGCTTTGCCATCCTCCACGGGCTCGGCGAGGGAAGCACCGCTGTGTTTTGGCATGGGCCGGGAATAAGCAAGCAAAAAAATCCCTTCGCCGTAAGCCCTGCGACTGTGTAGGAGCAGTGGGGGAGCTGGGTAGGTGTCCGTGTGTGCAGGCGGCGATGGCCGATGAGCCGGTGGCTTGGTGCTGCCTCCTACGAACCCGTTGTTATTGCAAGTGGAGCAGGAGCAGCTGCTGCCTGCTTCATTAACTGTCCCATCCTGGCAGGGGGCTGGAGCGCTACCGCAATAAGCGCCAATTAAACACCTCTCCAAAATGATCCTGGACCACTCAGGAATTATATTTTATTAGCAGGGATGGAAAGCATCAGAAACCTCTTCCTCGGGGACCCGGCTGGTGGTGGCTTGGTTTTTCTTTTGTATCTCCAGGACGCAAATATTTAACCTGCTCACTTGGAAAAGGTCCATGTAATGGGAACAAGGGCGAGGCGAAGGTCCACCTGGCTCCATCTGCCAGCGCGTCTCCCCCCCCGGCTGGGTCCCTGCCCCGGCGCAGAGGGAGGTCCTGAGCACACCTTTGTTTTTTTTCTAGGGCTAAAAATGCCATTTAGGAAAGAGCAGTTGGTGAGAGTGTCTGAGTTTTAGTGGCCGGTTTGGTTTAATAGGTGGAATTTGTCTTTCCCCCTCTTGGTGAAATACCCTTTTTCTGAGCCAGAAAAATTCTGCTGTTTTTCACCCCAGGCTTTTCCTTCTGTCGGAAGAGGCAGCACTGGGATGCAGGGCTGGGTGTTTGTTAGTCTGCCATAGTTTATGTAGCGATGGCTCATGCAGATGCCTCCACCTTTGCTGGCAGAGATGCCTCCTTGCTTTCTGCACTTTAGGGGCATCGAAGTATTGAAGCGCTTTGTAGGTCCTACAAAATAGCAAGTTCATGTGATTACAACTCTGAGCTGTGATCTTGCAAACATTTCCGTGCAAGACAAATACTTCCAGTGTGGGAAGCTTTTTCCTTCCTGAGATTTTCCTTTGCTTTTCAGTGTGGTTATGCCAGGGATTAAAAATAACGCTGACATTTTTGTTGGGTTTTGACGGCTTGACTCCCATTAGCCCTGCATGCTCTTTTGCACTGAATACTGTATTTTATACATCAGACCTCGGTATGTGAGGTTTTTGGAAGGCGTCCTGCGTTGCAGCCTGACCCAGAGGCTGCGTGGGCTTTCTGCTGTGATCTCCTGGGTTGGTCTCAACGCGGTGGCTTCCCATCAGGCTGACGTCTACTGCCACTGCCCTTCCAGCGCCCTCCGCTCCACCGGCTGATGAGACACCAGGGGTAAATGTTGCGTATAAACACAATGCATCCAGCCTCCATAGACTGTATTAGCGCCGCTTCGTCTGCTGCCGCGTCTGGCCCTAGTGCCTGGCTGGTGCCTGGCTGATGCCCCGCTGCATCACATCAGCCGATGTAATTTTGGGGGCAGTCATCACCAAGGGCAATGTTTCGTACCTGGTTGAGATATTAAATTACTTTGTATTTCTGATGGAAATGTAACCTCGGTTTTATGTGTTGGTGCCCAAAGCAAGTAGCGCTGAAGCATGTCAGCTGTCGAAAATGAAAAGATCCATGGTGTTTTTAGGATGGATGGCTGAGCCCTGCCCATGCTGGTGGGAGAAGGGAGAAATCCTGAGCACCGGCATGGATGGGGCAGAGGTGAGCAAAGCACCCGAGGCGTTTTGTTGGCAGAGGTGCTTTTTCTTGGGAACACATCAGCTCTGGCACACGCCGCATGCCAGGGTTTCTTTTTTTTTGTCATTTTGTGCTGAAAAATGAAGTGTGTGCTAGTGATCATTACAATGTCCACCGAGTTTGTTAAAGGATCTTTTTATGAGCCGATTTGCACAACTCCCTTTCCAGGCTGCTAGGCATGATAAAATACTGCCGTTCGGCCTGTCACAGGGATAATTGCTTGGCATTATGAATCATAAAAATATGTTCCCCCCTGGAATTTTATCCTGACATTTGATTTAATTTTTCTTGACATCGCATCCATTATATTGCATTGCCTTGCCCTCGATAGCTGAATTTGCACGCTGGGTGTAAGGACCAACAGGTGACTTAAAGAGCAAAGCGGCTGTTAGTGGGAGTGTTTCCTCTGTGCAGAGGAACCCCTTCCTAAATGAGCTAAAACTTTATAAAAGTGCTGGTGAAGAAGCAGGATCCTCCCTCCTGCTTAAATCTGCTGGCAGGAGGAGAGGGGCTTTGATTTCTGATGGGGACGTGATGGGGCTGTGTCTGAGCTGGGCTTGTAGGGCAGGAAGGAAAAGGCATTGGGTTTTTGTTTTACCCAGCCTTACTCAATATTTCTGTGCTTTCAACACTCCTAAAACAAGGAGATGGGGTAAATTCTCCAACACTGGCCACCAGAGACTTGGAGCAGAGGTGGTGTCCTCCATGCACTGTGCTTTCCCCGGGACCCTCCTGGCACACGGTTGATACCTTTGGCACGGTCGTGGTGTGGTTTGCAGCCTACCATAACCAGGGAGGATCGCGCCGGGGGTGAGCTGGGGTACAGGATCAGCTCCTTTCCCGGTTTAAAGCCTGTGCAGTTGCAGTGCTGCAGAACAGCATGTCCCCACCGGTCTGGGGACACGCAGCGATGCCACCACGAGCAGGTTTGGTTTGCTGGAGGTTTAACGAGCTTTGTGCAAGGCCCTGAGTACCCTGGTGCACCTTTGAAGGCAGGAGACCCCCTCGAGCCCTCCAGTCGCCCTTGCCCCTTCCATTTTTGGCACGACTCTAGATGGGATCACCCTGTAGCATCCCCAGTTGGATCTGCCACTCTGGCAGCTCCGCAGGCGCCCTCCCTCCCGGCACAGCCGCCTCTTGCTCAGACTGGTAATTAGTCAAGTGTAGGATCCTATTAATTGCAGCAATTGTGAAGTTTAGATTTCTGGGTTAATTGCTAATATCTGGTGTAACATTTTTCCCACTGGATATTTTTGATCACAGTAATTAACCTCCCCCATTTGGAGGAGCAGACATTCATCACTTTGCTCTTCGGCAGCCCGCAGCGAGGGTCCTGGTGGGATCCCTCTCCGTGGGTGCTGGGGTGGGCTCTATGCTTTAGGGTAAAGACTCGCTGTAATGCATCCCCTCCATGCATTTATCTGACGTATCCTCAGGAAGCTCAGGAAAGCAGAGGCCATGCTGGCTTGCCTTTGAACTGGCAGCAATAAAGCTGCTGCCAGTGATGCGTATTTTTAGGAAGAGGCTGGATCGTTACAGCCGGCTTCGCTTTCTAATTGTTTCTGTGATGACAAATGGGAAGTGGAGGTGGGACCACGAGTGCCAAACGTGGCTGCCTGATCACCGCGCCCTTCCATTTCCCTTCCTGCTCCCCCCCCTGCCCCAGGTCTTTTCCTGCAGTCCTGATGGTAAATGATGATGAATGTCCCGGTCTGGCTGCGGCCAGGACCGGAGAGCAGGAGATGGGGGGGAAAAAATCATGTTTGTAAAGATCAGTGTGGCATTCCAGCACGGCTTGCTGTCTGCCCTATCGCGCTATGATGGGATCTGTAAAGGCAGGTTTGCTCTTACCAACACACGGCCTGAGCCTTTCTGGGTGGGTGATAGTTCTCCGGTGATGCTGGTTGAGCTCTTGAAGGGCTGGGGCTGGATTTTAGGTTTAGTTTGCAAACTTATCCCTGCTGGCCGTGGAGCTCTGGATAAGCGGAGCCATGTTGAGTCGCATCTCATTTTGCTGTCCTCCAGCTCACGGTGTGGAGATGCTGCTGAGAGCAGCCTTAAGCTTTGTCCATGGGTTGTACAGTGAAATGCTTGGCTCTTCTGAAACCCGCCTCAAACAGCAGCTTGTAGGCAGGGCAGGTGCCAAGTTAGGACTAGCTGGGAGTAGGGCAGATTTCCCAGTTGTGTTTGCCAAGAGCTGTGCGCTGCTCGAGTCCATCTCTTTGAAGCTGCTGGAGTTGTGTCGTAGAGCTAAGAAGATCGTCTGCTCCTGGAAACGGCCCGACTCAGATCAGGTTTTGCTTTAAGGCAACAGCTCTCCTGGGCGAGGTGCAGGGTATGTACCTGCCCCGAGCAGCCCGTCAAGCCAATGCTCCTCCATCACACGCATAGTCATCAGATAACGGCCCTGGAGGGAAGAGTGAACGTCGTTCTTGTGCATAGGGTGGGTCAAACTCATCAGAAACTTGATGGCTTCTGGAGTATTGTCTTTATGAGCTCCCCTGTGGAGAATGGTCTATATTGAGAAAGATGGAAAGATGCTGTCAGCACTGTGCTGTGGTTGGTGTCTGCAGTTGAGTGTGTGTATGGCAGCACATCTGGAGGGCTTTCACAGAGAACCACTGCTGGCAGCGAGACATCCAAAGTATCAGCTCTAGACCTTATCTCTAAACCCATCCCTCTCCCAAGCGTGGCGTACATCTCCAAGCCATGCAGGCTCAGCGGCCGGAGAGCAGAGTCTTTGGCCAGCAGGTCTACCCGGGTGATTTTTTTTTTTTTTTTAATCCTGCTAATGGGCATCTGAATTTTAACGAATTTTCTCCCACTGGGCACAAACCGGGAGCTGTAACTACAGCAGGGGGATGGACAAGCCGGGACGCTGCCCTGGCAGCACGTGTGGCCCTGTTTGAGCAGGCAGCCTGATAGCGCGGGGATGAAACCATCCCTTGGCGTGCCTCGTGCTTTCGGCTCAAACCTGGATGAAAGGCTGGGATTTTCAAAGGCGTTGAATAGAGACCGCTGCAGAGCTTCATTGCTCTTGATTTCCAACAGACTGGGGTAATGTCCTTTGAAAACCCCAGCTTAACCCAAGACAAACCACAGTTTGCTTTATTTTTTAATTGGTGCTTTATCCATTTTCTATTTTTAAATTGGAGGGAAAGTGAAAAATCTAAGGAGCAGCTGCGATGGTGTGGGTTGGGCAGGTGGGAAAGGGAGGCCAGCACCCCATCGACCCGGGCGGCTGCAGGGACGCACACCTCCCGCACAGCATCGGACTGACGGGGACCCTTGAACAGGTGAACGGAGAATGGGTTTAATGGCAATCCATCACCTAATTTTTCAGAGGATTATCCTTCATAATTGCCTTTTAAAATAATTTGGGTGAAAGCAGTGCTGCTTTGTGATTATTTTTTTAGTTGTTTTTTTTTTATTTTTTTACCTTCCCTGCTCTTAGAAAATAACAAAAGGTGCCGATCTTCTCTGAGAAGGTGAATCTAATTAATTGCCTTCAGCAGGGCCTGGAGAGCTTTTGATGGGAGATGAAGTGTGAATATGGGGGACGTGGGTTTGTTCCGTGGCTGCCGCTGAGTTGTCTTTAGATACTCATCTGGATTTCAAATCAGCTTTGTCCTCTGTAGCTATCTCAATTTTCCACCATGGCAGTGGCCCATCCCCACGTCGTATCTGTGTGGTATATATGACAGTTGCTTCTTTGCATGGATTTAGCAGCTCGTGAGGAACAAAAAAGGGAAGGCAGCACCATCCTGGCACCCTGCGTCCTCGGGTCCTACTGGTGATGGGGAAATGGGATGATTTCTGTGCTCCCACGGGGCTCCCTGGGCCAGGGCTTGTCCTTGAAGAGCCGGAAGGTTTGGACCTTGCTGAGCAAAACACATTTCACCCAGCGATGAAAGCTCTCACCGGTCACGGTTACCCGTGAACTCATCTGGTTGGAAAAACAATTGCTCTCCATCTGAATAGCTACGGTCTCCTGCTGCCACGTCAGGTTCCTCCCCCGAAGGAAAGACGAGGACAAAATGCTTTTTCTCTCGCCGGAGAATACTCTCAGCTTGCTTTCGGTGGGGATAAGTGATGATGAAGCAAGTGGAAGTAATTCTCGACTGTCTTAAAGTTATTGACTTTGCAATGATGCTGTGATGATGATTATTTTTCAGTTAGGGGTGAGAGGTGTGATCTGAGCTGACTGCAGATCCGTGTCTTCTGAGGGCCTGTTTGCCAGTCTGTCTTTAATCATTCCTGTCGTTAGGGCTTTACTTCAAGTGGAAGTAATTCTCGACTGTCTTAAGACTTTGCACTTTGCAATGATGCTGTGATGATGATTATTTTTCAGTTAGAGGTGTGATGTGTGATCTGAGCTGACTGCAGATCCGTGTCTTCTGAGGGCCTGTTTGCCAGTCTGTCTTTAATCATTCCTGTCGTTAGGGCTTTACTTGCTTTTCCATTTTCCTTTTTTTTTTTTTTAACAGGAAATCTCCCCTCCACCTTCAACTAAACTAAAATGATGTTTAAAATTTAATTGGCAAACGCCTAATTAATTGCACAGATTAATACAGTGAGCTGGAGGAAGCTTTGTGTATAGAAGACAACTTGGAATAATTTACATTGAAGGAAACTGTTGGTGCAAGTTTGTTGTTCAGGGTCTGTGATAAATCTCCAGCAGGCGAGAAGGGGGTGGGAGAGGTCACTGGGAAGCACTGGAAGTTTCCAAAAGGGATCGGTGGACGGAGATGTGGCTCATCTGGTCTCTGCCTTGTGTCCCACCAGATACAAGTCCAGAGGGATGAGGGCTAATGGGAAGGATGCTCCTGCTTTTGGGAATCGAGACCGTCCGCTTCACAGCGTGGTCCAGCACTGGGCACGTCCCGCGTGCTGCCTCTCTGTCCCCTCAAGGAGCTGGTTTCTGGCCAGTCTCACGTGGCTTTCTGCTCCAGTGCCACATCCTCTGCTTGGACTTGCTGTATTGCAGAGTTCAGGTCAACTTCTCCTCAGGAGCATCCCTCCGGTGAAAGCAGAGTACGTAAATGCAGCAGTGGCGGAGCAAACAGCATATTTATGGGTCATTGCAGCGAGAGCGCTTGGATGGAGACCTGTAATGTGCATCCTTCAGTGTTCTCCCTCTGGTCTGAGTCATCTCTGGAGGCCTCACCTAACCAGGTTCTTCTCGTACCCGCGCTCTGGAGCCTCGGTGTCTCTGAGCATCAGACCGGGTGCTTGATGTGACACGTGTCCTTCGTGTTCCAATCTCCTGTTTTTGCCTGGAGGAGGAGGAGAGGGAAGCAGGGGAGGACCACCAACAGCTGCAACATCTCCTCCAGAGGTGAACTGGAGGATGATGTCGGAGTGTAAAACTCTCCAGGGAGGAGCGATGAGAGCGTTTGGGCTTCACGAGCAGGCTGGCTGTGGCTGTAGCGGTTCGGGAGCATGGTGGGGAGGAGATGTGTTCCTGAGCCATCAGGAGGTACCAGCTTCTGGTTGTCACTAACGGGCTTGTTGTTGTGCAGAAATCAACCCCAGTTTGCTACAAGTCTCTGGGACAGGAATCGGCGTCTGGGCAGACCCAGGGACGGACGATACGAGGATGGGGGTGCATTGTCATGGGGGTGCATTGTCATGGGGGTGCTGATGGGTCCCTGCTGCTCCCAGGACCTCGCACAGCACAGAGGGCAAGCGGATGCTCCAAGGCCCCAAAATCAAAGGTACCAGCTGAGCTTTCAGGATTAATTCCTCCTTCTGTCACAGCTCCTGCCAGACAAAAGCGCTGATGAGCCGCAGCGTGGCGGCCACCCCCTGTCCTCCTCTCCAAAGAGGTGACATTTGCAGTAGCCGCCTGGCTCAGGCTGTCCTATTATCCCTGCCCAAAGGTAAGGGAGCACGCGGGCTGGGTACAAAAGGGCTCATCAGCGTCGGGAGGAGTGTTTGCTTCTCCGCCTGCGCCTGTTCAGAGACGTGAAGGTTTTGCAGAGGAGCGGAGGCTGGGGAGGAAGGTGCCTCCGCATGCCCAGAAGCACAGACCTGCTTTTTTTGCTCCCTGCGATGCTGCTCGCAGGCTTGCAGGGGCAAACGTGGGGCAGGAGCTGGTTGCCCAAGTATGCCGGTGCCTTTGGAAGAAAATCTTCTCCCTGGGTGGTATGAAGGCACCAGGTTTTGAACGGATGCTGGGGCTCAGCCGGGTGCTTGCCCCTCTGCGCTAATACCCAGCTGCTGCCTGGCTGCTTCCTGCAGCTCCCCACTCCCGTCCTTCCTCCTGCCACCCCCAAACCTCCCTGTCACCTTCAGCCACCATGAGGCCAGGCAGGACACTGACCTTTCTGTGCACCCCCTGCCACCCGGGTCCTCCCGGCAGCCCCTGCATGTGGCTCGTGTGGCTTTTGTCCTGGGGCTGAAGCGAAATCCTCCTGCCTCTCCCCCCAGCTCTGGGGCTCTGGCCATGCTTTTGTCCCCATCCTGCTGTTTTTCACCCTAAAGACGTCCCCAAGCCATCCCTACAGCCACCGCTCTCCTCCCTCTCCATGGCTGAGGGCGGCAGCTGGAGCTTTTCATGCATCGACCGTGCTGAGCAGAGCGGTGACTTCCCACCCCCACCCCGGTGAAGGTTGTAAAGCATCGAAAGGGACTTTGCAAGGAGATGGGGGTGGCAGCCAGCCAGTGCGGTGGCTCTGGGCTTCAGCACGTCCTTCCCTGGGCTTCAGCACGTCCTTCCCTTGGAGATAATGTTGGAGGGGAGCGTGTGTGCGTGCAGAAGGCTCCCTGCAGTAATTAGCAACGATGGAGAGCGACCTAAGCCAGGGCGTCTTTTACGTAGGACAGCGACCGCTTCGGGCTGTGGTGGGTCCATAGCTTGGGCAGGGACCGTGGTCATTGCATCTCCAGTGATGTCCCCAAGCCCGGAGCCTGGTGGCCCTGGGGAACTTCCACGCACAGGGAGGAGGCTTCGTAACACCTGCAGTTTAGGTAAAAAAAGAAGGGTGAGCTGGCCCCAGTGTGGCGGTGGGGCTTGGCAAGCCCCATGCCCTCTCCAGGAGGGGAAACGTGTCAGGACCAAAACGTCTGGGGCCAAACCCAGCAGTGCCCAGACGTGGACAGCACGGCCCTGCCATGTCCTGCCTTGCTCCTGCTGCCGCGGGGCGAGAAATACCCCATTCCCAGTGCAGGGTTTATATGTAACCTGTGTGTTGTCCAACCAGCATGTGGCAACTACCAAAAAAACCCCCCAAAAAGCCCGGGTCTGTTGATGGCCTCTTGCTTTGCTGCAGTTTAACCTCTGTTTCCGATGCCGGGTGGCATTGGCAGCGTCTCTGCTGCCCCATGTCTGCGCTGCCCTCGCTCAAAGCCTCACGTGCGTTTGGCTTTCAGATGAGGTGGGCAGCCCGATTTCCAGCACTTTCCTTTTCCAATTGTCCTAATAAGTGATTTTTTGTTGTCGTTGTTGTTGTTGTCGTCTGTTGCAGAGCTTTCTACTGATTTCCTGAGAGAGGAATAAAAGCTGGAGCACAAATACAACATGGAAAATAACCGTCAGCAGGCATATTCACTGCGCTGAGGATGGAGCCCTGTTTGAAGCCGCAGCAACACGATGATGTGCGTGTGCATCCAGATAGGGTGGGAGGCGAGAGAAACCCCTACGCTAATTTCACTAGATGTTTCCCCTTTCCCCAGCCCTCCGTATTAATGGCTTTTAAGGCCAGGAGGAATCTTTTAGCCTGAGCTTTGGTATTACCCCAGCTGTAAAACCGCTTTCCCTGCATTCATTATTAGCCCTCGTTATTTAATGACTCGTCAGCCGGCAGAGCATCCCTGTCAGTGGCGATTCCTTCCTTCGCCTGACATTTGGGCAGCTGTGTCTTAACCAGCTGTTTAGAGATTTAACAGGTTCTGTGTTGATTTTTATATTGTTCCAGCTTCTTCATCAAAATGTCACCCGCAGCTTGAATCAGACGCTCTGTCACGTTGGTAAACTCATTTTGGAATATCTCATAAAAAGCTCAGGTTGGTTTAATGAAATCTGCTTTTCATAGATGTGTGCTGATTGGCACTAATTAAATTTCACTTCTTCATTAAGTGAGTCCTGTTTCAGCTCTTCCTTTGTTTTGCCCAGCTTCAATGTCAGACCAACAATTTGGAAGACAACATGGATTGTTTTAACATACAAGGAAATAAATTATACTGCTGTAATTTAAAGTAGCCTTTTAAAAAGGACTTAAAAAGTAAAAAAAATCTAGAAATAACTCCTTGACCAGCTCTTTAAAACCTCTTTGATTCAATTGCTCCAGATCTTGCTGATTTTTAAAAAGTTTGGCATCAATAATCTCTATTTATTGGTTTATTTTCGTTTGTGTTGCAATACAAAATGTCTCTTTGTACTATGGCATGAATACATCATCTGATTCTCCTCTTCCTTATTAAATAAACCCCATTTCTCTGCATGATCGTCAGCACTTCCACCCCATCTGTTGATTATGGGGCTGACGCCCCTGCTTGGGTTTCTCCGTACCTAACCTGATGGGGCTCGACAGCGGGGACCACGGGTTTCTTCCGAGCACCGCTTGCTCTCATTGCTTGTGCTCACTTTCTAATTTAGCTGCTAGCAACTATCTAGTTCTATATATTGTACTAAAAAAAAACCCAACCCCAAAGAAACTTTTAAAGCCTGATTACGCTTGCCTTCTGAGTGAGGCTTTTATGAATTTCTTTCTCTGCAGCTTTTTAAATAATTAAGTAAACGTCTGTAAGCAGTGTCCAATTCTCTCTTCATTAAATTATTTCTCCTTGCCGACTGGGCTCACCAGCGTCTCCAGCTTTTGTGTTATTAGTCCTTTTAAAGCAGAGAGGGGTGTGTGTGTGTGAGACTTTCCCGGTTCAGACTTTATTGTGCTCCAGTACAACTTGAAAAGCTGATGCACAAACCAGCACCCTTTGACAGCTGCGGAAAGGCTTCGAGTACCTGTCTGCTGCTTTATTTGCCTTGAGAGAGACGAGAAAGCCGAGCGATCCTTAGCTTAACTTGGCCTTAAAATGTAAATGGTGCCTCTTTGCCGCTCTTTCTTTCTCTCTCTGCTTTCCTTGGTTTAAATCTGCTTTTTGGGTCTGTTTTGGTTTTCAGGGGCTGCGTTTGCCGGGAGCAGCCCTGGGGGGAGGCGCTTGGGGCTCGTGGTGCTGGACCGAGGGCTGGAGCTCCTGGTCCCTTTGGACTTTTCGGAAAGCTGACGGCTGTGCGAATTCTGGGAGGGAGAACAGCACAAGAATCCAACCTCATGTCCGGAGGTTTTGGGGGGCACCCGCATCCCCATCCCTGACCCCCCGCCATGGGCGACTTCCCCAGTGCAGGGTGCAAGTGTGCAGGGGGATGTGAGCACCCGGGTGTGCAGGCACAGCAGGGGAGCTGTCGACAAACACATCCTACAGAATCTGCCTCTGGCAAGTGTTTTTATGCCTTTAGATTATTCTCACGCAGTGCATTTGGAAAGCTGTTAGTGGATCATTTAAGGGGGGGAAAAAACCCATCTCCTTTGAGAGGACGTGTTACGTTTCTTAAACTGTGCCGCGAGAGTTTTAAGTGCACTTTTAAAGTGATTTGCTCTGAAATATGCACTTGGTTTGTTCCCTTCTTATTTTTCTTTTCTTTTGGGGTGGAAGAAGAAAGAAGAGGAGGAAGAAATGCTTCAGCCTCGCGGGGCAGTTTAGCTGGGAGAAAGGTGCGTAGTCTGTGACAGTCCTTCAGGGTTTAACATGCTTCAAATTTCTTTTTCCATCCTCTCCCCGAACTCTGCTACAACCTTTATATCCCTGTTTGATGGCTGTACGGCGTGAGAGGTGTCCTGGCTAGCTGGGAGATGCGACTTCTGCTCCCCGTGGGCTGAGGACGAGCTGCCCCATTAGTTTGCAAAGCGCCGGTGCCCGACGCGTGTCCCCATAATAACGCTGACACGGCCCGGTGGCAAAGGAGAGCCGTCCCCCGTGACGTCCCGTTCGAAGGGAGCCGACTCTATCCGGCATTAAGAGTCGAGGAATATTTTTCCTTGTCCTCAGGTTGATGAGGCAATAAATAACCACACCTGCTGCATTCAGCATCTTTGCGGGAGCTGCTTGTCGATGGGTATTGGGAGGCAAGATGGGTGGTAGCACAGGCTGGAAAAGAGAAAAAGAAAGAAAGAAAAAAGAAAAGGAAAAATAAAAATCAAACAGTAGAAGAACCCAATTTGCTTTCCCCTCTGGCTTGTTGTCTCCTCTTTCTTGATTCTGGAATATTTAGCAGCTTCTTCTGGAGTGTGTTTTTGGACTCAATGGGAATTAGAGGAAAATCCACAGGATCTCTCCTTCCACCATGTGTTTTAACTGGACGACGTGCAGCTCCAGTGGGTGCCTATTCTCTATTGATCAGCGAGTCAAGGACGAACACTTTGCTGATCTCACCACCCGCCTGCGACGAATCCTATGGAGAGTGGGCCGGGAAGGGTTTTGTTGTGGTGAGGTATCCGAAAGGGTAAATGCTCAAAGCAAACACAGCAAGACACTTTGCTGCACCAGGATTTATTTGCACTATTGATCAGCGAGTCAAGGACGAACACTTTGCTGATCTCACCACCCGCCTGCGACGAATCCTATGGAGAGTGGGCCGGGAAGGGTTTTGTTGTGGTGAGGTATCCGAAAGGGTAAATGCTCAAAGCAAACACAGCAAGACACTTTGCTGCACCAGGATTTATTTGCAATGGACAGGTAGCCTGGGAGGAATACAGAGAAATTGTCCGAGCAGCCAGGGATCAGGTTAGGAAAGCTAAAGCCCTGATAGAATTAAATCTGGCCAGGGACATCAAGGGCAACAAGAAAAGATTCTACCGGTACGTCTGGGATAAAAGGAAGACAAGGGAAAATGTGGGCCCTCTCTGGAACGAAACAGGAGACCTGGTTACCT
>NW_008795859.1:807487-824210 GCF_000699145.1 Aptenodytes forsteri | reverse complement strand
AAAAAAGATGGGGACAAACTTTTTAGCAGGGCCTGTTACAATAGGACAAGGGGGAATGATTTTAAACTGAAAGAGGGTAGATTTAGACTAGATATAAGGAAGAAATGTTGAGGGTTGAGGGTGGTGAAACACTGGCCCAGGTTGCCCAGAGAGGTGCCCCATCCCATCATGGCGTGGAGGAGCCATGCTGCCGTGGACTAGATGACCTTTAAAAGGTCCCTTCTAACCCCAACTATTCTATTCTATGATTCTGTGATTATTTCTCTCTCGCCCACCTCCGAGCAGCCCTGGCTGGGCGAGGGCATGGGGGCGGCCGGTTGCCATCATGGTGTGGAGGAGCATGTCCATGCTGCCGTGTCTCTCTCCCCGTCCCAGTGGTGCAGGACCCCAGGAGCAGCCTGTTGAGCTCAGCTCTGTGCACAGCAGCTTGACTGGCTGTAGCTGTCAGCTGGGTGATGGGGAAGGTCCATCCCACCCAGCAGAGCAGTCCCCGCTCCGACAGCTTCATTTCGAAGCTCAGCCCTGCCTGAGGGATGCTCTAGCAGACAAGTAGCCACTTGTCCTCTCCATCTCCCTGTCTTTAATCGTGGCAGTGTCCACCCCTGCCAGCCCGGAGCTGCAGCTCTCCCTCTTTGGGGGACACCAGGAATAAGCACAGGGGTTTCTTCCAGCTTATGGGGGGGGGTTGTCCCACCCTGGGAGCACCGTCTGCCCTGGCAGGAAAGGAGCACCAGTGCCTGCCAAAGCCGTCTGCAAGAGGGATCGCTGCGTCACCGTGTCTTGATTTACTACAGCCCTGCTCCCGCTGCACTGCGGAGCAGATGGAGACGTTCGGTCCTTCTGTTTTCGGGGCTTTGCAGAATTCCACAGACATCCTTTTTTTTTTTTTTGGGTCTTAAATCCTTTTGAGCAGGGAAGCTTCAATGAATTTTAAATAAGCTCTCGAAGCTGTGCATTAAAACCTAACAAGCCAGAATATCAATTATGCTGATGTAAATGAGGAGTAGTTCCAGGGAAGTAAGTGGTGGCTTTGGGTTGATGCTGGTGTCGAGAGATCAGGACCTGGCTGAGTGACTGGGACAGAATTAAACCCTCTTTCTTCTTCTTCCGATCATCAGGGTCATGGCTGCGCAGTGGGAGCCTTAACAGTTAAACCATGAAGGCGAAGAGAGTGAGGAGCTGGCAGGAGATGCAGGAGGTCTCTGGTCTCCTGGGCTGGGGAAGCCGAGGATGTCGCATGCTGAGCATCGTCCTGCTCTGGGGCACGGGCAGAGCCGTTGTCTGCTCAGACCTTCATTGCTCGGTCCTTGCTGGCACCTTCGTGCTCTCTAACTCGTCTCGCTGCTTCGTCTTCGGACACCTCAGTCTGTGCCAGTCCCTCTAGCTAAGAGGAGTGGATTTGGCTGGGTCTCTGTCCTGCAGGCTAGTGCACCAAAATCCTGATCTTCCCTGCAAAGTCCCCGTCTGCTCTGGCTTGTCCCCATCAACTCTGATTAGAAAAAAGGAGCCACCAATTTTTCTTGCAAGAATCCTGCCTCTTGCCAACTTGATGGAGGTTATTAATGTTATATTTGTCCCGGCCTATCCCCTCCATGTTGTTTTCATTTAAGCTCAATTTTCTCTCTATTAAGTTTACTAGTGCTTGCTGTTTTCTTTCATGTAGCAATTAAACCCCCTAAATGCAAACGTAGGTGCAGGTTGACCAAAAGCTACACCTAGTACTGTTGGCTCCAGCGTTTGCAGGCTCTGCCCCAAGCACCGCGGTGGACCTCTGATTTGGAGGTTACTGGTCACCGTTTTAATTAATTTTTGACAGTTCTTGAAAGGAAACCTCTTTCTTTTATAAGCCAGCTTTGATAGCACAGAACTAAATCACTGCAAGAGATTGAATCCGGGCAGCTGATGAGTTTGTGTTTAACCTCTTGGATCGGCTCAGCCAGCAGCGGGGAGGGCTGTGCTTGGCAGGTCCGGCAGCAGCCTGGGGCTGCCAAATGTCACGGGATGGTGCCAAGATCACCTCTGGTTCAGCTGTGCTTCTCGGTCCTTCTTTGGTGCAGGATCCCTCTGGGATCTGTTCAGTGTGTGTGGGGCACGAAGCAGGAGTCATCACCTGGACGTGATGCTGATGCAAACCCTCTGTGTCCAGAGGAAGGAGTGATATCTCCAAAACCGTCCCTGCTTTCTGCTGGTTTGATTTACAGAGCAGAGCGTCTCTGTCACAGGAAGAGCCCTCAGGAACAGCTCTGGCACTTCACAGCAGCACCTGCCCCGGGTATCATCATGCTTTTGGCTTTCCACTTGCTAAGTGGACTGGACGAGTGTCTTTCAGAGCTGTCGTCCAGGGAGATGTCCTGGCGTGGTCCTGCTACCCTCGCCAGGGGACTCCCAGGGATGGGGACCATGTGTACCAGCACCTTAAAGCCTTTCCCCCCGGGGTCTTGCTGCACCCAGAGTCTGCAGTGACGTGGGCTGCATCTCACCCTGTCCATGGCAACGTTTCTCCAAAAATCCTAATGCTGCAAGGAAGCCACCGAGACGCATGGTGTGCCTCAGCCGGGGAGAGCACTGCGGGAATGAGCAGAGATCAAACCCCATGGAGAAAAGCTGGAAGGAGGGGAGAAGGTCTAAATAACCGGTGTTAATCCTGAGGCTGACACACGACGTGCGTCTGTGTTATAGAGGAACACGCTGTACGCAGGGAGGAGACGGGAGCTTTTATCTTCTCCGTGTAAACCTTTATCCTTCACTCTCAAAGTGTGCATGAATTTTCCCGGAATGCCCACTTTGGCGAGCGCAGGGCTGTGTTTTGGCTTTGTGGTGAGACTCTGAGGAGCCCAGAAAATCCCCCTTTTTGGTTGAAATCCACTGCTTACTGGTGTTGGGTGGATGGTAACTTTGCATCACCGTTGTCTGCTCCTCAGCATGTGGGTTGGGAATGCTCTTGGAGAAGGATGGCCAAAATGTGCTGGCAATGGGCTGGGCTCCAGGGAGAGAGCTGGGTCATGGTGGCACTGAAAAGCATTGCTGCGGAGTCCCAGGATGCTCCCGGGCCGGTGGGATGTGGGGTGAGCCAGCACTGCTTGCCACAGCCTCCCTGGGTGCAAACAGTCTCCAGCTTCGCTCCTGCAAGCCAAACGGAGCAGGGATGAGCTGGTATCTGAAAACGGACAAAGCGTGTCCGTCTGGGGTTCACTGTGGTCTGGCAGGGCTGGGGTTGGTTAACTGAACCATCAGTGCCTGCAGCCCTGGTGTGGCGTCGCTACGGGAATGGCCCCTGGGATGCTTAACCCTCCTGAGTGTCAGCCCTGGGCATCTGCAGAGCATCTTTCCTGAGCCTGCTTTCCCCAAAAACGCAGGCTCACGTGACTGCTCTGCCGCCTTGTCCCCATCCTCCAGCACGATGTGAACTGTCAGGCCGCTTGATAAAGCATTAAAGGTTTCAAAGGTAATTAAATTCCTACAAGTTGATGTGCTTAAACAGCAAGGCAGAGGAAAAACACGTCCACCGGAGAGAAGTTGGAGTAAGCGCTCAGTCTTTATTAGACGCTAGCGAATCTACTCGGGGGCCCCCACAGAAATGGGCGTGGGGGGGGGGGGGGAAGTCTGCGGTGCCACGTGGTCTCTGGGGGAACCCCAAGATTAGGAGGGCTAGGGGTGCCCCGAACCGTGGGGAAGCACTCCTGGAGCTGTTGCATGGGGTCTGCATGGGGCAAACCCAGCTGGGAGGGAGGAAAGAAAAGCAAAATGTGTATTTAATCCATTTTGGGGGAAACCAAAGCCGACTGACGCTGTAAGGAGGAATGAATGGAGGCAGGAGAAGCGGGATGTGGGCGGGAGAGGGCCGGTGCGCATCTCGTGTGTTATAAAATTGCTGTTTCCAAACCATCCCAAACTTTTGTATTTGTTAATTTAGTGGCCAACTCTGCAGCAGATAAATCCAGGGCAGGTTTGTAAATGCTGCATTGTTGGCAGCCAAAACACAAATACAACCTGAACAGCTGCCAAACAGTGAAAAGCAGGAAAAAAAGCTCTGTGTCAGGATTTACAGCCCTGGAAAAGAAAAGGCTACAGCAGCCTGCTCGGGCGGGCTGTGAAGGGGCTGGCCCAGCCCCAGACTTCCCTCCCGGGGGGAAGATACTGGGAGGAGAGAAAGAGAAGCTGTTTTCAGGCTACCTACAGCACCGGGGGGCTCCTGGAAAGGGATCTGGGTGTTTCTTGGGGCTCTGTGATGCTGCAGGCTCAGAGAAAGTCACGTTTGGGAAAGTGGATGGGTGCAAAAATGTGTAAAAATCTGTTTGTGGTTGCAGGTTTGGTGATTCCCATCCTGGCTGGAGCATTGCCGCCGCCTGCCCTGCCATGGGCATCCCGCTCGGCCATCGCCGCTGCTTCTGCTCAACTTCGGCAGCCCTTGGAGCGCACCCAGAGCCCAATTTTTCTTGCGGTCGGGACTGGTTGTGCTGCTCGTTGCTCGAGCTGCCTGGCATTTCCTATGATAGGACCTTGGTTTTCAGCTGTTCATCACCTTTTTGCTAAAAATATTCGAGCTGAAATCATAGAGCTCTTTCCAAGAATCAAGGGAAAGAGGAAGGTGAGCTCTTGCCTTGCAGGTCATTGCAAACAGGCAGGAGTCGTCAGCGCCAGCCCCTGCCTTTCCTTCCCCTTCCTCAGAAATGGGAAAAAGACCTCGTGTTTAATTAATGCCGCGCATCGCGAAATATCACTGCTTGTCTGTGCAAAGCTCCCTGCTCGCAGCCAGGTAAGCACCGAAACATGGTATTGCTGCCGCTGCCATGGGGCATTCTTTGCATTCATCAGACGCCGCTGCATTCTTTGCCCATGGTCATGCACTATTTCCCTTTTTTCCTTCTTTCTCTTTCTTTTTTCCTTCTTTCTTTCCATTTTTTTCCCAGCAGGTAGGTTTTACACTCCTTGAGTGGCTGTTGTCTCACTGGAGCGGGGACCTGCCCGGTGCCTCCCATCCATCTCCAGCAGCTCAGGTGACCCCATGGGTTTCTCGTGGCTGAGTCAACGTCCAAGGATGGGCTGGGGAGGACCTTCCCCAAGCCCGGGGGGATTTCTCCATCTGCCCCATGGGGAAAGCTCCCCTGGCCCATTTCATACATGGGTCCAGAAGTCAGAGAAACCAAAGGACATGAAGAAATCCAGAAAAAAGCAGAGGACCGTGCAAGACCGGGGTTGACTTCCAGTTCTGGGCAAGTGTCGTCTGCTGGATTCCTGCCTCGACCTGTTGGGATGCATAAGGAGGTGTTTTGTCCTGCGGCACAAGACTCGACAGTGGCTGATTGGTGTCCTGCACATCTAATTTATTTCACTGGAAAGGCACATAACGATGCAGATAAAAGTTATTGATCTGGCGGTGCTGGCAGCACCCGCCGAGTGCAGCTGCGCCGCTCGTTCCTGCCTGCCCCTGGTGCCACCCCGGGGTGCTGGGACACGGTGACGGGAAGCAGCGCAGGGTGCTGCGAGGGTGCACGGCCCCACTGAGCCCACAGGAGAGGACAAAGAAAAGCGATGCTGCCGAAGCAAAGGTTGAATTCAGCAAAACACCCAGATCTGATCCTCTAAATTGCAAATCACGGTCAGGTTTTGCATGGAAATTCAGGTCAGGTTTTGCAGGTGGATTTGTGGGCACAGTCCTGTGGACTCAGGCTGCGGTGGGAGGTGTCCCGGGGGATAAGCTTATCCTGGGTTATTTTAAGGTCTTTTTCCCTGCTATCTTAAGAGGAGGCAGCTCTGGGACAGGCTGGTTCTGTTCGTGCATCGTCTCTGCCCGAGGGATGCTGGCTGGATGCTGACGTGGTGCCATGCCAGAGCTGTGAGCCTGGCAGCACAGTGGCACGTGCCGCTGCGATGCAGTTACAGTCGCCTTCCCTACCCTGACCTGGACCTGGGGGCAGCCAGGTGCAGGACCTGGCACCAGGGATGCTTTTGCCAAAGCCCCGAGGGTCTGGGGGACGTGTGTGTCCCCAACTGGGTCACCTCCCGCCCGTGGCCAGGGATGTGCCAGAGCCAGAGGGGGATGTGGAGAGAGATTTAGGCCACCCATCAGGATGCACCATCAGACGTGTGTCGGAGCTGTGGCTGAGGTGTCCCTGAGATGTCATTGGGATGCCGGGCCTGCAGCACGGCCACAGATTTATAGCTTTTGGCTGAAGGCAGATTCCGGCCACAGATTTATAGCTTTTGGCTGAAGACAGATTAAGGAAGATGTGTAATTCCCTTTGCTTCCTCAGCGGGGAAGAGGCCGCTCAGCTCTTGTTCTGGTGATCGCAGGCAAGAGGTGGCTGCATCCAGCCATAACCAGGAATCCCACTCTTTCTTCTGCAAACGCTTTCAAGCCGGCTGTGGGGACAAGCAGAGGAGAGGAAGGGGCTGCAGGGCAGTGGGACGCAGCCAGCAGCGGCTGGGGGACACCCCACCCAGCCGTGTGGACGGGGAGCTCAGGAAGTAATTAACCAGCAAAGTCTGTTCAATGGACAACTTTGCATGTGCAGGTGCATCTGAGCAGTCTTGGAAATCGGGTCACTTTAATCTGTTCCTGGAAGAAAAATTAATTTTAACAAATGTTTCTGAGATCGGCAGCTGTGAGCAGAGTTTGGAGTGGTCAGAGGCAGCTCCTGGACGCCATTTAGATTTAGACAGGACATCTTTCTGGTGGGCTTTGCAGGAGGATGGGACAGGTGATGGAGCATGTTGCAATGTGCACGTTTGCCTCTGCTAATTTAGTGAGAGGCCATTCCTGACTGTCACTTCTCCAGTGGCAGCATGGGGAGGCACCTCAGAAATCCCTCCTGGCCGTGGCGATGCTGACGGGGGTGGTCCGGGCATGGGGACCGGGGCCAGCCAGCCCCACAGCTGCATCCAGCTCCCCTGTGCCGGTTCCTGAGCCCTCAGCAGTGCCGACATTCCTGACCAGTGGAGATGCCTTCTCCATCCCACTCCATGCAAGCCTGGATGGTATCTTGCTGTGCTCAACGCTGACTTTCTGTAAGGAGAAAATAATCGGGATGGAGGTAGTTTTTCTTGCAACGAGGCCAATCCATGCCATCCTTTCATTGGCGCCAACCTTTGGAGCTGTTGGCACTGAGGGTCTTGCTGGAAGCGCTGCGTGCTAAACCCCAGGCAGCTGCTCCTCACGGCTGAATTTCTTCCTTCCTGCCATATCTCCCACTTCCCGAGCAGAGATGCAGAGATGGGTCAGCTTCTCACCTGGAAGCACCGGCTCATGAATCTCTGCTGGCTTCTGTGGCCGTGCAGAGATTTACAGCCGCAGGGCTCTGGGCCGTCACTCCTAATCCATCAGCCGGCGCAGTGCTGGCACTAACAGGGTGCCTTTTCCCGGCACTGCCGGCCACTCCAGGGACCTTGTGCTGCCTCCTGCCAAATCTCTGTAGCTGGGTGCAGGCTGCAGCTATTGCCAAGTCACTTGCTCTTCCTTAGTTATCTCTTGATCCAAATAGAATGTGTTTATTGTATCTTTTAATTTCCCAATGCAATAGTTGGAGGGGAGCATCCGTCTCTGACCTTGGCTGCGTCTGCTGAAGCAAAGATCAAATTCACCAAAACACCCAGATCTGATCCTCTGGGAAAGAACTGCAAATTGCGGTCAGGTTTTGCATGGAAATTCAGGTCAGGGTTTGCAGGTGCATTCGTGGTCCCCTTGGAGCGCGGGGTGGGAAGGTGCTGCCCATGACCCTGTGGCCGGTGGCCAGCCCACCACAGGTGGCATCATGCTGGAGCATCCTTTGGGGAGTGGGATCGAATGAGATCTGTCAAACCAAGCGCTGAGCTCAAGCTGTCTACGTCCTGCCTTAACCCTCTTGCCTGCAATCGTCCCTGCTGCCGGGGAGCTGGGAAAATCTGCGTTTGCAGTGTTACAGCAGGAGCAGCCACTCAGCTGAGGAGATGCTGCCCAGAGTCAGGGCAAAGCCTGGAAATCCCCACACGGGCGGTGGTTCTTGGGAGCAATGCAAAAATTAATCACTTGCTGTTGTGTCCAGGAGGGATGTCGGCTGTGTGTGTCTGTCCGTCCGGCGAACGCCCAGCAATACCTTTTAGTATGAGGCTTCCACGCTGCGCACCTTTCTTGGGTCGCAAGTCCAGTAACAACGTTTTGTCTTCAGCAGGAAACCTCAGAGCTATAGATCTCAACTAACCTACTGCAGTTTGCCCAGCGATGGGTAACTTGTATTTATTGGTCTGATTTGGGTGACTTTCTCTGACCTTCTGTGTGTTTCTCCTGGAAGAGGAATCATACAAGTACCCTCCTGGGAGGATGCTCAGGTTGAACCTGGGGTTTTTCGCTAGGGCCCTCTTTATCCAGGTTAACAGAATCGAGTGTCAATACATGGTAATTACTAGGGAGCATTTCTCAGCCTGCTGTTTTCTCTGAGATTGGTCTGATTTGGGTGACTTTCTCTGACCTTCTGTGTGTTTCTCCTGGAAGAGGAATCATACAAGTACCCTCCTGGGAGGATGCTCAGGTTGAACCTGGGGTTTTTCGCTAGGGCCCTCTTTATCCAGGTTAACAGAATCGAGTGTCAATACATGGTAATTACTAGGGAGCATTTCTCAGCCTGCTGTTTTCTTTGAGTGTTTGTGCATTCAAGAATATCAAAGCCCTCGGAGGTTGTTTTTCCTTTAAGCAGCAGCAATAAGACTCCACAGCACTAAAGATCAAAGCAACTAGTTCTGGCATATCTCAAAAACTCTCCTCTCCCTTCCCTGCGGATGAGATGCAGGTGTTGATGAGAATATTCATGCAGCAATACTCCAAGTTTAACCCTTCCCAGGTGCTGGGAGATTTGCAGAGGCTCCAGCTTGCTCCGCGGCCGGCTGCGAGGAGCTGCTTGTCCTCGCTGGGCGAATGGAGCATCTCGGCAGGCTGCTCTTAGCACAGTTTGCTGCCTGGCTTGTGGACGGGATGAGGAATGTCTGCTGGGTTTCTTCCCAAAGCAGAGCACGCTGGTAGTGAGGGCAGCTGTAAATACACCATCCGCATGTTCTGGGAGCTCCAGCCAGCCAGTTTTCAGCTCCTGAGTTAAAGCCTTGCACTACCGGCTGAGCAACCTTTCCGCTTGCAGCCCCGTCTCCGTGTCGCGTGAGAAACTCAGCTGCTGCTGCTTTAATTTTTCAGAGCAAATCATTACCCTCAAGGCAGCAGCCTGAGCAGCGATCAATACCCTGCAGGCTTTGCTGGGAAATAAAACAAGCTGGAAACCAGCCCTTCGTATAAGGTGGTTGCTGGTGGCTTTTGGCTGAGCGTGTCCTGTGGGTGTGAGGGGATGCTGAGCTGGTGCTTCCCGGGGACCCAAATCGCAGCCCCTGGACCCTCTGCCTCCCCCGGGGCTCCCTGTGCAGGCTGGGATTTGCCCCTGGGATTGGCCCCGGCAAATTGCTCCGTACTGGGAAGATGTCGTGGTTTAACCCCAGCCGGCAACTAAGCCCCAGCCGCTCGCTCACTCCCCCCCGGTGGGATGGGGGAGAGAATTGGAAGGGTAACAGTTTAATAGGTAAAGCAAAAGCCGCACACGCAAGCAAAGCAAAACAAGGAATTAATTCGCTCCTTCCCATGGGCAGGCAGGTGTTCAGCCATCTCCAGGAAAGCAGGGCTCCATCACGCCTAACGGTGACTTGGGAAGACAAACGCCATCACTCCGAATGTCCCCCCTTCCTCCTTTTTCCCCCAGCTTTATGTGCTGAGCATGATGTTACATGGTGTGGAACATCCCTTTGGACAGTTGGGGTCAGCTGTCCCATCCGTGTCCCCTCCCAGCTTCTTGTGCACCTCCAGCCTGCTCGCTGGTGGGGTGGGGTGAGAGGCAGAAAAGGCCTTGACTGTGTGTCAGCACTGCTCAGCAATAACAAAAACATCCCTGTGTTATCAACACTGTTTTCAGCACAAATCCAAAACACAGCCCCATACTAGCTACTGTGAAGAAAATTAACTCTATCCCAGCCAAAACCAGCACAGAAGACTTGACAGCAAAATCCCTTTGCAGCAGTGTCTTGCTCACGCTGTTTGGATAGGGCTTGATGACAGTATTGATTTCTAAGCTTGTTAAACAAGCTGCACTTGCTGGAAAAGGTCCCCTCCCGCTCGGTCCCCATGTGGGCATAATGCGTGCTGATTTAACCTCTTAGTCGCCATGTGAAGAATAGAGATTTCAGGGCATTCAGACTTATCAAGACTTTTGCTGTGGATTCATATGGAAAAGGGAGCACGTACAGCACAGAGACGGGTCCCCACAAAACCTGCTGTCCTACAGCCCTGCACAGCCGTGTCCGCAGTGCCAATGCTGGGAAGAGACTTCAGCCCCTGGGCACGGCAGGTCTGGCAGGGCAGGGGATGATGCTCTGTCCTGGAGCGCTATAGGAATGGCTCCGCGAGGCTCCTTGGGGGTTTTAAATATTACTGTTTTCCTTTCTCGAAAGAGGGAACCTTCTGCCTGGGTTGACATCTTGAAAAAAGGGGCTGAGCAGCATACCCAGGGTGCAGGAAAAGAAACGTTCTAAAAATTAAAGGGAAGAGAAACAATAACAAATGATCCCAAGAGGATGCCCTGCCAGGGAGTCCTTGAAGGGGAAATAACCAGCGATCACGGTCACCACCACTTGAAAAGACCAAGTAATTATTTATGCTGTCGGCCCGGCTCAGGGACAGCCGTGGCTTCTCCGGTGTCTCGGTGAGAAGTGCCGTGGTGACCCGGTGCTGCCATCCCCACCACCCGAGCAGCCTTTCTGCTTCCCCGCTGCAGGTCTGCGTGCAATTCCCGGGCTGGGGAGGGATAGGGGAGCTGCCAGCTGAACTCTGCCTGTGTTTTTTGGCAGAACAGGAAGATATTCTTGGAGTCAGGCTGGGGAGTGAGCGGACACCTGCATGCTGCCGCTTGCTGCCGGGCTGGGCTTTTCTTTCCCGGTGTAAAATTTCCATTTGGAAGCTTCTGGGGAGTGAGATAAGAGCGGGGTGATGCTTCTCTGCTTCAAAGCAGAGCAGCTCACCTCTCCACGGGAGAGTCTTTCCAGGTTTCTGTGCCTGGCTGGGAATGTGGCCGCCTGCCTGGACATCACTATTTGCTGTGAGTTAATTATTGCAGATCGAACGAAAATCACTGCTGGAGGCTGCACCTCTCAGGCTGAGCTGGGGGCTGGTATCCATTATCTCCTTATATAAAGTCTGGCACGGGGTGGTTATCCTCGGTCACCGGCTGGGGCACGGAGGTGAGACCCAGTGCCACGGGGATGGGCTGGGCACCGGGTCCCTGTTGGTCCCTGTTTGGGCTCCCCAACCCGCCTTGGTGATGTGCCCATGCATGGGCACATCTTGCTGCACCCAGCCCAAATGCCCTTGGAGTTGCTTATTTTGGGGGTGCGGCGTTGCCTCCACCAGCCCACCCCGTGCGTTGCTGCAGGTGCCCGGAGGAGCGAGTGCGGGGCGTGCAGAGACCCCGGGTTTGCAGCTGCCCTCTCGCACCCCTTCCTCTTCGGCTGGCGGCTGCGACAGCCCAGGCATCTCAGCCTACGGCCGTGGGAAATGGGAAGTGGAGAGACTCTATTTTAATACACCGCTGTGGGTTGGTGACCTAGAAAAGCAGCTCGGAGAGCAAGAGTGTGAAGTCCAACCTCCAAGCCCACCCCCCCCCGCTGCAGGCGTGGCTGCCATGCCGCCGAGCACAGGGTGACCTATATAAAGCGATGGAAGAGGCGTCGGGGGGTGCTGGTCCCCCAGCCCCAGGGCTGCGGCTCGGGACCCTTCTGTGGGCACGCCGTGTCCCTGAGCACCATTGCCCAGGGCTTCAGAGGGGATGGGAGATGGGCAAAGGAATAAACCCCCTTCGTTTGGCGAGGATGTGGTGTAGCAGGGCGCGCAGGGATGCAGCGAGTTGGAGGCAGGCACGCCGTGTCCCTGAGCACCATTGCCCGGGGCTTCAGAGGGGATGGGAGACGGACAAACCTCCTTCGTTTGGCGAGGATGTGGCGTAGCAGGGCGCGCAGGGATGCAGCGGGTTGGAGGCAGGCAGGTGCCTCTGGCCGCCGCGGGACGGAGCGGGTCCGTCCCGGCGCTGGAGAGGTGTTACCAGCAGCGACAACTGTTGTTATCGAATATATATTGTCAATGCTGCGGTACAGCCAATGCTCTGTGTTCGTTAGTACAGCCGATGCTCTGTGTTCGTGGGTTGAAGGGGAGATAAAGCTCCTTCCTCCCCTCTTTTTAATGCGCCCTATTGGAAATAATTTAAATAATTTAAAGCTTACAGGCACGTGCTCCTTGCAGTCTCTAAAATGATATGAAGCCCAGTTGTTCTCAGCTGAAACCAGTAAGTTTCTGAAATGCTGTATTCAGCCGAGTGAAAGATATGCCAATTAATTAAATCAGTAAATAAGTTATACTAATCCCATTAACAAAAGAGGAGCTGGAGATTAAATCTTTTATGGCACTTACTGAAAAATTAATGCAGGCAGTCTTTTAGGAAATGTATTCTTCCCCTCACCTCGCCAAGGATAATAGTGCAGTTATATAGGACAGAACGTTATCAGAAATGAAAAATGAATGTAAAACTAGCACATATCTTATTAAAAGAGTGTAATGAGCTGCCTACATGATTGAGCTGGGCCTGCTGAGCTTGGGGCTGTGCATTGCTGCTGAGACCGTGGGCTGAGCCCCCCGGCTGGGCTGGAGGTCCAGGTCCTGCCGGTGCCACCGCAGGGGCTGCGGGAAAGGGAGATGGGGGTGCTGGCAAGGGATTTGGGGTCCCCTTGGGTTTTCTTGGGACTTGGTGCGCAGGGTGAGAGGCGGTAAGTGGGCTGGGGAGGGGGATTTTCTCCTGGGGTTGCCAGCAGCAGGGATGGGTGGGAGCGGGGTGGGATGGTGAAGTCCCCTCGCTGCAGGTGCTTTCCTGCATCTCCGGCAGGGATGGGGCCGGGATGGGGCCGGCGAGGGCTGACACACTGCAGAGAGGTGCAGGGGATGGTTAAAAATGTCCTGGCATCCTCACAAGGTGCTTTTCCACCTCTGTTTCTCCAGCCACTGCTTCTGCAGAAGAGAAAATCCCGTTACCAGCTCTCGGAGCAGCTGGGTATCCCTGTGGCACCCCGGCACCCAAATCAAGTGACAAGGGGGGAAGCTTGCTTTCCTTTCCTTTTTAATTTCTTTTTTTTTTTATTATTCCAGCACTTTAATCGAGGGGATTAATTGAGGATGTTTCCTCTGGCTTGTGCCTTGCTCATTACTTTCTGAGCCGGCTGGAGGTGGGGTTAGAGGGGGACAAGCTGTTCATTAAATTGCGTGGATCCAGCTGCATCCCGCACAGGTCCCAAGGGAGAGCCCAAGGGATGGTTTTCTCCTGCTCTGGCCTAAATCTTGGCTTGGCGTTTTGTCCTTTTGAAAAAGTAGGGGCAAACTCTCTGGTCCCCAAAGTGCCGGGCACAACCTCCCTGGTTTCAGCTGCCAGGGTCCATCCTGCTGCTCGGAGAGCTCGGGCTGGTGCTCATCACCCCCTTCTCCATCCTCCTCTCCCTTTTTTCTCCTCCACATCTTTCTCCAAAGCACAATTTAATGGAGAGGAGCCGCGCTGACTGCGCTGGACAGCTGGTTATGGATTTTGGGTGTCAGGAGGTGGGTCCTTTCCCATCTCTCTTGCATGTCAAATAATTAAGTCAGCACTAAAGCACTAAAGGGTTTAGTGCGGAGGAGAGCACGTGCTAAGGCAGTTGGCGGTGAGTTACGATGCAGCAAGCGCGTGTTTCTTGCTGTCACATCCCGGGGAGCTCCTGGGGGCATCCATTGGGATCTGTGGCCAGGAGGGCTTGGGGAGGAGCAGCTCAGCTTTTAGCGATTTACAGAAGCGAAAAATGCTCTCTTGGGTGCCCCAGCTGCCATTAATAATTTTAATTTAACTCATGCAACCATGCTTGGAGCTGCGACTGCGAGGGGAGTGCTTGACGTGCTCCTGGTTTATTTTTCCCGGTATTGGAATCAGTGACAGCAGCTGTTATTCAGCCCTGAGCTTTCGTGTGCTCGAGCTCTGAGAGTGTATAGATTTCCACTGGAATGCTTTTAATCCTAACTAAAAACGTTGAAGAAAAAATGTTGTATAAAGCTCATATTCCTTTTTCCACGGGACTGCCTGACTCTGCAGACATCGGAGGGATAACCCCGGCCTGGCGCTGGCCGACTGCTCCCTATCTCCTGTCCAGCACTTCAGTCAGATGCGACTAGTTGGGCTGTAAAACAAGGGGAGAGATTTCCTCCCGGAGCATCCGAGCAGCGGTGCAAGGGTGGCAATAGCTGAGTCAGCAGTATGGCACGTGCCATGCTTTTGATGCTTTAATTTGCCAGTGCGGCCGTGTTTTCAGTGCCCTGCCATCAGACTGTGCTTGTGCGGCTGCGCTGCCCAGGGGAAAAGCGCTCTGTCCCCAGCTCCATCCCTGGCACCCGCTGCGGCTGAGGACGGGAGATGGCTAGAGGTGAAGCAGAGCCCGGCCCTGCTGCCTCCGGGTCTGGTGCTGATTTGATGCCTGGGGCTGTCCGTAGCCATGAACTCAGTTTTATTCCTTGATTATTCCCATTGAAATCAGTGGGGTTGCCGACGGTAATAAACCCAAGACCGCAGGTACCGCAGGATGGAGGCTTGCTCTGTGCAGCGGTGCCCCGGGTGCATCCAGCCCGAGCTTCTCCGACCTCGAGCAGGGAAACGCTGCTCTGCTCTATTAACCTCCAGGAGTTTTGCCTCCACGCTTGAACTTTAGCGTGTGGGCAGGAGCTGCCGGTGCACGGTGCCGCTGCTGAGCTCCATCCGAGCCTCCGGGCAGGATGGCTCTGGGGTTGAATGGAGCGTTTTGCTGCGTGCTGAGTCGGATCACAAGGGGAAATATGACAAATCCTGGAGAATTAGAGGGCTTGCAGACGTAAAAATAAACCTGAGAGGAAATAAATAAATAAAACTCCCGTGCTTTGATCTGCTGCAGGAGATGCCAGACTGCCAAAATGTATTTATAATTCAACAAAAATCAAACTGGCTCTTTTATTTTTAGAAGATGGGCTAAAAAAGGGGAGTGAAAGTGGCAGGTATTCAGAACAGAGAATTGCAGGTGTTGCTTTTTTCCTTTCTGGAAAGCGGGTTTTAGATCTGATTTTCCAATTTCTGCACATGCTGCTTCTTTTTGTGAATCTCCAAGGAAGGTGTCAAGACATATCAGCTTGAAAGTACTATGCTCGTCTCTCCAACTACTTTGCATAAGTGAGGCATTCTCTCTCTAAATACAAATACATAGTTGAGCCTGGAAGAGAAGAAGATGTCCATCAAGCACCTAGATGAATGCCAATCAAGATTCAACCTTGAGTGGTGGAATACTTTCCTCGCTGAAGGCAGGAACATGCTCCATCCTTCAAGAATTTCTGTCTCTCCAAGGATTTCTTTTTAAATCCAAAAAAGTAGGATTTTCATGAAAGGCTTACTTGCAACTGGTTAAAAATCTTTTATATATATGCGGTGAAATCCAGCTAGAGGAATGAGAAACTTTCCTTCCCCCCCTGACTCAGGCATCCTACCCTTGGCCATGGCTGAGCGTTGCTCAAAGCCTGTCGGTCTCCTCCTGCTCGCAGAGGCAGCCCAGGGCCATGTCTCACCCCCTCGGCTTTATCTCGCAGCATCCTTTCATCGAACTTTTTAATTAACTTTCCCTCCTTGGCCTCTCGTGCTGAGATGTCAGGCCAGCTCTGATTTCCGTCCCCTCTTGCCGGCAGATGATCCGTCCACCTTGCTTCACCTGGCAAGAGATGATGCAGGAGCAACTGGCAGGAGATCTTCTGGAAAGTCGTGAAAGCTCAAGGATGTTACGGTTCCCCGCTGGAATATCAAGAGTAGGTAAGATGGGGCTGCTAGAGCTGATGAACTTGGCACAAAAGCACATTTGCAAGCTGGGCTCCATCCCAGCCCGGCTCTAGCTCGCTCCCAGCTGTGAGCTGAGTCCCCCACCCTCCGCATGGTCCCTGCTGCAGGGGGAGGGAGGTCAGAGTTTTCTGGCTGGGCGGGTGGGTTCAGGCTGCTGCCCCTTTCAGTTTATAAAGCCATGGGTGCCTCAGCTCAGGAATTGGGTTCCCTCTATGCTCTAAATCACCTGTTTTCCTGGTTCCCTGCAGTAACTATCCCTGCAGACAGGATCGGTGCTCTCCCGAAGGTCTGAGTGGTGCTGAAGTCGTGTAGAGCTCGGCCAGAGGCAGTGTGTTCCCCGCCTGCGCACGGGGCTCAGGTTGGTCTGATTAGGGTTAATCTGGGCAAGGGCTACCGGGTTGTGGGATCCCCCTGTGCTGCTTAAACCCGAGTGCGTGGGCCGAAACCCCAGTGATGGGGAGCCCGGCCAGGCAGGCAGCTCCCACAGCTTTTGGCTGATGCTGCAGGCGGTGCGTTGGGGAAGCGCCTGCCTTGCTTCGGGCCCTCACGTGCAGGTGGGGGGATGCTGGTGCAGGCAGCTGGGGGTCTGCGGGCAGGGCTGGGGGAGATGCCCAAAGCTCAGTCTCTCCCAGGGGGTGCGTGTGTGGGTGTGCAAAAAACTGCTGTGTCCTCCAAGGGTGGGGAGGGATGGGACGGGAGAGGGGATGGGAGAGGAGGAAGAATGGGAGAGGGGGAGGGATGGAGAGGGGGGGGGATGGGATGGGATAGGGGAGAGGATGGGCAGAGAGGGGGTGCCGCTGCCTCTAACC
>NW_008795859.1:803435-806960 GCF_000699145.1 Aptenodytes forsteri | reverse complement strand
AATTTGCAGCGTCCCGGAGCTGTGCGGGCGGTGGGTGACCTGCCCACGGCCGCGTCTCCCATGGGAAGCCGGTGGCAGCAGCCGGAGCTGGCACCCGACTTGTGCATGGAGCTGGCATCGCCCCTTCGGCGCGTTGTTGCAGGTGGAGGGTTGCTCTGGTTGTTGCTTTTGGACTTCGCCGTGTGCGGGCAACTTTTGAGCATGTTGGGCATTTGGGGTTTTTGAATCCCTGAAATTGTCTCTTGTCCCTGTCCCTGGAATATGAACAGCGAGAGCCGCGATGGCAGCGGGAGCTGAGCCCCCTCCCTGGGTGCCTGCCAGCAGCGGGGTTCAGAGACCGTCCTGGCCCCGGAGCGGAGAGCGTGCTGCGAGGGTGCTTTGGGTTTTCTGCTCCCCGTTAGGGCTCTGAAAGGGCATCGCTGGCTGGCTCAAGGGCTTTAGCAGGTGCCTTCTCTGCTCCTTTCCCAGGACAGACAAAAGTGTTGCAAACGGCATTAAAACCTATTTGGAGTCGTAGCCTGAAACCTCCTGGAGGCAAACCCAGCCACCTCGGAAAATAGGCTGAGGCTGCTAATGCTGCTGTTCCCAGGGACAGGTTGTTTCAGAGGGGGGACCCGATTATCTTTCTCGCTGGTGTCTTTCTATTAATTCTGGTTTCAGGTATAAACTGGAGCAGCAATTTGTCTTTGAGCAATTAACACTTCTTCATTTCACTGCTAAACAGCTCTGAGCAAGGCGACTGCCCTGAATGTGGCTCTGCTTTGGGCTGGGTCCATGCTTCACTGTCCCTGGGATCTAAAAAGTGTGTGTGGGTCAGCCTGATCCCCCCTTCTCGGGAGGCTGCAATAAAAAAAAGATAATACGGGGATTCAAAACGTGGACAATTGGCTCCAGGGATGCAAAGATGATAACAGATGAACCATTTGCTTTAATTACTGGTATCAAAAGCCCAGGCTGCAGCTTAGCCTGAAAATAAATATTGTTAATGTTGTGATACTGGGCTTTATTTCATGATGCATCGTTCATTTGGTAGGGATTTAGTGAGCTGCTCGCTTTTGCTGTAGGGGCTGACTCAGGAGATCTGCGTTCAGCCCTTCCGTGGGGATCAGCCTGGGGCATGTGGGGCTGTGGGGCTGAGCCCCACATGCTGAATTGGGGATTGCTGTGGCATCCTGTGGGCACTTTGCTGGGCATCCCCCAGGAGAGTCGTGCTGGGTGGGCGATGCTCGTCCGCAGCAGCCCCGCAACTGGGCGAGTGTCAGCCGCCTCCAGCAGAGCTGTGCCGGCTCCGTGCCATGCGGCGGGAGCTGTTTGCCATCACCTGTGTGTGTGGTCTGTGGGATGGGCTTCCAGCAAAGCCCCCCTGCATCAGACCCACCAACCCTGTTAGGAGCAACCCACCTGGGTGCAAACACCATCCCCTGCTTGGCATTGGCTCCAGCCTGCTGTTCGGCTTTCTCCTTCTTCGCAGTCTTGCTTTTGCACTGCCCCGGCTCCCGAGGAGAGCCGAGAAGTGTGCTGAATGTGGAAAAAGCACGTTTTATTTGTGGAAGCACCCTTTGCAGTGAGGGTGAAACCCAGGAGCCCATTGCGGAACTCTGCTGCGCCTCCGTGGCCGCGTGGGTACGTGTGTGCTGGTGTTAAATATTCCCCAGTATTGGAAAGGGCAAGGGGAGGAAAACTGCTGAGGAAGGGTGAGGGGACTCACAGCTCTGGAGTGTCTTTTTGTGCTTAAGTTTTGAGGGACTTTCTCTGGGACCTGAAAATGAGATGGTCTTCCGTGCCCGCTGCAGGTCCCGGCGGCTGTGCTGGCAGCAGAGACCCTCTGCTTGCTCGCCAGCGCTGCTGGTGGCCCAGGCCCGGTGCCCTCCTCCTGCCTGCAGACAGGTGACGATGTCACTGCAGTCATTGCCAATTAGTGATAATAGGTAATGAATCACTCCAGGTGGTCCCAGCCGAGCACTCAGGGTCTGGGCGGGGAGGAGAGCTCTGCTCCCCGAGGCAGTGCCCCCAGGACCAGCCTGATTAATTCCCCCATCCTCCTTAAAGCTGGAGACTGGGGAGTGGCTGGGACTAATGACCATGATGGTTTATAACGTTCATGTGCTGGAAGTTTTAGTGATAATAGGTAATGAATCACTCCAGGTGGTCCCAGCCGAGCACTCAGGGTCTGGGCGGGGAGGAGAGCTCTGCTCCCCGAGGCAGTGCCCCCAGGACCAGCCTGATTAATTCCCCCATCCTCCTTAAAGCTGGAGACTGGGGAGTGGCTGGGACTAATGACCATGATGGTTTATAACGTTCATGTGCTGGAAGTTGCCTCGGCTCCCGCTCTGGCGGTCCTCTTCGGGGGTGTGGGCAGACCGCTCCCCCTCAGGGTCTGGGCGGGGAGGAGAGCTCTGCTCCCCGAGGCAGTGCCCCCAGGACCAGCCTGATTAATTCCCCCATCCTCCTTAAAGCTGGAGACTGGGGAGTGGCTGGGACTAATGACCATGATGGTTTATAACGTTCATGTGCTGGAAGTTGCCTCGGCTCCGTCTCTGTCGGTACTCTGTGTGGATCTGAGCAGCACCGCTCTCTGTCAGCCCCGGGAGGTGGGTACGGACTCTCCCCTTTGGGCCCAATGTGTCGGTGATGGGGGGCAGGTATGGCTGCATGAAACCAGATGCTTAATGAGGGTGTGTGGGGAGAGAAAGGAGCTGGATTTAGCGACTGGGGAAGTTGGGAGCCCAGCGTCTCCCAGGGTGGTGCAGACGCCGAGCTGGGCAGCCGCATGCTCCTCTCTGCCGGTGGCTGGGCTCCCCGTGGCTCTTGGGGAGGGTCAGGCTGCGGTGCCAGGGGGACCCCCTCTGCACAGGTGTGTTGTGGGGTGCCTGGCTCCGCATGACTCCTCTGCCCCAGCCTGGCCCTGGCTGGGCATCCCTGCTGCCCCTGAGGAGGGCAGGTTTGCAGCTGTGAGCATCCTTCGCCCAGGGACATGGTCTGGGGATGGGGCACGTGCCCACCCCTGGCTATTGCACCTGTGGCGCAGCGCGATGCCGTGGTCCTCGACCACCGCTGGGGCATCTTGCGGGGACTGTCACTGCCTTTGGGAAGCAGCCCCCGGCAGAGAGCAGGACCTGCTGCCTCCGAGCACGCTTTGCATCGCTGGGCTCGTGAGTACTTCCCAGCCTTTTCACATCGCTAAACTTCCTTCAGCTGCTGCTGCCGTTGTTGCGTGGGGGTCCTTGCGCTGGCACCCCTGATGGGGCCGGTTCATCCTGATGGCTCCGGCTGCGTGCTCCATCCCCAGCGGTGCCTGAATTGAGGGCGGCGTGCTGGATCGGTGCAGCAATCTGTTGCTAAGCAGCCTTTGGAGCAGCTCTGCCGTGGCAAGAGGAGTGATGGCAATGCCGCCGCCGCAATTAATAGCGCCGGGTAGGCTTGGGGTGCGCTCGGGCATTGCCTGGCCGGAGACCCCCAGCTCCAGCAGCCACGGGTGAGTCGTACAAACCCAGAAGTGATTTTTTTTTTTTTTTTTTTTTTTTT
>NW_008795859.1:758047-802753 GCF_000699145.1 Aptenodytes forsteri | reverse complement strand
TTTTTTTTTTTTTTTTTTTTTTCCCCCCCACCATTGTCTTTCCTGCAATTAATCAATGAAAGTAAATCCTTGTGACAGCATCATAACAGTGTTTGGTTTGTGAAGGAGCTGCTGGAGGAAATGTCAACGTGCTGTTTAAATGAAATTGACTGTGTGCTGCTGCTCAGCTGCCTTGGGATGGGTCTTTGTCTGGAGGATGACAGGGAGCTGGGAATTAAGGGGGAGGGAAAAAAAAGGCATCTCAGCACCTTATGTGAATTTGAAGGTGGCAGAGGCGTTGGCCAAACCGAAGGCATTGGTGTTCGGGTGGGCTCCTAGCCCTGTTGCTCTGGGCTGGGCTGCGGTGTGGATTTAGCTGGAGGGCAGCGGAGGCAAGAGCAGCCCCATGGGCTCCTGCACGCTGCATGGGTGAATGCCCCGTGCTGTCGAGCAGCGTGCTGGGTCGCGGAGGTCCTGTCCTGGCGTGCCGTGGGGCTGGGTGGATGGGTGCCCCGGACAGGCTGCTGCTGGGTGGGCTCCCGCTGGGTGGGCTCGCAGGGGCAGCCATGGGATTGGGGCACTAGAGGATGGCCAGGACTTTCATTGCTTTGCATTTCTTGTATGTCTCTGATCTGTGGATCGCTGTCACCTGAGGACTGCGATCACCATCAGTTACCTGTGGGGCCACATTTAGCCTTAATTAACCAACTGGTGCCAAGCTGGCCTGGGAAGTTGTGGGGCCTTTTTTCCCTATAAGGGTCTGGCATGGGGACAAAGGATGAAATGACCTGGGTTTAGGACTCGCCGGTTCTGGGTCTTTCCCGAAAGCTGAATTTCCAGGACCCCTGGCCCTCGCTTTGCCGCAATGCGGTCGGAGGGCTCTGTGCCCCCGGGGTCTGATCCCAGCTTGCGCCGTCTCGCACCGGAGCAGCGGCTGGGGTGCGCGGGTCCCCACGGGAGCACGGGCAGCGTGTGCCGCCATGGCTGTGGGTCACTCGGAGCTTCACCTGGAGTCACACGGTGACTCTCCTGCTGTCCCGTGCCCTGATGCCAGATCTGTCCGGGTGTCCGTGGGTGGCTCCGGGCCAAGCAGCTTCAGTTTGCCGCTTCCACATGTTTTTGTTAGCTGAGATCTGCCTCTCTTCTTTCTTTTTTTTAAAGGAAAGTCTCGAACATGGGCTGTTTCCTGAAGTGCCATCCATAAAGCAGCTTGCCCAGTTTTGCCCAGACTTTCTGAAACGATTTGCATGAGAGATGAGACAAAGCGCGGATGCTGGCTGCCCGGGGATGTTGGGGTTTGAGGGACTCTTGGTGTGTGGGACCCTGAGGGGCTGGGCTGCCCTCCTGCCCCTCCATCTCATCTGCTGATTATTTTGCAGCATTACACAGCTGCTTCAGCAGTTTGGGTGGGGCTATTTACACCTTTTTTTTTTTTCTTCCTTCCCTCTGCAGGTAAATCCATTAGTACCGAATCCTGCCTGATCCTGGAGGGGAGTGAGCACCCCGCTGTCTGCTTGGGCAGCTCTCTGTGGCCTGCAGGTAAATCCATTAGTACCGAATCCTGTCTGATCCTGGAGGGGAGTGAGCACCCTGCTGTCTGCTTGGGCAGCTCTCTGTGGCTCCTATAGCTGCACACATATGCCATAGGGAATGCTGTGGGGTGTGCGTGGCTCCTGTGCTGGGCAAACTCCTTTTCCTGGGAAAGAAAGAGCCTGGGTGTTGCGAGGTACTTGGGGCAGAGTTGGATGCAGAGTGTTTGCACCAGGGCTCCAGCTGGGACCTGGGGTCCCCTGCGGCTTGCGCAGCTCTTCTGGGCGTCAGGCACCAGCCCTGGTGCTGGGGCATGGAGGAGGGCAGGATCCGGCCCTGATGGACTCGTGAGATGGCAGCAAATGTTGCCGCTAGCTGGGAGAGAGCACCACCTAAAAATGGTGTTTGGGGGTGCTTGTGCCCGCTGAGAGGCAGGGAGGCACGCGGTTCCCATCCCAGGGCTGCTGGCGCGTCCCGGCTTCTGCATTTGCTCTTCTCACCACTTGGCTGGGGGGGTTCCCAATGGGTCCTTGTCACCCCAAAATACACACCCCTTCTCCCTGGGTGTGGGGCTGGGGAGCCCCATCAGAAAATCACGTGCTCATACCCTGTTTTTCCCTCCCCATCCCCAGCTCCGCCATCCAGCTGGTGAGCGTAAATCAACTCCCATGCGCGGGCTGGCCTTGGAGCTGGCGTGAAAACCCCATCAGCCTGGTGTTTGGATCCGTTCAAGTTCAGAACCTCCTGTTTGGCGATGTCACGCCGAAATAACCTCTCACTTGGCATCTGAGCGGCAGTTTGGGTTATTTGTTTGGGGTCTGGCTGCTGGCGGTGAATAAGAAGCTGCTGCCAATGCTCTGTCTGCAAGTGTGTTTCGCCGAGTGAATGGACAGGCTCTAAAACCTGCTCTTTCAAACCAGATTAATCGCATTAGGCTTTGTCAATGCAAAAATTACCTCATCATTGGCACTGGCAGGTGGTGTAGAGCAGCAGACTTATTCAATATTTAAGAAAGCTGCATTGCAGAGCTGAGAAGGCTGGAGAAATAGGTTGCCTGTGTCAGTGTCTTTGCTGGTGGAGAAGATCTCTGCAGGCACCGCCAAGTGTGAAATGTTGAGCTTACCGTAAAAACCTGATTATTGCACTGGGAGTCTTTGAAATACTGAATTTTCTGTTTTCTACCTCGGTATGTTATCTCCAGACGGCTAAACCGGTGTATTTGGGCAGCCCTGTAATGGTCTCTCTTTGCAGATGCCCGGTTGGTGGTGGCAGTGTGGGTCCCTCCGGTGGCTTTGGGTCCTGCCTGGGGCACCTGCTGCCCCATGTCCCTCCTGGTGCCCACGGGGCAGGATGGGCTCCGACCATGGGGTTCACGCCGTGGGGCTCCCGCTACCTTTCCCTGCCCACCCAGGGCTGCTGGAGGACGAGGGGCACCCGCCAGTTGCTGACGCTGCATCCGCTTGATTTTGGGTGCTGGCAGTGGGCCCGTGAATTGGCACCTCTTGGCTCAGAGCGAGCAGGGTCTGAGCACAGGACGACAGCACTGGCGGCTTGGGGAGAGGCAGAGTGATTCATGGAAGACATTCAATCCCTTTTTATTAAGGCATGATAGAATTCATGGGCTCCGTCATACAGAAGTAATGGAGCAGTGTGATTAGAGTCATGTGGCTCTTCCTTAAGGCCAGAAATTAAGACCTTGCTTCTATTCCTGGCTCTGCCCGGGACATGCCGTGTTCGCGCCAGTGGGAGCTGCCACCTCGCTCCTCCCGACCTCTGCTTGCAATCGGGGAGCCTCGAGCAGCCAGCACCGCGCGGGGACAAGAGGGACCTGGGGGAGCAGGTCCTGGGACCCTTTGGGGACAGCCAAACCCTGGAAGGTCTTGGCATCCTCCTAGGATGGGATATTTCAGTTTCATTAACTAAATGCTGCTGCATCCCATCAATCACGACTTGGATTGCCACATCCTTTTGCTTGTGAGCCAGGATTTGGTGGGGGGGAAAAAGCCACCGTGAGCTGTTATTTTGTTCTTTACTGTGCACTAAAAATGCAGAACCAAGCATTAGGACGAGAAAGAGTAGTTGCTGGAAGTAATGCAAAGTAGATCTTCAAAATCTATTATTTATAGGCAGAGGGAAGGGCTTGTGTATTCCTCCAGGAGCCATCCCCGGGCTCTTCTCCATCCGCAACAAAGTGAAACACCCGCGGCCTCTCTATTATTAGCAGAAAGTTCTAGCTGGGGGAAAGAGTTTTCCTCCCTGCCGGCTGAAGTGCCAGTGATCGCTCTACCCTCTTCGCTAGGAGAAAACAGGGATTTTTCCCTATTCTTTGTGGGGCCGGGGTGGCCACCCCTGCTCCGTGTGACCTTGGGCAAGTCCCTTATCTGCCTGTGCCTCCCCAAAAATGGGTGCCGGCGGCATGGCGCTGACCTTCCAGGGCACCCCATTAAATCTGCGTGCAGCCCCGCAAGCCCCCCTGCTCCCGGCCGTGGTGGGACCCTAAATCCCCAGCAGGAGGCTCCCGGCCGTGGCGGGACCCTAAATCCCCAGCAGGAGTTTGCTGCTGCAGTGCAGATTGTGGAGGTGGCGGTGGGGATGTAAATGAACAATTTGCTTATTTAACTGACCTTGTCAATCAGAGCCTTCTGGTCTGGCACAGGAATAGTCGCTGTATGGAACCAGCAGAGCACTAATTACCCCATGTGCTTCACTTTTTTTTTTATATGTATATTTTTCTGTATTTTTGGAAGTTATCAGTGAAGCAAAGGTGATCCTCAAATCTCTGCTGACTCTTCAGAGGCTGATGGAGAAACCCCTGCAATATTGCAGAGCAGAAAGCAGAGGATGGGAATTATTTTTCCCCCTTTCTGGGAACGTTGCACTTTTTTTTTTTGTGTGTGGCTTGCAGTTTGTGATTTCAGTGGGGTGGTTTTGCAAGCTCCCGTTTCCCATCCTCTCCTTGGGACAACCTCCCCAGTGCTCCCGTTGGAGTTTTGCTGAGAGCTGGAGTCGCTTTGTGCCCTGTAAAGGTGCATTTGCTGGGTCTGGGCTGAGCTCCGGTCCTGCTGGGACCCACGGGCAGCTCTGGGACGCTGGCTTCGGTGCTGGGATGTGGCGGGACGTGGGCAGCTGAGTGGTTCCTTCCAGCCGGGGAGGAGTCTGGGGCAGCATCTTCCCAGGGCAGCAGGTTTGGGAGGATGAATGGCCCACGGGCTGGGAGCAGCCCTGCTGCCCGCGGGCCGGGCTCTGCGGAGGGGTTTGGGGTTTTATGTTTTTGTGTTGGTTGGTTGGTTGTTTTTAGTTCTTCTGCAGGCAGGAGAAAGCCATTCAAATGCAGGTGCTGTGAGAAATGCAGGCGGGAGGCTGCTGCCGCGGGGGGATCCCAGCGGGTACCCTGTGCCAGCTCCGCTTCAGCGCTCTGCAGAGGAGATGGATGGGGGGAAAATCCCGCAAATGGGAAATAGTTGAGCTCACAAAAACTTTCCCCCATTGGCGGGGGGTCCTAATGAAGGAGTGATTCGTATCATCCTTGGTGCCTTGTGCTCTCCTTAGTGCTGCAGTAAAGCCAACCCCTCGGTGGATGGATTGCCTTTTCTCTTCTATTTCCACCTTAATAACTGTAAAGGGAGGCTCGACCTGAGCTTCTCCCTTTGCAAGCGATATCTTGTGGGTGATGCCATCTGTGGACCCACAATCTGCACCTGCTGCTCTTGGGGACCATCCCGAGATGGGTCCAGGCGTGACGGTGACTTGCGGCATAATTGCAGTGTCCCCCGGCACCCCACGGGCTGGGCAGGGGTGAGGGGCGGCGCAGGAGGATGGATCCTGCCCTGCCCTTGGCTGGGGGACACTGCTCTGCCTGCGGTGTTCGCCCTGTGTAAAAGCACTGGTTTTCCCCCAGACGGATGGATCCGTCCCCGCGCCATGGGCAATGCTGGTTGGCATCGGCTCGGGCTTTGCCACCCAGTCCCCGACCCATGCAGTGAGTGGGGGCGGTGGGTGGAGGGGGAAAACCCCCAGAAAGTGGGGATAAATAAGCGCTTGTGTTCTGAATTTTACATCAATTTGTTTTTTAATAAAAACTGTCAGTTTTGCCGAAAGGGAAGGTTTGGGAGATTGGCATCGGCTCGGTTTTTGCCACCCAGTCCCCGACCCATGCAGTGAGTGGGGGCGGTGGGTGGAGGGGGAAAACCCCCAGAAAGTGGGGATAAATAAGCGCTTGTGTTCTGAATTTTACATCAATTTGTTTTTTAATAAAAACTGTCAGTTTTGCCGAAAGGAGAAGGGTTTGGAGAGGTTCCTTTTTGATGAGTCTTGTGGAGATGAGTAGACAGAATATCATCTTTGGGTCCTGTTGCCGCATCCTCCTTCAGTGCCTCTGCCGGTTTCATTTTGCAAAAACTTTAGTAAACAAAAATGAAAAAGGAGGAGTTTTGTTCCAGAGGGAATGTGGTTTGGGGGAGGACAGCAAGACGTGCTGGGCTTTGGGGGGAAGTTTCATAGTTTGTAGATTTTTCTCTGAAACAGAAACATCCTCTTCCCTCCCAGCTCTGAAGCCTCATAATTAATGTGAGGTCAGGTATCTCATTAATTACATCCACACTGAACGTGGCTGTGTTGCCCTCCTGGGAGGGTAGCGGTTGTAGGCTCCTGTGTCTCGTGCATGATATCGAGACAGCAACTAAAGTGACATTCCTGTTCCTCTCCCGCTCCTCTTAATGCCAAAAATAAAGCCCTGCCCGGTGTGATTTTGTGTTTTTTGTTGTGGGTTTTTTTTTCCCCCTACAGCCTGGCTGAAAGCACCAGGTTCCTTTTGTCGGCATCGCTGCTCTCTGAGAGCACGGGCAGACGAGCAAGTGATTGACTTCCCACGCGTTCTGAGTCGGCACTCATCGGCAGAGCACCGGTGTGCCCAAACTCGCTCTGCGTGTCCCTGCATCCCCTCGGCAGCCAGCGATGACCGACGCGGTGGTGGGTGGCAGCTCTGACCGGTGGATGTGCCCCAGCGACAGGACCATGTCTCTCCGGGCCAGGTGAGAGGAGGGGGCTGGGGTCGCAGGGATGCTGCTGGTGCGGAAGGGAGGAGAGTCCCCGGGGGTGGGAGGCGATGTGGGTGCAGCCGCCCTGGTTCCTCTTCTGGGGACATTGGGAATTGGGTTTGCACCGGTTAGATGGGGACGTTTTGCCCTGTTGCCTCCTAAACCGCCTGAGAAAGGTGGTGGGGATGGACCCACGGGTGTCCACGCACCCCTGTGCCAACGGGGAGCCTTGTCCATCCCGATGCCCTCCAACGCGGCTGCCGTGCAGGGTGGTGCTGCATCCCACTGCGTGGCAGATCTCCATCCCGGCTGGATGGGTGGTGGCAGCACCCACAGATGGGTGCTGGTTTTGGGTGCCCGGATGATGCAGGGGCTGGGCGAAGCTTGTGTTCGGAGCTTGCTGCTCTGCGCTGCTTTGGAGGAGCAGCGGGGGTCCACGGAGAGGGACACGCTGTCGGAGACTGTCAACCCCGAGGCGGGGAGAGCGCTGGCCTCGTCCCTTCTCTCACCTAATCCTTGTTCCCTCTCTTTCCCTGTGCCTCCCAGCAGCGAGAAGGAGCAGTAAGTATCTCGCTTGCTTTTTTTTGGCCTATTGCTCTTCACCTGCTACTCTAATGGTCTTGAGAGAACAGGAAAAATCTTGCCCTGGATGCAGGAAAAAAGCAATTAATTTTGGGAAGTGTTGAACAGGGTTTTAATGAATTTTAAGGTTTAAGACCGTGCAGGTCTGCTCAGCCCTGGCAGGAAAGACCCAGGAAAGGTCTTTAGATGAGCAGAAAGATGAGGGGAGGAGAGGCCTTTTGCCTCCTTTGTTAGCGTTGCCCCTCTGCCACCTGCTCATTTGCAGGGCTGAGTGGCAGACGTTACCGTGTCACCAGGTTAAAGCTGCCTGACGCCCAGGCTGCGCTCGCTGTGCGAAAGGATCTTTGGAAATGACGGTAGGAGAGGAAAAACTCTGATGTTTGATGAAATGTACCCCAAAAAACCCCTCCTGCTCCTGTGGCCATTGCCCTGGTACCACAGCTCACTGGCAAACCTGGCGTTACATGGCAGAGAGCAGGGTGCAAAATTAGCCACGTCAGTTGATGCTTAACATGGAAATAATGAGAATACTTTTGAAGAGGAAAGGGGTTTTCTCCATATGAAACAAGTGTTTCTATATGAAACCTCCCCAAAATGGAAATAAGAGCTTCCAGCTGGTGGGTGGGGGCCATTTGCAGGCTTCCTGCTAGAAGAGAGCTTGGAGGATGGGGAGATATCGTACCCCTTCTTCCCTGGCCTTGGGAATTGGTGCCTGGCTATTGCCCACACACGCGTGTGATTGCACATGTGCATGCACACACATGATCTGTGGACGAAGCCCTGGCCCCCCTCTCCCCGCAGGCTCCCCGCTGGCTGGGCAGCACGGGGTGGCCAGCCTGACCGGCAGCGCAAGAGCGAGGAGTTGACGGACGAGGAGAAGGAGATCATCAACCGAGTCATCGCCCGGGCCGAGAAGATGGAGGAGATGGAGCAGGAGCGCATCGGGTAAGGCGGTGGTGGCACCGGCACCGCGCTGGTGGGACGGGAGGGACCCCACGCCTTGCCGGTGCTGGCGGGGGAAAGCGCTCGCCTGGCTGCTTTCCTGGCCAGCAGCTACTGCGCTGACTGCACTGCAGTGTTTCTCCTGAAAGGGAGCCTGCGGGGGATCTTTTTGAGCTGGCGTTGGTCCTTGGCCAGGAGGAACCTGTAAGCAGGGGAGGGAGCCGCTTGGCATGCTGCTGCCGCTCGGTGTGCCGCTGTGTTCTAGACCAAGAATTTATAGTCTCATCGATTTTCTTTTTTTCTTTTTTTCCGGTCCAGAAGGGATCATTAATAACATCTCATTTCGGGGAGCGAGGCTGCTGCTGCTTGCCCCATCCTGAGCCCGAGCATCCGTGAGTGCAGGCAAAGCCATGGCTCACCAAAAGGTGTTTTGTCTTGTTTTGGGAACACGGATGGATCCATCGCCCCCTCCAGCAGCGTGTCCCGGCGGTTAATCCCTCCTGCCACCCAGAAATGAGCTGTCTGTGGAGCTGAATAGGTCTGAGTGTTGCACAGCCTTGGGGCTGGCCACATGTTGGGACCAGCTCCTGGGGGGGCTGGGGATGCTGGTGCTGCCCCAACCACATCCGTGGTGGGGTACCCGCCATCGCTGGCGGGTGCTGCGGGCATCCCCGGTGCTGATGCACCTGGCCTGGAGCAGAGGGCAAGACGTGCCTGTGTTTGCTTTTATTGCATCTCTACCCTGCCTGGGCAAAGGTGCCAGGCGAAATAACGCTAATAATTAGGTATTGACTTGCTGTGCTGGGGATGGTTTTCTGGAGGGGATCTCCATAATCCTGTTTGTCAGGCGTCATGCCTTTTTTCGTTACAGAGGAGCGTTTTATTCTTGCTGAGCTTAAGCATCGACTACTTTTCCCTGCAAGGTTGGGGGGGGGAAATACTCAGGCCCAGGCAGGAACTGTGCTCTCTGCCACTTCGGAGAACGTCAAAGCCCCTCTCGTAGCTCAGGGACAGCTTTGCTCAGCAAACAGGCACGTGGCCCTGCGGGGCAGCTGTTTGGTGAAACGCAGAGAGGACCTGCCTGCGCCCGCAAAGCCTCGCGCCGCAGCCGGAGCTTTAATCCATCACCCTGGCTGCTTAATAACCCTTAAATATTGAATGTGTTTGTGATGCAGGCACGGGGTGCTCCAGCTGCAGCACGCAGTCTTCCTCGGTGGCTGCAGCCCGTTGCCTCCTAAGTGGTGGATTTATTTACTTGTTTTTAGAAATACGTTGTTAGGAGGAGGTCTGTGAACAGCTTAGGCAGGTATCGCCTCAACAGCAGCTGTTCCTGCTGCCTGGGGCTTGGCGTGTGCCCCATGGCTGTGCTGCTTCCCTGGGCTTGGATGGGGGCTGCCCCTCCGGCCAGCATTGCCTTGCGTTACAACGTGCAACGCTTTTCCTCTGCTGGCTTTCTGGCAGAAACCAGGTGAAAGTAGCTATGAATGGGTGGTGATTCATTCTGGAAAAGTGCTTACAAACAGCATTTCCCCAGCTTTGCACGTTTGCAGCCCAGTAAGAATTACTCTCAAACGTGATGCTCTTTGGATTATGCTTAAATCAACTTTAGCAAGGCGGGGGAGAGAGGTTTTTTTTTTTTTCCTTGCATCATGCATTCCTGCAGCTGTCTGCAAACCTGCAGAAGCTCTCCCTTTTACCTTTGTTAGCCGAGTCAGAGGAGGTTTCTCATCCTCATTCATGAAAAAGCCGGGCGGAGGACTTCGTGCTGTACTCAGAGTAGAGCAAGGGAAGGCTGGCGGATGTGCAGTCGCAGCTGATTTGCCTCCTGCATGTAGGCGTAGCAGGAGCCTTGCCAACTCCTTTGTGTTTGTTGGCTTGCACAACAAGAGCTGTAGGATGTGCAGCTACAGAAATATGGGACAGCATCTATATCAGTCTCTTGCAGAATGGCCCATTCAGAAGCTGCTCGGATGTTATCCAGGATAGCTCCTTATATTACAAAATAATCCGGGTTTGCCCGGCTGGCCTCTGGCAGGGATGCAGCGGTTGTGAGAGTGTCCCTCGGTCAAACAGGCTGCTCTAGGGAGGTGACCCTGGAAAGCCTGATTTTCTGCAATTTTCTGGGATTTTCTATTCCTGTAAGGGGGGAAAAAAAAGGAAGATCCATTAAAAACCTGGTTTTGGTTAATATAAGGAATAGCTTACATGAAGCAAATGCGCCTCGCCTTCCAAAGGGGAACATGTGGTAGATACTTGGAGTTGTCTTAATAAGTGGATTGTGTTTGGGGGGGTGCCTTTGAGCTTTACATATAATACTTGAGCAATCGTGAAGTCTACAGGTGGGTGCTGGCTGCAAATGAACCTCCTTGTGCCTTGAAGTCCCTCCTGATTTAGTGCCATCCATCTCCTGCCCTCTCGTGTCCCCTCTCCTGTATCCGCCGTCCCATGAGCCCCTTACTGTGGCCGGCTGGAACAAATTGATGCTGCTTGTTGAGAAGATGTTTGTGGAATCAGAATTCATGTCAAACCCAGCTCAAATTAATCTAGAGAAAGAGAGTATTTTTAGCACAGGGGGTGGATGGAGGCCCGCGGGATATGTGATCTGGATGCTGATGAGGATTGTAGGACGGGAACGCTTTGGTGTGTGGTTTTTTTTTTGGCTGGGTCATTGTCTCATAGCAGAGAGAAGGATAATAGGAGCTGAAATCATCTTAAACAGCAATATAGCAAGAGTGCATCAGGCGTGAGCTGATGAAGGACTTTGCAACTGCCTGGGGATTAGGATAGTCCTTTGGGCCAGTTTAAGGGCACAGGGGCTGAAAGCCAGCGGGCAAAGGGTTTGGAGGGCAAAGCGGACCTGTGGCAGGGACGGATCCGTTCTCGTCCCTTCTCCCTCCCCACTTGGCCTGAGCTTGTGCTTGGGGGGTCCCTGCGGTGACTCTGTGCTGTCTCCTGCTGTGATGCTCTGGCGGCGGCAGTGGTGGTGGTGGTGATGCTCCAGCTGTGGTCCATGAGGAGCCCGTTCCTCCCAGCTGACACAGGAGCACCTGCGGGCACTAAGTCGCTCTGTTATGCACTTATAATTAGGTGCTATCAATAACCCACCGAGTCTGCTCTGCTGCCTAATGAGGTCCATCATGCTCTTGGCATCGAAGAAAATATCTTAAACCATGCAAAGTTAGAAATTGCTTTTTCTGGAGAGCGCCTTGCGGCACGGAGCCGGTTCTCCCAGGGGTGATGTGACACATCGCTCCTGGATCTGGCCGTGCTCCTGCCTGGGTGCAGCTATTCCCTTCCTTCTGGTCCCCTCCAAAAGTGCGATGGTTTGAATGTCTCCCCATGGGTCACAGCCCCTCACCTTTCCTCCGAGAGGACCAGCTATAAAGCAGGATTGCATTTTAATTTGGCTGCTTATTGCTGGGATGACACGTGCGTAATGCTGGAGCAGATGGCTGAAGTCACAGGGGATTAAGTCATTAACCTCGGTGGCCAGCAGCAGAGACGTTCTCTGGGGACCACAGTCTCATATCTTCTTCCTTGTGTTCAGACAACGCAAAAATAAGAATAGGGGCCAGGAAGGGCAGGGTAGTTGCTGGAGGCAGACAGAAGCGTCTCCTGAGATGCCAACTTCTAGAAGAGACGAGGTTAATTCATGGCCAGAAGACAGCTCATGCGCTTCTTGAATTTTTTTGGATTCCCCCTCCCCCCCAAAAAAAAATCTCCCCTCTCATTTCTGAGACTGGGATGAACCTGCAAAATAACAACCCTCCTGTAACACATCACTGGAGGCAGCAAGCACCTGGAGTGCTGCACTAGCACGGAACGGGATACTTTGAAATGCATGAATCCCCCTGGCCTCCTTGGGCATCTTCCCTCCATAGTGAGGGCTCTCAGCAGAGGATGAACTTTGAAAGTCGACCTGTAAAGCTCAAAGGATGCTTTGCCTTTAGTTACCTGTGCACTTGTAAGGGGAGAAAATTGCTTCTAATTTTTCATCCTGATTTTAATTATGTTTTCTTTAATCTGTAGCTTGGCTTCTTTTCTTGTCTCTTTTATACCATTAAAATTAGTCCTACTTTAATATTCAGCCCTTTAAGGCACATGATTTTCCCCATGGAGGCAAGTCAGTGCTTAATTCTGGAGGCAGTTTGTGACCTCCTTTGTGTTTTGCTTGAATTTTTTTGCCACGTAAGTGGTGGCTGAGTCCATCCCCGCTGTTTCCTGCGTGGGGCTGGGGAGCACTCAGCTCACGGTGCCCTGGGTCAGGTCCTTCTCCTGCCCCTGTGCAGCAGTTCATTGTCTGCTGCATTAAATGTCCTCCCCGACACGGTTTAAAACCCATTAGGCACATCTTTAGCCGTTCGCTTCTGCAGAGTGGCAATGAATATTTAAACACAACAAACTCTTGCGTGCCTGTCCCGCTGTTAAGTCTTGTTTTCCAAGATCATCAGCACTCAGTGCCAGTGACTGTCTGTCCCTCTCTGGATTGCTCTGGTCCTAGCGCAAGAGAAAACGCCGATGCCGTAGCACTGCTATCCTAGCTGGGATTCAGCCCGGCCTGAGGTGGTCCCTCAGCCTGGCGAGCAGCCTTCACTGCGTCCCTGTGGGACCCTCTGCCTGCCTGAAATCATGGGAGATGTTTGCAGGTCTTCCTCCGAATGCGAGCCCTTCCCCTGCCTGCGCCGGGGTTCCTGGGTGCGGGCAGGAGGTGGTAGGGAAGGCTTCCCACCAGCCCTCGCTGTCCCGGGGCTGCTCGCCTTTCTCTTCCAAACCATATTTATGGGGCCAGGCAGATATTATATTGTCAGGGGACTATTTTATTGCTGTTATCATCTCAGGTGCATGTTAAGCATTTCGGATATAGTGTATCGCCCGGTTCTTATATCTTGTTCCCATCAGTGACTAATACATATTTCTTTGGCAGATACCAGATGCTCTCCCTCTCTGCAGGGCTGTCTCCGGGAGCGGTGATGCTCCCGGGTGCTGGGCTTAGCCAGCTCTCTGCCACCGGCTTCAATTACTCCCCTCTTGGGCTTTTTTCTCTATTTTAACAATTTGAAGCATATTTCCTGCTCTTTGAAGTTAGTCTTACAGAAGCCAGAGGGATGGGCACTTTGAAGTGCGCATATTGGTAAGGAAGATGTTGCTGTAGTCCTAGAGACACGCAAGGGAGAGTGGAGAATTGGATGGCTATTTTATGTGCAGTAAAAATGAGGAACAAATGATATCTAGGGGAGAGGGAGAAAAAAGCTTTTGGGAAGGCAGAAAGCTTGTTCCTGGCTGCTACCTGGGCAAGAGCAGGGTGTCCCTCCAGTTACTGGTTAGCGGTGGGCGAACAGCCCATGCGTGGGGTTCTGGCAGACGTGTAGGATGGTGCTGGATGAAGCTGAAGAGAAACCTGGGCTTTTTGCTCCCGGTTATCACCTTAATCAGGAGCTTCCCAGCCTGCGGGTCTCGGTGCAGTACCCCCTTTCCCAGGTCCTGCCCTCTTTCTGCCAGGTTCATGCCAGGACTTGAATTTTAACTTTTTATACAGTCCTCTCATGGCAGAGTTTGAATCAGGAAAAAAAGCCCAATTTCTCCAGCTTGAATGGGTGTTTAATTAGGCAAATGTGCTTCATTTGAAACTGGTGCCACAGGTGTGTGTACTGACTGCTGAGGCTCTTCCACTGGTTAATAAAAAACCTGAAGGAGCCGCTTCTGGTAATGAGAAACTGGGAAAGATTTTGCAGCTAAATAATGAATCTGGTGCCACAGGTGTGTGTACTGACTGCTGAGGCTCTTCCACTGGTTAATAAAAAAACTGAAGGACGCTTCTGGTTAATGAATCTCTTGAAATGCAAAAGCTTTTTTTTTTTTTGTTTTGCTTTGATTGTGCCATTTGTTCTAGTTTCTATAATAAGTTTGTTTGGGCTTGCAGATTTCCAACTGGAAGCTGCTTCTCTTGGAGCAGAGCTCTTGCAGCACAGGGAGGGGAACTGCAGAAGCTATGCGCTTGTACATGTGCTTCGCTGCTAGGAAAATAAAGGTTTTGCCCCCAAAATGCGTTCCCTGCCCAGGTGAGAGCAAAGTGCTGCAACAGAAGCTGGATGTTGTTGGTTATTTGCTGTGGGGGCTCTTCATGGGGACCCTGCATTGCATGTGGTGAGACGTGGGCTGGGAACAACCACGGTGTGATTCATTTAATTTAAATAAGAAATGTTTGGGGAGCAGCTGGTTTCCAGGTTTTAATTGGAATACCGCTTGTTGCTGGCCGGGTGTTTATGGGATGATGCAGCTCTCCTGAAACCACTGAGACCTCCCCTGTTTGCAGCAGGGTGTATCGGCCACAGAGCTTGGGAAGGCACTAAGGGTGGGTGATGGCTCTAGCAGCTGACTTATTCTGTAGGAAGAAATCACCTATGGATCATCTGCAAAGCAGTAAGCAGATGCTCAAGGGCAGGGATAGACAGCCACATCTCTCAGGAGTAACACCGGAGCAGGGAGTTAGGCTAGCAGATAGCTTCCCCGTTAAGAGTAAAGTGGAAAAGCATTCAAGCACCTCGCTGCAGTCCAAGGATGCTGTTTTTCAACAAAAACTGTCTTGTCCAGGAAACAAACTAGCTCAGGTTGACAGCCAGAATTTCTGTATTTAGAGAGCCCATAGTCATGTCACTGCCGAAACTTCAGGTGATGAAAACTGAAGGAACTTGCAAGCTCGCCCATCTGCTGTCTGGTGACACCGTAGCTGTGAAAACAGCGATTTCTCCTCACTGCTGGCTCCGTCTGGCTCTGCTGGCTTCCCGGCCCCAGCCCAGCTTTTCTCTCTCCTCGCTGGGAATGGGCTGCAGGTTCATTAAAAACCGTCAGGAGGCACCTCCACGTCGGCAGCCGCCTTGGCCCTAAGCGCGCTCGAACCCGGGGAGATCAGCCCCCTGCGTGGGGAGGAGTGGGAAATTCTCCAGCGGGTTTTAGCACAGCCAACACCTTCCACCTAAACGAGATGTTGTAATAACACGGCTTTGGTCAGATAATGTATGCTGAGTCATGGAGCCGCGTCCCCGCTTTGGGCTTGACTCAGTGGCTGATGAAGTGCTTCGAGATGCTCCTGCTGACTGCAGCGAGTTTCCAATGGGGCATTTTATTGAACTGTAATAGGTTGCATGTTCCATGATGCTTTAATTTTCCCGTCTTGCTGCTCTTCCTTTATCAAGCACCCATGTACAATAACGCCGTTGCATTTCCTCGTGCGGTCCACGGGACGCCGGCCGCCCTGCGAGCGTCTGGAGACCAACCGCAGAGGCACCTTATGTAGAGGGGAGCTTATAAATTGTTTATGAGCGATTCCAAGGTGCTGGCAGCCAAGCTGTCATAAATCTGAAGCTGTCATCAGACATGTGGGAAAATGTCTTTTAAACGTCAGGTGTTTTTTATGGCACACCGTGTTAGCGGCTTTGTCAGATTTGGGTCAGGCTGCCGTGGGAGCGGATGGCAGCCCCGCAGGCGAGGGGGGCTGCTGCTCTCTCTGGTAGGCTCGGGTCTCCTCCTCCCTTTCTTCATTCCGTCTCCTTCCTCGCTGAATGGTATAAATAATGCATCCCTTTCCCCTTCTAGTGCTATTTTTAGGGCCGGGATTCTGGGTTAACTGAGCGTACAACTCGCCGCCAGCTCTTGGGTGCTCGGAAGGCAGCTCGTTCCTGCTCCCGCTTTGCAAACTGCTTTTGCCAGTGCTGTGTTTTTTTCAGAAGTTGCTTAACTGGGTTTTTTTTTACCTTTGCAGTAAACAGATGTGTTTTTATAGCCTGTTCTCCAGTGGGCTTTTTGCATTTTACTCAAAGAGCTAAGTATTTCCATGAAGTAAATTGTATGCAATTTTTTTCTTGGAAAATGAGAAAACTAATTAATTCATTCAGTCCTTCCGCCAGAGCCCTTCCAAGATCTCCTCTCGCAGTTCTTCCACGGGCAGTCGTCGGGACTGGGTGGAAAGGTTTCCATCTGGGGAAAGAGCTGCTTCGCTGATGCCAAATGGCTTTGTGCAAAGGTGCTGACTTGGATGGATTTTATGCTCGTGTGTGTATGTGGGAGCCGGGGCTGGTATCTGCTCTCTGGCAGCATCAGTGGAAGTTAATAGTCATGCAATATAAAGCTATAGGGGAATATAATACTCCGACATGTCCCCTGGGATGTGTCTTTTCCCCTGGTTGCATTCCTGTAGCTGGAAGAGGAGAGGCTCTGCTGGAAGCTGCACCAGGAGAAGGAGCAGCTGGACCAAAGGCAGCTGCTACCCGTTGGGAGCGGGACCCCCACATCCCAGCTGTGCGGTGCCTTTCCTGACAGCCCCTGTCCCCTTTCTGCCAGGCGACTCATGACCCGTCTGGAAGACATGCGCCGGAGCGTGCTGGGGGACGGGGTGAACCGCTGCATCCTCTGCGGGGAGCAGCTGGGGCCGCGGGGATCCGCCTGCGTTGTTTGCGAGGACTGCAAGAAGGTGAGGCATCTCCCTGCAACCTGCTGCCAGATGCAGCTCCCCCGGACCCACACATCCCCCCCCAGTGCAAAAATGGGCACGTCGATCTTTCAGTGCATGCTTTGATTGCTCAGTGTCCCTCCGCACGTGGCACAAGGGGACATCCCTGGGGGTTTCTGCAATCACCGATGTTTGTGCTGGGAGAGCTCTCGTTAACTGGCTCTCATTAACCTCACGCTCCCGAGGGATGGTGCTGGTGTGGTGGGACCTTCGGTGGCCGCGGAGTCCCTGCTGCCACCTGGCGCTTTGCTTTCTCTGTAGAACGTCTGCACCAAGTGCGGGGTGGAGACCACCAACAGCCGGCCCCACGCCATTTGGCTCTGCAAGATCTGCAGCGAGCAGCGCGAGGTGAGCACGGCAGCCCGGGTGCTTCCCCTGCCTTGGGTGTTCCTCGTGCTGGAGTGGGGATGCGGTCCCTGCCCTTGGTTTGTCACCCTGTGCACTGTCCCCACCCCAGACCTCTGAGACAGGATCAGCTCCTGTCTGGGAGTCCCAGGGACTTTCAGCCTCTCCCCCAGCATCATGAAACCTTGTCCAGCTACTTGAGTCTGGTTCTTACAGGATGATCTTGTTTTCTATATAAAATGCCTTTTTTTTTTTTTTTTCTTTCTTTCTTTAAAACAAAGCCTTGGGGTTGAAGAGGCTGTTGTGGCCAGAGATTGGCTCCCTGCCACCTACAGTGTGCAAAAGCTGAAGAGTTAATTAGGTGGACGGGCTGTGGGGTCGCTGTGGGGCAGGGGGTTATGGGGGTGCATGTCCTCAGTGTTGCCTGCTGGAGGCAGACCCCTGTGATGCAGGGGGGCAGCGGCTGCCAGGTCTGCACCCAGCATCCCCCCAAGACATGGGTGCCACCCCGCTGCCTGCACCCCCCAGGTGTGGAAGCGCTCCGGTGCCTGGTTCTTCAAGGGTTTGCCCAAGCAAGTGCTGCCACAGCCGATGCCTGTCAGCAAGAACAAGGGACTCCAAGCCCCAAGCGAGCCCAGCCCATCGGAGCTGCCCACCCAGGACCCGAAACTTGCCTCCCGTGCACCCACCCGAGGTAGGTGATGGCAGGGTGCTGACCCCCTCCCTCTGTGCAAGGGGTAGGGGTCCTGTCAGCAAGGTGTTGGGTCTCCTCCCCATTGTTTGCAAGGGCAAGCCCTAGCAAAAAGCATCCAGAGCAGTTGTGTAGCTGCTGCCTGTTTTATAAAGGGTGCAGAAATCGCCTCGCTGCCCTCCTGCCTGCTGAGGCTTTCTCCGGGCTGTCCAAGTCAGGATCGTCACGTTTGCAGGGACATCCTCGAGCAAAGCAGCCCTGGGTGGGGTTCTGGGGTGCCCGGCCGGGGGTTCGGGAAGTGCCTGGGTATGAACACGGTGATGCAGAAGCCTAGAAAAAATGAGAATAAAAAAGTAAACCTGGGGAAGGAGTGGCAGGAAAGCCTGAAGCCTAAAGCCTAGAAAAAATGAGAAGTAAACCTGGGGAAGGAGTGGCAGCACAGCCCGGGGTGGGGTTGGCGGGGGTGGTGTTGGCGGGGCGGGCGGGCTGCAGCTTCACCGCTTCTTGCTCTGTTTGTGCCCCCAAGGCCAGGTGGATGCCGGGCCCCCGGCCGAGCAGGACTCTGACGGTAAGCACCGGCATTCGCACCCTCCCCTGTGCCACTGCCTCGGTGCCGCCTGTGCCGAGCCCTCTCTCTCTCTCCCTCCCTCCTTTTCCCGTGGTGCTTTCCTGCGGGAGGCTGCAGCGGCAGGACCTCTCCTTGCTGCTGCCACCCACTGCGCGGGGACCGAGTTATTCTGGGGCTTCCCCACCTACTGCACACGCTTGGGCTGAAACGCTGCAATTGAAAGCGCTGAGCAGAATTGCCTCCGTAGGTGTCGTTTCCTGCTGCTGATTGGCAGGTGTTTTTCTGCTTATTTAATGGCAGTCCTTAGGAAACCTCCTGTGGAAACTTTAGGAGGCTCATGGGGGGGGCTCGTGCGTGTTGGCGAGGGATGGAGCAGCCGAGCTGTTCCTACTCTCTGCTCTGGTCACATTGGGTTCCCCCCACCAAAGCTCTTGTGCCGGTGCCCTGCGCCCAGGCTTGTGCCATGCACGGATAGCAGAGCAAGGTGAGGATGCAGTGGTCTTTTTTTATGGTTATACCTCCCCCCTCCAGCACTCACAGCCCCCCGAGGCTCTGCCTGCATCGTTGTGTTTAATAGCAATGCCGGCTGAGGGGGCTGCGGTAAGTGGCAGCAATCAGTGCCTCCTGCTTGCAGGGGTGAAGCCACGTTCCTTGCCAGGGCTCACCAATTTATAATCTCATATATGCCCTGTGCTGCTCAGGACCCACGTCCCCTGGATACTGCTGCCGGCACCGGCAGGAGCTGGGGCTCGGGGCTCCTGCTGCTCCCAGACCAGCCGTGCCGCTGGGAGTTAATTTTGAATAATAGCCCTCATTTTCACAGTTTGGCATGGGAGTGCTGAGTGATGAGGTTACCTGACACCCCCCCACACACCCCCCCAGCACCGGCTGCTCCCCACCAGGCGATGATTATGCTGGGAGTAGCCTAGTGGCTGCAAACCCTCCTCTTCCTCTCCCTCTCCCCTTCCTTGGCTGCATGGAGGAGGCAGTGGGGGGCTGAGGACACAACAACCCCCCAGAGCGGTCCCCTCCATCCCACCCTTCCTTTAGCCCAGGGTCTGTTGTGTCAGCAATAACTCAGCTGGCCGATGGCTGTCGATGAGCAGGAGGTATTAGCGGCTGGTTCCCGGGGCCGTGTTTGATTTCCCAGTGGTGGCTGCCTGGGGCTTTGCTCCGTGTTGGGCTGCGGGCAGGGCTGCGGGCAGGCAGCATCTCAGTGGGCAGAGTGGGTGGCACAGCCTTGTGCCGAGCCGTGCTCCCTCCGCCCTGCAGCACTGCTTGCAATGGGGATGCATCCTGCGTGTCTGGGGGGTGGTGTCGGGGCGAGCTCCGGGTCAGGGTACCCATGGGGGGGTACCCAGGCTGGGGTACCCATGGGTGCGGTGGTACCCGGGCTCAGCCGCAGCCCATGCTATGGCGCTCAGTGCTGGTGGGGGGCTCCGGCTGAGCCTTGGCAAGGCTGTGCCCAGCCTGGTTGTGCCGAGTGATGATCTTCATCTTCCCACACAACAGCAGTTGGGGAAACCACTTAATTAAGACTATTTAATCACGATGGTAGCTGGTGATGTTAAGCTTCCCAGCCCCACAACAGGCTGCTTTTATTAAGCCACCGTCTCGCCTGTGAGTAGGGGAGGGTTTGTCAGGCTCTGCAGCTCCCTCCTGGTGATCAGCATGCTCATGATGTGCCCATGACTTTCCTAAAGCTCCCTTGGAAAATTATTTATTGCATCGCTATTTCTGCACCACGGGGCTCCTGGTTGTGGATGCTCGTTTCCCCTCCTCCCTCCTCTTCAGCATCGTGACATTTTTACCCCCCTCTTCTCCCCCACCTGCAATCTGTTGCGTTTCGCTTTCTCCTTGCGCCCGGTGACCCTGAGAGCCCAAGCAAGGATAAACATCCTTGTCACAGCAAAGATTTATACCTGGCGTCTCCGGCACAAGCCAGGTGAGGGCTGAGATCTTTTCTATCACATCCATGGGTTGCAATTTATCACCACAAAGTGGTCTCGGCACCCTGGTGCATGTGGCTGGGATTTATCCACTGGGATGGCTGCTGCTGGGTGGATGGAAGTGAGAGGCAAAGGCAGCTGTCACCGTTGTCTCGCTAATAAATGGAAGATGATCAGCAAAAAGAAAATATGATCCCCCTGTCCTGGGGACTGTGGAGCTGTAATGGCATTAGGGGTTTGATGGGTGCTGAGGACCGGCTGACAGATGCCTCTGGCCTTTTTTTCCCGTGGGGCTCTCGTGTCTCCTGGTGTCCCTATGGTTTGCCATGTCCTTTGAGCTTTCCTGACCACCATGTGCAGGTTTGATGGTGCAGAGCCTTCCTGCTGCCCTGCAGGTGCCGGATGGCTGGCAGTCCCTAACACTCTGGGGGTGATGCTGCAGCAGCCATCCTCCTCCTCCTCCTCCTGCTCATGCCCAAGCTGGGCATCACCCAAGTGGCTGCTCTCAGGGCTGGCTTTGGGGATGGATGGGTGGTTGGGGTGCGGGCCTCACTGCTGCCTTTATCGCTCTCCCCACAGGCAGCGATGTGACGGCAGCTGCCCGGGGGAGCTACGCGGCGCCTGGCCACAAGCTGGCCGAGGGCAGGCCGGGCCTGTGCGGCAGCGAGCATGCCAGCGGGGACGCCGACAGCCATGACTACGCTGCCGAGAGCGGGGTCAGCAGGAGCCCTGGTGAGAGCTGCACTTCTGCATGCTTGTGCACGCTTCTGCATGTTTGGAAGGAGAGGGCTGGGGGGCACGAAGCCGGCAGCCAGACAAGGGTTGTCTCTGCTTGACGTGCAGCACTAAGTGATGCTGAGGGATTTCACATTGCAGAGCACCAGTGCCAGCTTCCCGTGCCGCTCACCTGCTGTTTTACACTGCTCTGTGGGGCTTGCTGACGGGGAGGTCCGGGGCGTTAGTGGGATTGGGGGGAGGTGTGAAGGGGAATTGCTGTCCGTTCTCCTGTGTGCAGGGGGGAGAGATGGGATCCTGCTGTGCTTTTCCCTGCAAAGAGGCATCTTATGGCCCATGAAAGGACATGAATTTGAAAAGCCCCATGCGTGATGAGAGCTGTAAGCGAAGAAAGGAGTGGGCTCAGCACTTACCAGGCTAATTTTAAGCAGAGATTAAGCAGAAATGCAGCCAAGTTGGGACCCTAAGTAGAAGCATTTTTCATGCTGCTATGCCCCCACCTCACTGCCAGGGTGGGCATGTGCCCTACGAGGTGATGCCGAAGAAGTAGGCATGGGCCAGCCCTGCCTGTGGGAGCCCGTGCTTCACTGGCGGGGGCCTGGCTGGGGATGTCATTTCTTGTTTCATGAAAACTTGATGTGCTCCAAGCTGTTATAAATGCCTGTGATACGAACGGGTGGCTGACAGCGTTCTGCGGGGCCTGGATCCTGCCCAGGTGCCTCCAGAAGGGGAAGGGCACTTGCAGAGACCACTTTTCATCTAGGAGCTGAGCTTGCAAATTTAATTGGTGAAGCTAAAAATGTCTGGAAAATATCCAAGTCCTCCTTAATTCCTTGGGGAAGAAAGGAATGTTCAATGGCAGGATAGGTAATAGCTGGAGAGGGGCGTTCAGGGCTGCCTGGGCTTCTGCCATGGGGAGTTGGTGTTTTAATTCATGTTTGGGTGGATGGCCCTTGAGGGTGCACCCGTGTCCCACTGCTGTCTCGGGGGACGCTGTGCAGCAGTGGTCCTGGGGCATTGCTGCCGGTCGGGCATGCAGGGGGACGGGGGTGTGACAGGCATCGCAGCGATGCTCCTGGGTTTGTTTGCTTTCCAGCACCCGGCCACCCCCCACATCCGTGTTCCTTGTTCCACGTCTCCTGCGTCTCCCTCTTTTTTTGCAGGCGGATTGGCGCAGCACGGGGTCCCCCTAGTGAAACGCTCCTTGCTCCACCCTGGGCTGCACCTGCTCCCCGCAGCGCTGACCCCAAAAACGTGCTGGGCTGAGCCGTTACCTCAGCCACCTCCATCCGTCGGCCAAACCTCTCTCCTCTCAGCTGCCTCCGGCTGCCCTTCCCCGGCCGATTGCAGCTGTAATCCTCTCCTCGACACAGGCAAAGCCCCTGGGGCCCAAAAAGCCCTTGCTGATTCTCCCCTCTCCTTGCAGGCGTGAAGCGGACCAACTCCCTGCAAGCCCCGCGGCCACCCCTGCCAGCTGCTGCCAGCCCCGCTCCTGGTCCCGGGCCAGCAGCACCGCCAGGTAGGACACGATGGGGATGCAGCCAGGATGCTTGGTCCTGGGGGACACGACACCCCGATGCTCTGCCACGGGCAGGGACCCCCCTGCTTTGAACAGTGCCAGTGCTGGGGTGGGAGAGGGGATGGAGGGCATCGCTCAGCTGAGCGCCCCAGTAATTCTGCATCTGTCCCCAGTGCCACTGGCAGCGGGAAGACCGGGTCCTGGGGCGGCCAGCCGGTTCCCAGAAAGACAAGGTAAAATTCGGTTGCCTGCAAGGGGCTGGGGGGCAGAGTGCGCCGGGGGCTAACGGGATCCCTCCCGCAGCGAGCCCGCCACTGGGACCCCCAGAGCCGGCCCGCGCCACTGCCAGGGAGGAGCGAGGAGGGGGCTACGCTGTGCTGCCCGCCAGAGAGGAGAGGCCAGCCCGGCAGCCCCCCGCCATCCCGCCAGTGCCTGCCGCCCCGCTGCGGCAGCCGCCCCAGGAGGAAGAGGAGGAGGATGCCAACAGCTATGACTCTGATGAAGGCAGTATGTACCCAGGGCACCCGGCTGGAGGGGAGGGAGTGGTTTCTTTGGGAAACCTGGAATTTTCAGGAGGTGGTTGCTGCGAGACTGTGACTCACACTGTAAGGTCATGGGTCTCTGGCAGGGAGAGTGCTTGGGGAACGCTGCTTCCCCGCGGGGCTCGGAGCCGAGGCAGGGTCTTGCAGGCTGTCCCTGCTCAGTCAGTTCAGCGCAGCTCGTGGGATCTTCAGTTGATCCAATTTACTTGACCAAATTACTTGAGCTCTGATGAGTGCTGGTTTAGGCTCTGTGCTCACACGACCTTTCCATTTCCAAATTCAAGTCCTGAAGGTGGCTGGCTCGTTCTATCAGAGCATCCTTTGCTGCGAGAAACGCCACTGGACCTGTCTGTAGGAAAGGCTTGGTGGCTTCAGTACCTTTACACCATGAGATCTCGGTCTTCAGTCATTTGCTCCCCTAACGAGGGAGCTTGCTGCATGAGGGTATTGCTTTGCCTGTCCAGCCTGTTCCCACCCAGGACAGGAAGAGCTGCTCTGGGCCAGGAGTGGGTGCAGAAATCGCGCTCGGATAGGAGCAGATGGACCCAGCTGAGGTTCTGTGCTAACTCTTCATCCTTGAGATCTTTTCCTGGTGAGCACGTGAAGACAAGCATGAGCTGGTTTACAAACAGGTCAAAACGGGGCCAAATGCTGGTCCCCAAGCCTTGGGAGGAGATGCTGGCCACCCGAGCTGAAACACCTTCTCAGGGTGGTCCTGGGGTGGCATTGCCTCCCCGAGCTGTGCCCACAGAAGGATTTGTACCGTTACCTTATGAGGTGTGGCTGAGGGAACTGGGGTGGTTTAGCCTGGAGACAAGGAGGCTGAGGGGAGACGTCATCGCTCTCTGCAACTACCCAAAAGGAGGTTGTAGCGAGGTGGGGGTCGGTCTCTTTTCCCAAGTAACAAGCGATAGGACGAGAGGAAATGGCCTCAAGTTGCGCCAGGGGAGGTTTAGATTGGACGTGAGGAAAAATTTCTTTACTGAAAGAGTGGTGAAACATTGGAACAGGCTGCCCAGGGAAGTGGTGGAGTCCCCATCCCTGGAGGTATTTAAAAGACGTGTAGATGAGGCACTTAGGGACATGGTTTAGTGGGCATGGTGGTGTTGGGTCAACGGTTGGACTCGATGATCTTAGAGGTCTTTTCCAACCTTAATGATTCTATGATTCTACCTCTTCCTTTGCCTGGTGAATATTAAAATCAGCTCAAAAGCCCCAGGCTGCCCTCCCTGTATCCTGGGCAGTTCCAGCTTTGTAAAGCTTTGATCAGAGCTCGTGAATCTGGCTGGATTTGTGTGTGACAGTTTGGCCGATGCTGGCACAGCCTCACGTGCATTAAATGGCTTTTACGTTTGAACCACAAATCTTTCTAATTACTACTAATCGGGGCTTATTAAACACGGTTATTGGCTGGGATTTTAATTGCCAACTCCTCCTCCTCTATCTCGCTGTCAGCTACGCTGGGAGCGCTGGAGTTCAGCCTGCTCTATGACCAGGAGAACAGCTCTCTGCACTGCACCCTCATCAAGGCCAAAGTAAGTGGTCCCCTTTTTCCTGACCGACTTAACCCTGTCTGGCTCCCAGCTACCCCAGTGCGATGGGCTGGGAGCAGCGTGGCTGCTGGCAGAGGCTGCTCCCCTGGGAGACCCAGCCCAGCCCCGCTGGCACTGCTGCTCCTGGCTGGGAAGGAAGGGTCTGTGGGGCTTTTTCTCGAGTGGGTCTGAGAGGTCTGCGGGGCTTTTCCTCAAGTGGGTCTGATGTTTCAGTGCATCGTGGCACCCACACCTGCTCGGGGTGGAGAATGAGGCTCTTGGCTTGCTGAACACATTTTCTCTTTACTGAGTTGCTTCACGAGTAGCTTTTTCTCTTTCCTGGCTCTGCTTAAGGAGGATTCATGCATCGTGTTTTCTTTATTATCTTTTAGGGCTTAAAACCAATGGACTCAAATGGCCTGGCAGATCCCTACGTCAAACTGCACCTCTTGCCTGGAGCCAGCAAGGTGAGGCTTTGCCTGGTTTGGGTGCGTTTTGGGCTGGAGATGCAGCAGAGGTTTCTCAAATCCTCCTGAGGTCCCTACCTTGTGTCAGACTTCCTCCCCTTGATTTCTCCACGCAGTTGCTCACTGCTGCTATTTTACCTGGGAGGTATCTCTGAAAAGTGGTGATGCTTGCAGATGCGCTCCCATACCCGAGGAACAGCTCACCCTGCAGACAGGGATCTGCTTAGGGATGGAGGGGAGCTCCAGAGGAGGTGACACTGTTAATGCATTGCAAAACATCTGACAAAAAAATCTAATTATTACCGGAGTTTGAAAGATCAGTTTGCTTTGAAGCTGCAGCATGTTCTCATTAGAGCTGTGAAGAAATAACCATTGAATAAACTCTGAGTAAACTTCCCCCCATCCAAGAAAGCTCTGGAAATCTCACTCCCCAGTCCAGCTAAGCTGATCTTGGTGGGGAAACCTTTGAGGAAGGGATGACCAGTGCTGGCTCCTTGCTCGGGGGCTGCAAAGCTCTTTCCTGCAGCAGAGTTTTGCCCAGAGGAACTAAGTGTAAAACAAAGGGAAAAACTGATAATAAAACCATTGGATTGATATTTACAGGTTTATTTTATGTGCAGGGGCTTTCTGGTCTTGTGCAGCGTAAATCAAGGTGTCATGATCTTGGGAATTGCTTTGATTTTTATTGCTCTCTTGTTTGCTGATCTTTTATTTTTTTTTTTTTTTTATTTTGCATGTGTGTTTGTGAAAGACACATGAACAAGTGACAGAGCTCCTCATTTCCCAAGCTGTCATCTCCTTTAGACCATGAGAGCTGTTACCCAAGCCCCGCACAGCCAAGCTGTCATCTCCTTTAGACCATGAGAACCGTTACCCAAGCCCCGCACAGCCTGCCCTGTGCAACTTTTTCTTGTACAAGTGTCCTTGAGGGAGTAGACCCCAGACAGTGAAGAAAGCTGGGTGGTGAAGGCTGCCCTGGCCACTGCAGGTGACAGAGTCCCCGGTGCTTGCATAAAGGTCCACCTTGTTAGGTCAGTGATGCTCACCTGGAGTTGATGGCTTACTGGCGTGACAGCCTCAGCAGGCAGTGGTGATGTCCTGCAGAGTCCTCCATGCCCTGGTCAAACCACCTCTTGTAAGCCAGAGGTGATGGAGCATCTAATTTACACTCGTCTGCCAGGAGCCTAAATTTAGGTGGGGAGGAGTTCAGGGGTGTAATTATGCCGTGTTTTGGTTTGATGCTGTAGTCAAATAAGCTGAGAACGAAGACTCTGCGCAATACCCGTAACCCCGTGTGGAATGAGACCCTGGTGTACCACGGCATCACAGATGAGGACATGCAAAGGAAAACTCTCAGGCAAGCAGAGGAGCTGGGGTTGACACCTCACCCTGTCATGGTGGGATGGGGACGGTGGGTCTCCTTGCACGGAGCATCGCAAGCCAGCCTTCCTCAGGAGGGCACCGGCAGCAAAGTGCAGGTGTTGATAGAGCACCTGGAAATGCAGAGGTTTTGGTCAAAATCAACATCCTTCACATGAACATGCTGATTTTGATGGTCCTTTTTAAAAAGAGAAAGAAAGGCATTTTGACCCTGTCGTTTAATATTAAATTATTGGCATTGCTATTATTCTTATCAGCAGAGAGATTTGTGTATTGCATATCTGTGCATGATTTGACAGTGTCCCAGCAAAACATTTAGGTGTCTCTAAAATTTTTGGCATTTCTTTCCTACAGGAAATTTCCACCTTTTGATTTCTTGCCCCATCGCAGAGTGCATATTAAAAATGTTGATTTTTCTGGCAAAACAGAAGTTTGGTTTTCTGACTGCTTTTGGTCAGAGGAGAGCCAGATGGACGGAGGCTTCGATGGTGCTTTGCTTTGTCCACCCCCCGAGCAGTGCCCTTGCAGGAGTGGTTTTGTGCTCCGGAGTCAGGTACTGCTCCAGCCTGGCTGATGTTCACCTTTCCTCTTCCCTTCAGGATCTCCGTGTGTGATGAAGACAAATTTGGCCACAATGAGTTTATTGGAGAAACTAGAGTTTCCTTGAAAAAACTCAAAGCCAATCAGAAAAAGAACTTCAACATCTGCTTGGAGAGAGTAATACCAGTGAGTTTCTGTGAAATTTCTTTCTGCTACCATTAATGTTGAGGTTGCTAACAAATGGCATGTGAGGGAGCTAGTGGTGAGCCTGGAGCTGGAACCAGCCAAGAGCGGTAGGTGCCTGACTTCACTGGCATCTTTAGGAGTTGGATTCCCACTGGCATCTGGGCTGATGTGACAGGTCAAGGCCAGGAGATAAGAGCGTGGTGGGAATCCAGGGGAAGTGACCCCAGGGATCTCCCTGGTGGCTGCAGATCTGCTGGCGTTGCCAGCCTATGCTGATGTATGTCACTGTGGAGGAGAGGACAGGTTGCTCCATCCCTGAGCTCTGCTCCCCAGTGCTCTGGGTGAGGTGCTGAGTCTGCTGAGGTGGAGGTTGATAGAGCAGATGAATGTACCTGAGCCCCCTTCCACTCCTGATGCCAGCAAAAGAGCTGGGCTGGGCTCCTCAGGGGTGTTTTTGCTGTAGGACGGTACCTCTTCCAGCTGTGGTCACTAATGGCAGTCTCTCTTTTTTCCCTTCCCCATCCAAGATGAAGCGTGCTGGAACGACCGGCTCATCCCGTGGGATGGCACTGTACGAAGAGGAGGTAAGAGTCCTTGGAGGACAACGTGCTCCATGCACGATTCACCCATCATCTCTCATATACAAGCCCCATTTTTCTTCCCCCTCATGGGGATACAAGGTTCCCTTGTATCCATCTTGTCTCATCTGCTCTGGAGTTGACCATCTTCCTCACTCAGCCCCCGTGTCCCCATCTCTGGTCGCTTCCTCTTGCAGGTAGATCGTGGTGGGGATGTGGAGGAGCGTGGGAAGATCCTCGTGTCCCTCATGTACAGCACCCAGCAGGGCGGCTTGATTGTTGGCATCGTACGCTGCGTGCATTTAGCAGCCATGGATGCCAACGGATACTCAGACCCTTTTGTTAAACTGTAAGTGGGAGCTGGGGGATGGCTTGGTGTGGTAACGGGTGGTCATGGAGCCACCCACTGTCCTTGAGCAGCAGCTGATGCTCCTTCCAAAACCACTGGAGAGAGGAGAGCGTTTCCCAAGCACCTTGAGACCTCATGCACAACTGAGCTGCCCACCGACAATGCCTGTGCGAGGTGGTAATGCTCTGCTTGAGTGCCCCTGCCATGGTTGAAGCTAGGTGAGACTGACCCAGCCCTTAGGTCCATCCACTTCCCATAGGTTCCCAAACGCGCAGACCCAACAGCCACCCCGTAGGTGCAGAGCTGGAGGACGAGAGGGGTCCTTCTCCCTGGCTTTGACCCACCATGCCTGCAGGGTGGAGAGGGCTTGATGTCCTTCCGTGCATGACGAGGAGCACGTGCCCTGCTCGCTGCCCCATAAGCCCATGTGCTGGTTGTAGCTGGGAGCCCAGGGATCGCCCTGCTGTGCCTGTGCCTGTCCCTGTCCCGTGCCATGTCTCCACTGCAAATGAATCAGCTTAATTAATGTAGACAGTGGTGGCGGCTGCGGTTTGTGCTGGCGATGCCTTGCTGCGACGGGGAGCAGGTCTCCTTGAGCAGCAGCGCACCCATCAGTGCTTGCAGGTGAGGGGGGAGCGGCGCTTGTTGAGTCGCTCCTGCAAACGTGGGGGAATAAGATCATTTTAACTCGAACCTCATAAACTGTGACACGGAGAGGACCCTGCAGTCATTCCCCATTGCAGTTGTGGCTGCAGGTGGGTTTTCGTTGCTGTTTTCTCTTTGCCTTCAGAAAAAACCTCTCTTCTCTCTAAAAGTCATTCAATAACTCTCGTGTTGAACATTTTGCACATCTTTTTGTAGCTGAGTGGAACTGAGTAGTTTTTCTTCTCAGTCTCTCTCTTATTTTTTTATATTTTCCATTCCCACAAACAGAAGATGGTGGCTTTCCATTTTTAAATCAACTTCCAACACAGATCTAATTAATGCCAACTCTACAACTTAGTTCTGGGTCTGCAGCCAGGCTGCAAAGCCCAAGCCCTAATTTTTCCCACATTCTCTAGGTTGAACCTACCTTGGCTGAGTACGCTAGTTTGTGTGGTATTAAACACTAATGGGCTATCTTTAGCTTTTTTTTTTTCATATTTCTCCCCATCTCTGTATGCGTTTGCACATTCTTGGCTGGGTTTTCCAGCGGCCAGGCTCGGTGACCGACCGTGCAATTGCCCTCGTCTGCTGGCGACCAGCCCGGCTGCTTATTTTCCATGTTCCCTGACAGTTTCAGCTGCTCCCCGCTGTCGGCCTCGGCAGGTTCCTCCCCACCTAAATGCAGAACTCGCCCTCTTTTGCTCTGTAAAACGCCCACAACCATTTCTTTTAGCATGGCTTGGGGAAAAAAGACTTGGGACCAGTGCGTGGTTTGGAAGGACATCAAGAGTGCATGTGCGGGCTCGCTGCTTTCTGGTGTCTGAGCAAGAGATGCTCCCCCAGAAAGGTTTCTGCTGAGCTCAGCACTCTGCGCAAAGCAGGTCTTTACGGCCAGGCTCGGTGACCGACCGTGCAATTGCCCTCGTCTGCTGGCGACCAGCCCGGCTGCTTATTTTCCATGTTCCCTGACAGTTTCAGCTGCTCCCCGCTGTCGGCCTCGGCAGGTTCCTCCCCACCTAAATGCAGAACTCGCCCTCTTTTGCTCTGTAAAACGCCCACAACCATTTCTTTTAGCATGGCTTGGGGAAAAAAGACTTGGGACCAGTGCGTGGTTTGGAAGGACATCAAGAGTGCATGTGCGGGCTCGCTGCTTTCTGGTGTGAGAGCAAGAGATGCTCCCCCAGAAAGGTTTCTGCTGAGCTCAGCACTCTGCGCAAAGCAGGTTTACGGTTTCCTGTGTCTTGTCTGGCAATCGGGGGGGGGAATCAGGATTTTACTAATTTTATATTTATTTCAGATAATTTTAGAAGGTGGGATGGGAGACTGGCTAACCCATTTCTTTGCCTTAAATATCTTCAGTTACTTTTTTCTAGCCCAAAACCTCACTTTTTTTAGTTTATAAACTCATGCTGTTCTTGCACTTGAGTTTTGAGCTGTTTTCTGTTGCCCCCAGTTGGCTGAAACCTGACATGGGAAAAAAGGCCAAGCACAAGACACAGATTAAGAAGAAAACATTGAATCCTGAGTTTAATGAGGTAAGGACAGATCTAATTTTTGTTTTATTAAATCAACTTAGGCAATTACTATGTTGTACGGAAGAGGTGGAAGACAAACTCCCTGAGGTTCGGTTCCTCACTTTCCCCTTTCTGCACCCAGGAATATTTTAGGAATGACTTTGCCACGGGAGATCTCACCGGTTCAGTGCCGGGCAGCACCGGTACGCACCAAAACCTCCCTGCTGCCTGTGTTGCTGACTCCATGCCACCCTGGCCAGGGGGTGTGGGTGGGACGAGCATCCCGGGGGGGAGGGGGGGTGTCCCATGGCTGGTGCTGCTTTGATGGGGCACCTGCAAAGTCCTCACTTAGATACAAGGGGTGAGCTCAGCTTATGGGTTTACGCAGTATGTGGTGATCCTGGGAGCAGAGGTGCTGCAGGGAAAGGGGGCATTTGCTCTTCATTAGTGTATTTTAAATATCCTCTCATTGGATTTTGAATTCAGGCTGTACAGAGAGATCATTTGCAATTCCTTAACTGCAGCTTTCTGGGTTGTATTTTCCTGGGATGCTTGGGATGACGCAGGTGTTCTCCTTCCGCAGGAGTTCTTCTATGATATAAAACACAGTGATCTGGCCAAGAAGTCACTGGACATTTCTGTCTGGGATTACGACATCGGAAAATCGAATGATTATATTGGTGAGCTGCAAGTCTCTGTGCTCTGGGGTTGCGGTTTCGATGCCCGATATAGCGCTCGCTGTACGGGAGGGGTGCGTAGGTCGCCTGCCCTGTGAGGAACCCCAGGCTGAGCTTTGAGGTGGCACCATGCAGGTTGGTTGGGCGCTTGTATCAGGCTATCAAATACAATACACCCACTGTACTGCCCCATCTCCAGCATCCCATGGGGTCTTCTGTGCAGGCAGAGCAGCTCTAGTTGTTTCCACTACGTTTTAAATCCAGGAGGTGGAGAGAAATGCCTCAAACGTGGGGTCTGTCCCCATGAAAGTGATTTACTGGAACATCAGCATCATCTCTGAATACGATGTCGCTTCTCCCTTTCTTCCAGGCGGCTGTCAGCTCGGCATTACGGCTAAGGGGGAGCGCTTGAAACACTGGTATGAATGCTTGAAGAACAAGGACAAGAAGATTGAACGCTGGCACACCCTCCAAAACGAGAACCATGTTGCCAGTGATTAAAGGGAGCTGCTGCCCGAACCTCCCCAAACAGCCCATCCTCTGCCAAGCCCCTGTAGATCTCTGATGTCCGTCTTCCAGCACAGTCATGCCTTGCTACATGCCTCTGGTCCCAGGGCAGCAACACTCTTCTGCCTCCTCCAAGCGTCCTCTGCGCCCCATCCTCACCTCCACCTGAAAACTAACCCAGATCTTTTGTATTCACTTCCTTTGGTTTTTTGGGGGAGTCATTGAATTATCCTGGTGTGTAATTCTGTCAAGCAATAGTTTCCCTCTGACTGTTCCTCTTTCTCACTAGTCTCACGCACGCCGTGATAGCCTTCCTGTTGTGTGTGTGGTGCTCTGTGTTCCTCCAGCCTCCGCTCGTGTGGCTTGTCCCATCACCACCGGCTCGTGGCTCCTTTATCTCCCAGTGGGATGTGCGGCCACCGGCCCGGCCATGCTCTCATCCGGCATGGGGGGTTTGAGCGCTGGTGTCAGAGCATCGGCCCGTTCTGCTTGTGTGATATCGATACCTCAGTTGCAATAATGAAAAAGCTGTTTGGCTTTGGTGTGGGTTGTAACTGTAGCCTGGTATCTGTGTTGTCGTGATTAGGCTAAAGCCTGTGTCACTGATGTAATCCTGCAAGTCCTGCTTGAGCTTTAGTTCTGAGTTGGTACACTTGAGCAATATTGTGGTACATCCTTTGCTGAGAAGATCCACCAATAATACAATAACAATAACGAGGAATAGGGAGCCACTCTGTGCTTGCAGGGAAACAGAGATTTGGGTTCGTTCGTGTTTGTTTCCAGCTGCCACGTGTGGTTCCTTTTGCCCGAGGAACTCGCACGCTCCGTTGCTGTAGGAGCCCACCCATGTTTCAAGCTTGTGACTACCTCCTCTTCACATCCTAGCTGCGTAGTAGTGACTAGCTGAACCCTGAGGGCAGTCCCTGGGCCCTCCTCAGACTAGCCTTTCCGTTGCCGACTGTTTGCCGTGCCACATGCAGGAGGGAAGCCAAGGGAGAAAATACTTCCCACCAACTAGCTGATGTGTGCAAGGATTATTGCTTTAAAATACCACAAATACTGAAATTAGCTGGAACAGTTAGAGGTCTTCCAACTTTGGGTTTTTTTGCAAGTCTGCACAAGAACCATTGTCTTCAACCTGCGCTTTAATGATTGTCTGGAGGTGTTTTATTTGCTATCGATAGCAGGAGAGTCAAGATGCTCTCAGACTGATGCTGATTGGGTTTGGTACCATTCGCTGTCTCTGGACAACCTCAAGCATAGCATTGTTGATAGCAGCACAATAAGCACTATGGGAATATATTGTCAGTCAGCTACACGCTACGCATGTTGTATGAAACCTGAACCCCAGCCCCTTCAGTTCACGCTGTCGTCCCATGAGTTCCCTTGCAACCTGCTGCTGTAGTGTGCTGTCCTGTGGCGTGTTCTCAATTCAGCTGTACTGCAGAGCTGTTTCTTTTGAACTGGATGAGTTATTTTCCTATTCTTGATTTCTGCCCCTTCCCCCAGTAGAATTTGCTCTGAGCGCTGACTTGCAACGAGCATCTCTGCGGGGCTGTGATTTCTGCAGCTGGTGGGGGCTGCGTGCTGAGCGATGCTAACCTCTCTGCGTGCTGAGCAATGCTGCTGCTGCAGAGCAGCCCTTCCCTAGCCCAGCTCAGGGCTTGCACTCCCACGGAGGTCTGCTTTCCCCCCCTAGCCCCGGCTGGGTGCTGCCAGCACGTTGTACCCAGCTCTCCACCAGGAGACACTCTTGGACCGCAGATGGATGGGGAAAGCAAACCTAAACCAGCGTGGGCATCCTCTGCTCCATTCAGCCCCGAGCTGGGGCAGCTCTTCCATCACCCCAGACTCTGTCCTGTGGCTGCTGAGATGAGAGCTGCTCGGGGCATGATGCACAGAAGAGTGTAATGGGAGAGGACACTGCAAAAATAGCTTTCCCCTCCTTATCATGCGGTTCTCGACTCTGCACCAGTAAGTGCAACGTCCCAGAGACCCTGAGCCACGCTGCCCTCAGCGTGGGCTGTGTGGAGGACGCAGGCTGAAACAACCCAGTTCTTCTGGATCGTTTCCCTCTGTGTTCAGCACTGCCTCATGCAGCTGGGCCAGGGCACTCGCTGCTCTGGGCAGAGGTGATTTGGCTGTAGGATGCTGCCGTCATCCCTTCCAGAGTGATGGACCTGCCCAAAATTTCTGCATGGCCCTTGCCTATACCTCTTGGAGCAGCAGTTGGGCACAGTGCACTTCGGAGCTGTGCTGGGGAAATGTGTGGCTGGGAATGAAATTATCTTTAAGGAAAAAAAGAAAAAAATATACAACTGAGCGATTCCTTAATTTATTCCAGACCTGCAGCAGCCCAGCCTCCTTTGTATGTGCAGAACAATTAAATTAAGGTTGCCTTTACCCATGTCCTGTATTGACATTCTCTGCTCAGCCTGCTTTCCCTTCAGACAAATGATACTCAAATCATCTCTTTGCACCCATAAAAATAAAGTGCAACTTGCCAATTCCCCCTTCTCGGTATTGTACAAACTACAGTCCTCGTCTCTGTTTGCCACCCTCTTCTCAGTTTTTCTGATGGTAATTTCTGCCCTGAATGACTTCTTTTCGTTGTAAATAAAGCATGCACGTATGGATTGGGAATGGTGAAAAAAAAAAAAGAAAAAAAGCCTCTTCTACTGCTGTTATGCATTCAAACTTGCATGCAGTGATTTTACAGCAAAGTACCAGTTTACAAATATTAAGAGAAAAAGAAAATGTTACACAGGAACTAGAAATACTCCAGTCTTCCGCTGCATGCAGCACAACATCTTCTCTTGATGTGGTATCTAATAAAGTGAGACTATTGGAAAAGGAAAAAAAAAAAACCCAAACCATGATGATTTTTGGCTTCTTTCATTCCCTGTGGGAATACAAACACCAGCATGGGGTGGTAGGGGTGGGCGGTTGTCCTGGTTGTGGGAATTTGTGGGGGGCTTGGGAGTGCTGGAGAGTTATGTTTGGTTGAGGAGGAGTTTGGGATGGCAGGGCGCAGCCTCTTCTCTGCAGGGAGAGGGCCCAGCCCCGCTTGGCTCTGCTCTCCTGCACCCCTGGGAGGTAATGGGGATGATGTGAGTGTTGGGGAGGTTAAAATCCTGGGTGCACCATGGGAATCGATCCTTTGTACACAGCCGAGACGTCCATGGGCTCCTGCTCGCTTTGTGCCTTGTTGGGTGGAAACGTCATAGGGGCATGCTGCCGGGGAAGACCATGGCACACGTGGCGGCAGTTGCTGCTTTGCTCTGGCACTTCTGTGGGTCCCCTTGAAAAGCAAACGCACCCCATGAGAAATGAACCTCCTGGTGCCGTTCTTCACGCCCCAGTTTCCCCATGTAGCTGCAGCTCCTGTTGCACCACTGCAGGAGAACACCCCCTCCAGCCGCTGCCCTACCCAAGCAAAATTTTTCTCCTTTTTTTTTTTTATTTTGGCATTTTTAGGCTCAATTTCTAGCAGATCATCAGGTGCTGACCCCAGGGAAGGGCACGCTGGGGTGGTGGGAGCCCCTGGGACGGCAGCGGGCAATGGTTCCACGAGGGCCGTGCCCCAGCACTGGACAGGGGGACATGGGTGGTGGCCTCGCCTCTCCGGGGACACCCACACCCTCCGTGTACCCAGAGGGGGCCTGTGGGGACAGAGCTGAGCCGTGGAGGGTGGCTGCATGGCAGGTTCAGCGCCGATGCCCAGAGACAGCAGCAGATGTCACTGATGCTCCAGGTATGGTACGGGAAGGACGGGCAGGAGGTGCCGGAAGGATGCCCACGACCAGGGCTGGTGTCCCCTCAGCACCCTCCATCCTGGTGGTGGGACCCCCTCAGTATCACCCATCTTGATGGTGGGACCTCCGACCCCTTCAGTAGCACCCATTGCGGTGGTGGCCCTCCAAATACAGTCTTCACGCAAGCTGTTGCTGAGCCTCGATGGATGACAGCCTTGGGGTGGCGGAGGAGCTGCCCCAGCCCCATGGCTGCTCCCACACTCCGCAGGTTTAACCCGTGGTTTCCCCGAGGCCAGGCCAGTGGCGGTTCTTCAAGAGAGGTCTGTGAGCATTTAAAGCCTCCCGAGGCATCTACGCTGATGAGATGCCATCACAGTGCATTGCAGTTGGCTTGGAAATAATTGCCCAGGAAAGACCTGCAGGCCAGGGTCCACCTTCCTCCCCTGAGCCACCAGTGGTCAGCTGGACTCATCTTGGAGCAAAAAGGTCAAAATGGCAAGTTAGATACCACTTTGTGGTAATTAGATTGTACATATAAGAGCAGCAGCAATGACTGGTATAGAAAATCGCCAAGATACTTAAAATTGTCGTATGGTGCTAACTGTATGTACTGCTCTTAATGAAGACCTTGAGCTCTCCCACGGGCCGGGAGAAGACCTCATGTTCTCACGCATGCTGGCAGGAAAACAACCAGCAGTTTCACATACACAGCAGTGACTGAACTGTCTGACGTGATCTCCTCTTTGGGGGCAAACTCCAAGGAAAAAGGGAAAAATGACGCTAGCTCCCAGTGAGCTGCTGGATGCGTTGTCTTGTCTTCAGAGGACAAGGAGAGGGATGGTTTGTGAGGACAATGAGCACAAAGCCCTTTGGTTATGTCATGCTGGATGCTAAGAGGCTTGAGCAGAGAAAATGGGTCATTTTCCAGAAATGGTGAAGCTGGACTCATGCTCACTCCCGGTGACTGCCAGTGGTGGTATTTTAGGTGGGATGGGTAGCAGAAAAGCAAACCACCATCCCCGTAATTACCAGGTGTGCTGAGAACAGCGGGGCCAATTGCATCTCCCTTTTTCTGCTGCTAAAGCTTGTTCTCTTCCAAACCTTTAGTGGCAGGAAATAGTTGGTCTTTGTCCTCTGAAAAAATAGTTCACACAGATGTCTAGCAGCCTTAAAATTGAGCTTTAACTTCTTTTTATTAGTGTTTTTCAGCATGAGAGCTTCCCATTGAGTTTTCCTCTCTGCTGCTGCCCGGTGTTGGTGCAGTGAGTGGCCAACAGAGAGGTCCCAGCTGAGAAGTCCCAGCCAAGAGGTCCCAGTGGATTGGCCACCCAGCTCCGGCCAAGCACCAGAGCGAGCATCCCCCATATCCCCTGTGATTAAGATGCTGCCTTGATTAGTTGCGGGTGAGGCAGCGCCAGCTGTGGTTGGCTGGGAAGTCCTGAATGGAAAATGCTTCAAAACAGAGGAAGAGGCGTTTTGAGTGAACCCATGGGGATAAGAGGGGGTCCTTTGTTCCCCCTGATTGATATTTCTGCTCCCATTTTCTTCGCAGCCTCCCTGAAAAGGAAGCCCTTGGATTGCAAATTGCGCTTGATCAGGACCATTATTTGCATGTTCTGCTTTTGTAGGTAGCTTTACAGTCTTAATTACATCTCAGAACATCCGAATCGTTCTGCTGTTCCAACCAGTTTCCTTGCGTGCTAATTAGATTTAGACCTTCAGTGCAATCAATAGATTCTCATCTTGGTACTGGCCAAGCCAGTCATGACCAGTAATTTACAGCTCTAGTTGTTCTGAAATCAATACAGATTTGCTCTTCATTGAGAGGGCTGTAAAACACGGGTGACAGCAGGCATGCTAAGCAGTTGACATGGAAGCAGGTCCCTTGCTGGTCTTGGAGAGTGGCCAGTACAATCAGAGAGGAAAAGCTACAGGACCAGCGAGCAGAGCAGACCTCTCCCGCTGAATGAGCACCAAGCTGAAGACGTTGACGAAGTGTTGGGCTCTTGCTCCTCTCCTGGAGTGGGAGATGCAAAATACAGCGTATGGCCAAGCAGCTCCTCCCCAAGACGCATGTTGCTTCAGAAGGTCGTGGCAGCACCCAATGACCCAACCCATGCCAGCATCCTATAGTTCTCTCTTCTAATCTCTCTCCTTGGGGTGTAATTCATAAAAAGAACATGTTATGGAACTTTCATAACATGTGCTGCATGATCCTGGGGTGTCAGGAGGGCACTGAGGCTCTCCTGCTGCACTGAGCAGGAGAGAAGCCTTCCACGGCTTTCCATTTTCTGGGGAAAAAAAGAAAATAAATAAAAGCAAATTTTTACTATTTAACATTTCACTTAAAAAATAGAGAAGCTCAACTAAATAGATCCCTCTTCTATCTGCTTTCAAGCCCAAATTTTCAAAAAGCCTGCAGCTAGAAATCTCTTTATCTTGTAGGGCACAGATAACAATGTAATTATGAGCTCAGATCAATGGCTTTCATCCCATCAGTGCTCAGCCTAAAAATAAACTGTTACTCTTTCACTCAGATGGACTGAGCTGGGGCTAGCATCTCCTCTGGGCTGCTGGCCCAATGCAGAACTGTTTATGAGAGGCCGTGGGGCTGGAGACAGTCTGTGGTGGGGTCTAGAGAGTCCACAAAGCCTTTCCCTGGGGGAAACTGAGGTTTTGGGTTGTCTTGTTTCTGCAGGGTAACGTTGGGTCCTGAGCAGGAGAGGCCAGTGAAGATGCCCGGGTGATGCTCACCTCCTCCCAACCACCTCACGGAGCCACCGCCACATCCCTGCCATGCTGGTGGCTGCGGTGACATTGCCTGTGAAATATGGAGCCACGTTTTAGTGGTTGAGTTTAGAGTTTCGGCAACTTTATTGGGAAAGAGAAATCCAAAGAATAGATATCAGCCTTTTTTATTGCATGCTGCGTAACAGGAATACAACTTATTGCCATTGGAGAGTGGAGTGGTTGGCAGCTACCGTAAATCCCCAATTCCAATAGACTCTGCTTGCACTTCAACAAAAGTAAAGGATGTACAAACAGCGAGCATAATTGGAAGCGGGAGTGGACTATTTTGATTAATCACAGCTTGACTATTAAGTGGGCACAATGCTGATTTTCTTGTATAGGCAGAGGCCCCAGAAGGTGTACCTGCTTCCAGCTGACAGCGTCGGAATAACGAATGCACTAAGTGTTGCGGTATTGCCGCTAGTCTGGGATGGGGTAGCCTGGCACGGCACCTGCACCCCCGGCCTGTGGGAACTGGATCGATGCCAGGCTCAACCATAATAAAATTGTGTACCTGCTAATTGCACACCCAGCCCGCCTGCCCACGCTGGCCAACGTCACCCAGTTGGGAGGGGAAAGTGGCATTTGATTAGAAACATGCGTGCAGGTCTGATCTTCGCTGTACTCCCGCCGTCCCATGGCTTCAGGTCCATGGCTTTGCTGTTTTCCGACCAACACTATTCGATCAAAGCTTGGTTGTCTCACTGAGCTCACCTCAGTTACTGGGAGCCGCAGCTTTTCCCTGGGGACTGCGTTTCCAACGAGCAGCATTTTCTGTGTGCTCACGTGGGTGTTTGGGATGGATCCCCTCTGGGTGGGACGCAGCCCAGTGGGACGGCCGGGCGTTGGAGGTAGGGTGCTGGGTACCAGTACCGGGCTGTGACAGCCCCTGTGGTGATGCTGGAAATGAGGCCACTGCTTTCAGCTCATCTTTCCTAAAAGCATCTGTCTGCAAAGGTTGAGGTGGGCTGTCCTTACTTGGTCTTTGCCTTGGTGACGCCTCCATTAATCTAATCAGTCCGAATTAATTATATTGCAGCTCATCTTAAAAGACTCTCAAAACTGGGACCAGATTTGGATTAAAACGCGTGGTTGCAAGTGGGCCTGGCTTGGCAGAAAAAAAGGGAATAAATAAGGGAAAATTCTGACTGAGAACTCTTTGCAAGACTAAAATGGATGCTGTGGCACCGGAGCAGCCCACGGTCCCCGCAGGGGTCGGAAGGGGCTCGCCCCCACCCGCTGGTCCCTGCCATGCTGCTACAGCCCCTTGCACCATGCTGCTGCACTGAGTCAGAGGTGGAAAATTGTATATTACTGTAATCCAGGTGGAGTTAATATTAGCTGGGAACAGTTTATTGCAGAACGTGGGCCTGGCAGGAAAGGTGATGGGAGCTGAGAAGCAGCGGGATGTCATGGAGGCTTTGCCAGGGTGTCACTGCTACGGAGGGTTATGCAAACCCATTTTTGCATCCTCACCCCACAACGTAGGCAGCACACAGAGGGCACCTTTCGGGTGCATTTTGGGGATGCTAGGCAATGAATCAAAGCCCCTCACCGAAGGTCACGGGCAGAGCCAGCTGCCCGCGGTGCTGCCCTCTCCTCTGGCAGTGGCCGGGCAGGGAGTGGGAGAGCTGCCGTGATGCCCTGGGCAGATCAGGCAGCGGGAGCCTGGCACCTGCTTTCAGAACTGAATTAAGTTGCTGGAGTCAAGATGGAAACTGCAGTTATCTGCTTTTAGAAAGCTGAGCAGGTTCTCTGAATCCATTAGGGTTGCAGAGATAACTGATTTCTCAGGTTTTCTGGCAGCGCTGTGAAAAAAATCTCAACAAACTAGCTCCTTCCAAAAACTGCCAAAGCAAAAAAGACTCATCTTGATCAGGTCAACACTGGAAAAGAAAAGCTCTGGCCAACCAAAAGCCAAAAAAAAAAAAAAAGAATAGCTGTTGGGTCAAAGGGACTTGCCATTGAGGAGAAGCATTCAGGGTATTTGTAAACAGGATGGGCTGAATTTGAGAGAGAAGGAGCCTAAGAAATTCAGGGTGTCTCTATCACTCCTCTTTGTTCCCGGGATGAAGGTCAGCATTATTAATTAAGGGCCAGATAGGCAGAGCTGAATAGCTGATCGTTATCTACCTGATAGGAGCCCTGCCATGGAAACCCTGAGTGGTACAGCCAAGTTCTCAAGAGCCTCAGCAAATCAGGGTTTCATTCAGCCTGCTAACAAAGAGTATTTTCCTTTTAAAATCCAAATTATTCAGATATGCATGACTCCTACTCAGTTGTGAAAGGTACGTGGGATCTCCAGGGGCTGAATTCAGCATGTCCCAGCGATGTGCCTCATCTCCAAAGCTCTGCCGGTCCCCAAGGACAGGGTGTTAAGGAACACTCAGCTCTGCCCTCACCTTGCTGGAGTTCATGCGCAGGCATCACTTTCATCCCCAGCTGTTTGCTGCTCTCAGTGTGTATTTAACGGCCTGGCCTTGCAAACTTGCTGTGATCGAGTAGCTGGAAAGTTTTCAGAGAAACAAGCCTTTTGAGACAGCTAGGCAGGAAAACTAGGCAGGAAAACCTGTGTAAGTGAAAGCTATTCTGCCACTCCAGAGGAAAGTAGATCAAAACATGCTGAACATACAGTATTTATACCTGAGGGCCCTGAATCCAGCCTGCTCCATGCAGCAGTTTCTAGCAAGTCCTGAACCACCAGCCTTTTTTCCACCCGTTTCCATATGTGCAGCGGTTTTAATGTACGAGTCACTGCATTCTGGGCAGGAGGCTCACGATTACCCCAAAATAACCCTTTCCTCACGAGAAACGCTCAGAAACATCCTGCCACCCTGCTGCAGAGGCTCTGCTGCCCAAATAAACCACTTGCTGAGCGATGTGTGTGTGTGGATGCTCAGCAAAGCACGGGCAGCAGAGGGAGCAGGGGCTCGTCTCAGGAGGGGGGTCCTCTCCTCTCACAGTGGGGAGATGCTGGGACCCCCGGATTGCATCTTCCCTTGCCAGGACACCCCCCCCCACCCCTCCCCCCAGCTGGAGTCTTGGCCTTGCTGTGTTCCCAAAGACCAGGATTTCTCTCCAGGCTTGGCCTGTAGATGGGCTCAAGATGATTCCAGGATTTGGGAACGTTATTCCTGCCCCCTGCCCCATTTTGCATGACAAGACCTGGATCCACCTTCATTTTAAGGCTGGCCTGGAGGGCAGGTTTTGCAAGGCTGAGCTTGCAGGGCGATACTCTTACCCGCCAGACATGCTGTGCTGGTCAGTGCCGCGGGGTTCTGGCGTACCCCGGGCTGGTCCTCACCTTCCCCCTACACCAACCAGGAGAGAAGACGTGTTGGTCAGGACAAAGACAAGCGATGGAGGTGGCGGTGGCACAGGACACGGTTCCCATGCAGCGGACCTGTGCTGTCCATCATGTGTGTATGCCCCGCATGCACAAGGAGAAAGAGCTTGCCATGCTCTGGGCCCCCTTCCTTAGCCCTCCTCTTCCTCTCCCCCTCCCTTTGAGCTGCTTGGACACAGGGAACAGAAATACCGAGTCCCAGCTTGCTCTTCAGTGAAGGGCTTGCACAGAACCATCTGGAAGAATGTCTGGGAAAAAAAGGAACAACGTTTCCCACAGCAGCAGCTTTTTAATATTAGTGAAAACAGAGCTAAGCATGAATAATTCAGAGGGGGACATGAGCTCAGTTTTCGTATGCAACGGGCAAACAGTTCAGTTTTTACGGCTGTGTTTGCTCAAAGCAGCAAGAGGGTGCGATGGGAGCTTGCATGGGTCCCGAGCGCCCCGTGTGGGCTCGCCTCTGCTTGCTGTTGGCTGGACCACCCAAACGATGGCTTCTCCTCCCTGCCTGGGGAAATACCTTTCCTCCTGGCCACAGAAGCACGTGTTAACTTCTAAACACCCAGTGGTTTCCCCATCATTAATCATCTTGACCCACGGACTGCTCTGGGCTGCAGTCACGCTCAGTGCAGCTCTCATTAGAAAGCAGAAGCACGAAGCAAAGCGTGTTAACCTTCTGCCGAATTAAAAGCCCAGCAAAAGGGAAAACAAAGCCCAGAAGGTCCCCAGTGCAGGGGTGCACAGCAGAGCTCCAGTGCTGAGCCGGTGGGTGCAGGTAACACATCTCAGTGCACATGAAGCTAATCCTGTGCCAGAGCAGCTCTCCCAGAGATATAACATTATCGATTGCTTTTGTTTTACAAGCAATGTCGACGTGATAATATTTGGCAGCAACATTAACACTGAAATATGAGCTGCACTTGAGCCTTTTTATATTTAATTGTTTGAAAAATGACACAGGGGTGGCATTTGTGTCCTGGCAATCTGCATACCTGTCAGATGGTGCTGCTGGCGCAAGGAGATGCTGATCAACAGGCTGGGGACCTGCCAGGTGCCAGGGGGATGCTGCTGGCACCACAGAGCTTGTGTGTCGCGGGGGACGGTGTTGGCCACCCCATGCCCTCCCAGTCCCCGGCATCTCTCGGTCCTGCAGCAGCCATGGGGTGACCAAGGGTGTTGCAAAGTTTCCTGTGCTCATGGAAGAGGCTGCTGACAGATGGGGCTTTGGTGGCCGTCCCTGGGGCAGAGTGTGATGGGGACAGTGCAGGGAGGTGGGGGCAGCGGGCGCATCAGGGCCACCCATCCATAGGAACAGCTGCTGGCAGTGGTGGTGCAGTGTTTATTCATCCCAGTTTACCTCCTGTGTCTTCTTTCCCTAATAAACTTGAAACACTTGTCAACGTCCTATGCAGGGAGCTCGGGAGAAAGGCAGCGTGGAGAAGGAGGTGGAGTGCACTGACATTTAATTCAGACAAGGAATTATGCCGAAATAGAGGTAAAAATTACTGCTGCAGCGCCAACCAGCCGCAGTCAAGAGCAGGGGAGAGCCACAGTTGTGGGGATGCTGGTCTGTCCCTGGGGTGTGGGCGTACATTTGCCCCGGGGCTACGGTACGCCCATCCTTCCCCTGCCCAAACCGAAATGGTCCATTTTGCACCATCTCTGCTTCCCCCCTGCTCACCTCCACCTTTGCCCCAGCAGCGCAGTGAGGAACCCATCATCACCCCTACTGCCACCCCCCAACCTGACAGTTCTCTTTAGCCTCGGCTGCCACCGGCGCTTGAAGAGCAGCTCCCTCCCTCCACTTCATCTTTTTTTTTCTCTCCTGAGATGTCCAATTCACAGTGGTTTTATTATGCTTGTTTGAAAAAGTCTTGTGGCATAAATCAGAAACCACCAGTTCCTTTACTGCTCCCCACTGACCTCCCTGCGCTTGCTCAGCCCTGTCTGGACAGCAGGAGGTCTGAAAAGGTGGGGACTAAAACCAGCAGGAGCACTTGGTGCCCCCCGAGTTTTGGCAGATATTTGGAGGTTTCCCTGGCATCACCTGTGGCTTGGGGAGCAGCCCTGGCAGGCTGTCCCCATCTGCATGCTGTCCCCATGGGAGGGGATGGCATCCCCAGGGTGACAGCAGAGGTGACAACAGCTGAGCCACAAACTTGGACCCTCCACAAGTGCAACCCCAGGAGCATTCAACCCACTTTCCAAAGGGTAAAGCAAGGTGAGCCAGGAGCATTGCCACGGGCTTCTCCTGGGGACAACGGGAAAGGCTCAGGGACACATCCTTGTGCGGAGGAACTGTCTTCATCTGCAAGCCAGGGCTCGCCAGCCACCTCCAGGGACTCGGGAACAACCAGGGTGACGGGGATACATGTGCCCTGATGGGGACCACTGGCGGATGGGGCTGGGCTCGGCCGCTGCCATCCCTTCCCTTCCCAGGCACTTTAATAGCATTAGGCTGACAAAAATGGTTTTAAAAGCCACTCTTCCCAGCTCCATCAGGCCAGAGTGACGTTCTCCTAGCACTTAAGCAATTGGGTGAATTAGCAACTCAGGCCGGACGCTGGCAGATGCCTGGATTGATTTTCAGCCCTTTTGTGCCATCCATCATGGGCACGTCCCAGTAAATCTTGGGGGATGGCTGAAAGCATTTCTAGCAGCGCTGGGGCTTGGCGACCCAGTATGTGCCAAGTTGCCACCAAGGCCACCTTGAACTCCATGGTTGCCACTTGAAATGTCACAGGGGTGGCAGGGAACCAGCACTGGTCCCTGTCCTCTGAGGAGCAGCGGGTCTGGGCTGCCCGGGTTTCATTCGTGGCTGCTGCTCCTTCCCCCAGGGACCTGGGAACAGGACCATGTGTCAGCAACCTGAATGCTGCAATCCCGGGGCCGGGCGGTGATGCTGCTCTCAGCGGTGCTGGTGACAGACCTGCACCTTGTCTGGGGGGACAGGACCTACGACGGGGTGGAAACCCATCGCTCTGCTTTGTCTCATGGAAAGGTCAGTCCTTGCCTGATTGGGAATGTGGTGACCCAAAACTGTGCCTCCTTAAATGCTGATGAATTTGTGAAAGGGAGGAAGGCACACAACTGCACCGGGAGGACTTTTTAAGCATTACTGTGGAAAGGAGCATTTTTAAATGTGGCAATTTATTTATGTCTTTTTTTCCCTAGCTTCTTATTTATTTTTTTTAGACAGATACTTACCAGGGCAAGATGCAAGTGGTGCCCTGGATCTATTGCTGCTGAGATCATGACAGCAGCATCCAGCCAGCAGATCTGGGGTTTCTCCCACATCGTGCTGGTGCCACGGACCAGCCGGGAGGCCAGGGACCACGATGTGTGCCAGCCCCGCATGGCACAGGGAGCGAGGAAGGCAGGGCACTGCCGCAGGAGCTCGCCCAAGGAACAGCATCCCGATACAGCTGAGCACTCAGTCCTGCTCACGAGTCCTCACTTGCTCCATCAGCAAATTGGCCCTGCTTGAGCTGAATAATTCAGGCTCTGCAACGGCTG
>NW_008795859.1:754570-757994 GCF_000699145.1 Aptenodytes forsteri | reverse complement strand
GCCGGTCCCACCAGGCATGCAGCACCGCCAGAGAATGCCAACGAGGCCGGTGCTGCAGAGCAGCAACAGCAGCCGCTGTTTGGGCCCAGAAAGCTGAAAACTGAGTCCTCCCCCTCATCCAACCAATGCCACCCTGACCCCCAGGGCATGTCCCCTTCCCAGAAGAACCAAACTGCATTTTGAAGCCGTGGGAGCTAAGTTGCACGGTCCAGGTTGCAGTGCTGGCACAGCAAATCTCCTGGCTGCCTACTACGAGATGCAATTGATGTCGTGGCCTCGGGGACATGAGTGATGACACGAGGTGGTTTCAGGACAAGGAGCACCCAGGGGTCTGGTGGGTAAATAGACCTTGTCCCTGGGTCCTGGTCACTGCGGTCCAAGAGGTGCCCCTGATGCTGGAGAAGAGCTGAGCCACCCTAGGTTGTCCTTGCAGCATCCCTGCCCTTCGCCTCCTCCTGCTCTCCCAGGGCTCCTCCCAGGCTGCGGCTTTGCCGGGGGGATGCTCCCAGCATCGCGTGGTGCAGAGGCAGGCATTACATCCCTGTGGAGAGGCGGTGGCCGTGGGAGAGCTGGTGGGTTGGCCCCCAGCCTGGGAAGCAGGAGCACGGAGGCTGCAGCTGAAGCAAAGCTGCTTCGTGCCCCCCATTTCGTGGTACCCCCCCCACCATGTTGCAGTGCTCCTATGCAGCTGCAGGGGTGGCAGGTTCACAAACCCCCGCTGTCAGCTCCAGCCATCCCTGTGGCGTCAAACAGAGCCGGATGCTTCCGAGTCCGATGAATAAGTTGTGTGCCAGAGTAAAATGCCCGGTGCCAGGCAGGGATGGAAGGAGACAGAAACCATCCCTGCTCCTCGGTGGGTCTGTTTCTGCAGGGCAAAGATGTGCAGATGGAGCTGGGATCTGGGTCCTGAGTGGCACTGGGCGCGTTGCACATCGCGGGGTATCAAACGGGGGTGTAACGGTGCCGAGGACCCCACGGCTCGGGCAGCCGTCCCTCCTGCAACTGATCAAGCTGTCAACATTACTGCTTCGTTTTCTGGATGAACCAGGCTGTGTATGAAATAATTTGCTGAGAATCATTAACCTAATGATGGAGGCTTTTGATAAACAGCTTAGCCTGGCTGTGGGGAAAATGGGCTTAATAACTGCTCTGGAGAAAGACACAAAAAAAGAAAGTGGAAGGAGCGGTGGTGGGTTCAGGGGGGTCACCGAGGGCAGCACTGGGGGTCTGCTACCAGCCCCCCGAGCCCAGCGGCTCTCAGCCCCATCCCACCCTTCTCCTCCATCCCGGAGATGGGAGAGGAGCAGGAATGGGGCGTGAGCACCAGAATCCTGCCCAGCCGAGGGATTCATGGATAAAACCCCAGGACCACGTCCCAGCGTTGCTCCGGGGCCAAAGGGGAAACTATAAAGCAGCTTCGGGACCACAAATATTGGAGTTTGGGGAAAACTTCGTGCCAAAGAAAATGCAGAAGGTGTTTTTGGCAGAGCTGAGCGGTTTTCCCAGGCAGGTTTCACCTTGCCCCGAGAGCAAGGCTTGCATGTGCCTGGGACAGGGCAGCCCCAGAAAGACTGAATTGCCCCAAAAAACAGTGCTGGGGCATGGGGCAGGCTCTTCTCCTTCCCCTGAGTAAATAGATGCTGAAAGCGGGGCCACAGGGACTCTCACAATGGCACTGGTGGGTGTGGTGAATCCCAGCTGGGGCAGCCCTGTGCATCCTGCGAGCGGCGGTTTGCTGGGAAATGGTGATGTTTCAGAAATTTGCTTCCTTTCACATTTGCAGTGAAAACCCATAAAAACCCTCCTGTGGAAGAGCAGCGGTGGAAATGGTTTGCTTGGAGCCGTCCCACCTCCTCGGGAGCACGTCCCAGAGCACAGCGGGTGCTGCCGGGTGCCCTTGACACCTCCCCGGCCTCGGACCGACAGCAGCGATGCTCCACAGGGTGTGAAATCACCTCCACAGCCCCCGTGTTCCTCTGCCCCGCTTCAAAGGAGAGCTTTGATAAATGTCACGGCAGCCCCGCTCCCGTTTGGGGACCAGAACTGAGCCCTCCATCCCCCTGGGATGTGCAGCACCGTGGCTTTGCACGGTAGGGAACATTTTGGGGATGTGACTCCCTGGGGTGGGGGGAGCTTTGGGGATGCGGGTGCCCCTGGGCGAGGGGGGCCCCGAGGGTCCTGCCGCCAGCACCCGAATGGAGACCCAGGCGAAGGCAGGACCTCGGCAGGCAGCTGCCCGCAGCCCCAGCGCTGACCCTGCCATCTGCTTTCCATCCCCGCTGGCACTAATGGCTCCACGTTGAATCACTGTCAGGGCTGGTTCGGGGAGGGTGCAGCGAACGCCGGCGGCTCCCGTCTCATCTCACCGGCGCACTCGGGGAGCCGGGGGGGACCGGGTGATTCTGTTCTGCCGAAAGCGGAGCTGGACCCCCGGGGTGCTCGGCGATGGGAACCCGCAGCCTCAGCATGGTCTTGCAAGGCTGCGGGGAGCAGTGACGCCACAAGGAATTCAAATCACTTCACAGTGGGAATCAGCACTGGGCAGAAGGAGGTTTGGGGAGAAATATTCCCATTTATGTACAGAAATTGTGCCAGACAAGCAGGTTTTGACAAGAAGCTATGAACAGGCAGAGGAAAGAGAAATGCCACTGGCTTTCATCTTTATGTCTTTTTGCAATTTTTATGTCTGAATTGGAATTAACTTTTGAGCTGGAAAAGCGCTAACCGCTGATAATTAAGCCCAAAATGCATCGGTCTCAATGTTAGGTGTCACCCACACCCCCCCGTTCAGTCCCCGGCCCTATTATTTTAAATTGATGCAATTATTAATCTTGCAGAGTAATATATTTTTTGTTCTCTGGTGCCCAGTAGACCTTAAAGCAGAACAAATGCTTTAATAAAATCGAGATGGTGCTTCCTGGAAGCCAGAGTGCTGGGTTATTAAGAAGAGGAGCAGGTTTGGGAATCTTTAATAAATTATTGCCTAATATTTCTTTCTTGCAACATATCTACATGATTGGTAAATGTTTTCTGCTCACTGATTAACTTTGTTTATTTCCTAATTAGGTTTAGCACCGTCTGTCTTGTGGTTATGAAATAATTGTTTGATTAATGTGCCTGAATTTAGATTTTCATTAAGCCCCCGGAATCTGTTCTGTACCAATTAGCCACGCCGTAAGATGCAGATCTGGGACATTAGAATGACAATTTTAGCCCATTAAGTAATAACTGTTATATTGATTAGTGATAATGGAGCACCAGCAGTAAATCCACATTCAGCTGAAGTACATCATCCCAGGGGGGGGATGCTGGGGGGACGATGGCTGCACCCCAGCAGCGCCTGCCGCCGCCCGCCGGTCCAGCTCCCTTTTGCCACCAGTCGGTGATTAAGTGGCTTTTATTGATTCTTTCAGTTTGAGCGTCC
>NW_008795859.1:750012-754293 GCF_000699145.1 Aptenodytes forsteri | reverse complement strand
GGGGATGGGGAAGGGGATGGGATGAGGGTGGGGATGGGGAATGGGGAATGGGGAATAGGAAAGGGGAATGGGAATGGGATGGTGGTGGGGACAAGGACATGAATGGGAACAGAGATGAGGACAGGAACAGGCACAGGGACAGAGATGGGGACGCTGCCAGCTGCGTCTCCCAAGGGCTGGGAGGTGGTTTGGCTGCTGACCCCGAAGGAGGTGAAACGACCACCTGGTCGTGTCAGACACAGCCAGAAATTTATCCGGAGATGTTTTCCCACTGGGGAGGAGGAGAAGGTGGGGGACAAACAAACCATCTTCCATTTTCCTAGGGGACATGCCAGCCTGCGAGGATGTGACCCTGGTACGACTTTACAGCCAGTAACACTCCAGAAGAGCCGGTGTGAGAGCGAGTTACTATATTTGCTCTCACCACAACTGTGGCCTTTTTTTTATGCTGGATTCTGTTCTCAAAAACTAGGACACAGCCATTACATGTGTCTGCTCCAAAGCTACAGTAATCTCCTGCCATCGGTCAGGGCCGGGGAGACTGCGTGCCAGCAGCCCTCCAGCCAGGGAGCAGCGGGCACGGGTTTGCCGGGTGCCCAAGCGCTCTGCGGGCTCCGGATCCAGCACTGCCAGCAGTTCAGCCGCAGCGAGGGGAGACTGGAGGGGACGGCCACCCCCGGCGAGCCCCTTGGACCTCATCCCATTTGTAGAGCTGGGGCTTTGCGGGACCCCACAGCGATGCCACCCGTGCCTGGGGACCACTGGGCGGTGATGGCCACGTGTCCCTTCCTCCCTCCCACCCGTGATGCCACAGCTCTGGCCATGGTCAGCTGGCTCGGCGGAGGGGCAGGCAGGTCAAAACCAGTTTTTTTTTCCTGAAAACAGGTATGTAGGTAGGAAAGCAAGGCTGTGGCGTGAGTCCAGCCCATACCGGACACTGGGGAGTCACTGGGTGCCATCACTATGGAGCTTCTGGCCCTCACACATGTCTCTATATATACATGTATATAGAACATATACATATTTACATCTAGGTGTTTCTTTCCCTTACAAGCCCTGTTTCTACCAGTCGGTGGGCACTGCTTTGCCCGGGAAGTCCTTTCTCTTTTTCTTCCTTTCTTTTTTAAACCAGCAATTAATTCCCTCTTACTGGAGGGGAGAAGCGCGCCCAGATGACGGCGTGTGCTCGGCTCATCTGTAACACACCAACGAGGAAATGTGAACAGCAGAAAGCAATAATAACGGCAGATGATGCGGGGGGAAGCTCGGGCTGTGATGGGCACTGAAGGATGGTTGGTGTAAAAACTGGGCGGTGAGCGGCTCCGAGCTGTGCTGTGCATCAGTCTGAAAAAAGCCTTCCAGCCCCAAACCCACAGTGTTTTAGTTGTCCTCGGTGCCTCCATCCCAGGGCTGCAGGTCTCTCATGGGAATGAGGATTTTTCCATATCTCCAATGGGAATTTCCTGCTGCAATGCCTAGAGCTACAATGTGGGCTCTAGGGTGGGAGACCTGTGGGACTGGGACCAGGACCAGGACCATGACCAGGACTGGGACCAGGACCAGGACCAGGACCGGGACCAGGACTGGGATCAGGACCAGGACCAGGGCTGTGGCTGTGGCTGGGGCTGTGGCTGTGCCAGGTCTCAGGCAGGTCCAAGCAGTCTGCAGCAGGCAGCCCTGGGGCACCACTGGATTGGGGATGGAAACCCAAGCCAGGACAGCACCATGAGGGCAGACTGTGGCTCTGTCAGAGCCAGGCTGACTGCCCAGCCCGGGGCAGGATGTGGCCCTGCAGTGGTGCTGTGTGCATGCAGGGGACGCCACGTTGTCCCTTGCCCTGCCCTGCCCCTGAGCTGATCTTCAACCCCAGCACGCACCGAGCGGCCGGCCTGGCCGCCCTCGAAAGCCACCTCGCTCTCCAGCACCAGCACTGGCCATTTTACCGGCAGTTAATTTGCAACGTACCATTGGCCTTCATCATGCCAGGGAACGGCTGAAATAGTCATCCTCTTTTGTACAGGAACAAGCAGACCTGGACTTTATGGGCTTTATTATCCCTTCAATGCATTAACATTGACAGGAATTATCTGCAGGAGTCTCCCAGGCGTCATTTGGAGAAGGGCAGCCCTCGCCGAGCTCTGCTCCCAGCCAGGTGCATCATAATAATAATAATAAAAATAATAATAATAATAATAAAAAATACAATGGGCACCTTCAAAATAAGGGGAATGGCTCTGGACGGCACAGGCAAAGCTTGTTTCTTTTGCAAGGAAGGAAAGGAGAGCTGTACTTCTGCCGAGCGGCTGCTCCATCCTTGTGCGAGTCCAAATCCCCAAACAGGGCTGGGTGAAGCCCCGCAGGAGCCGTCCCCCTGCCCTCACCCCAGCCCTTGGATGCTCCTCGCCAGCGAGGAAGAGGTCAGAGCAAATCGCTTTACCAGCAGCAATCGCTGACCATCGCCACGCGGAAGCTGCCAGGGGAGGATGGTGAAACGGGGTGAAAATGGGATTTTTGAAAGTTTTCACAAGTTTCCCTATTCCAAGCAGGAATAAGGCTGGGCTCGCCTTGCTGTGTGCCATCTTTTCCCCATCCAGCGGCATCTCGAGTGCAAACCAGACCCACGGAGGGCAAGGAGCATCTCCAGCTTCTGCTGCTCTGCTGCAGCAGCGCTCAGCACCGCCTGGCACAGCACGGGGGAGCAGCCAGCTCATTTATCAGCCAGCGCTAAATGAAGACGCCGAAATCCCGTAGCAAAGCCACGTGAAGCAATTTCGCCTCCGGATCCGCTCCTCCATTGAAGCATCAGGATGAATCTGCGCGCGCAGATGGTTTCTCTGTTCCTCCCCCAGCAAAACACCTGCGCTGCCTCCCCTGCCAGCGGGGAAGCCACTGCCACGAGGATGTGGGGACCCGTTCAGGTTGGGGATGCTCTGACCCACCGGCCACCCTGGGGACGGACCAAAACCACCCCCAGGGCCATGGCCAGGAGGAGCCACGGCCATAGGCTGAGCCTCACTGCTTCTAGTGGGGGGACAAACTGGTCGCCAGCAAATTTACAGCCCTGCCGTACACCCTCTCTGTCCGTGATTGAAGATCTGCGGAGCTGCCCCCTGCCTGAGCCAGGGCCGGCTGCTGCTGTGGGGCAGAGGGCAGAGCATCGCCCGTGCCCCTGCCCCAGCCCTTCCCCACATCCATCACTGTCCCCCCGGGCGTTTAATCACACGTGACCCATGCCCAAGACCCGTGCTGCCCCAGGACTTGCTGCAGGCACAGTTCAGCCCCGATGATTTATTTCCCTGCGTCCCAGCAGCTCAAGTCCTGGGCGCGCTGCTGCTCTGCGTGGAGCGGGTCCCCCAGGGTGGGTGCTGCTGGGGGGCCCTGGGCAGGGCCCTGCAGACCAGCCAACGGGCATGAAAATTCCCTCCCTCAAACACTTGTGCCCCAAAAGCCAGAAGTTTGCAGGGCAGGAAGAAATTCTTACCATGGAGAAACTGCTCGCTGTGGGCTGCGAGAAAGGATTTGGTGATGCCGGCTATCGCAGCCTCCTGGCACCACCGTGACACAGCCACAGCCCGGCACCCATGCCTGGGCAGTTTGCAAGCTACAAAACACATGAAAGACAAAACCAGATCCATCAGTTAGTGGAAAGAAATTAAAATTAAATCTCTTTTTGAATTTTAATGGGTGGTGCTGCACTGGGTTGTGCCATCATGTAAGCTACGGGGACATGGACTGCAGTGCTGCTCTCAGGACACCTCTCTGATACTCATTAAGTCTCAGGACACCCCTGGGAGGTATTTTCGTCTGGATTTTAGACTGCACCAGCCCAGAAAAATTAAGTGCTGGGCCCAAGGTTGCCCGGTGGCAGTCCAATCAATTGCAAAATGCCCCGTCCTGGTGAATTCCTGCACCACTTCTTGCTTTGTATTTAGGGGGCAAATGGCCCTTCCTGAGGATGCTTTGGGGTTGGACTGCTTGGGGATATTGCTGCCCCGTGGGAGCCCTGTCCGGGGTTCCCCCATGGGGTGCGTTAGCTGAGCCTGTCCCAGAATGCAGGCGGGGTGGCTGGTGTCGGCTCCCATCTCGCCGTGTGCAGCTGGAGAGCCCAGATCCTCATGATTCCTCTCCTCCCTGGTGGCAGAGCTCCCTGGGGACCACCAAAGCTGGCTCCCATCTGCCCGGCACCTGCGCGGGCAAGATGGGGCCGGTGCCCTGCGGCTTGCCCCGCTCTGCCCCTGCACTGGGGGGCACCGGCCGCCCCCCCACCTGCAGCCGTACCAG
>NW_008795859.1:746152-749839 GCF_000699145.1 Aptenodytes forsteri | reverse complement strand
AGCCCCGCAATGCAGAGCTGCTGCCCACCCTCTTGCATGTGCCATCCTGCCCCGAACCATCCCCTCCTGCCCCGAACCATCCCCTCCTGCCCCAAAATGTCCCCTCCTGCCCCAGGCCAGCATGGCAGCACAGTCACAGAGTGTTGGCTTTTTATAATTTATTAGTAGGGCAATCTGATTTATGCCCTGCTCCCCCGGGATCTGCTGACAAATGAGATGTTGTATTTCAGGAGTTTATCCTGGGGAACAAATAAATAAACAGAGCAATGGAAACCTCATGAATTTTTTAAAGAGCTTATCAAAATCTTTTTTTCCCTCATTTTCCGAAGGCAAAATGGCTGAAAGGGGAAATATCCCCTCCATCTGCATTCTCTGTACTTCTTTTCCCTTTAATCTCTTAATCCTCTTGCTTCTAGCTTTAATCCACACGCTTGCCTCTTTCTTGATTGGGGTTTTTTTTTTATTAATTTCCCCCCACTCCAAATAATCACAAAAACAACGCCAAGACACCAGAGGCCTGTGACCATCCTCCCAGTCCCACAGCTCTGGCGAGCGTCTGCAGAAGCCTGTCTCAGCATTACAACATCCCCCTTCCTTTTTTTTTTTTCCTTCTCTTACCCTAAAATGACCCCCTCGATTTGCAGCCGCGGGGCATTTCTTGAGCTTGCAGGCAGCAGGGCTTGGGCAGCCATCGTCGCCTGCGCTGCCTGCACCGGAGAGCAGGTCCCTCCTGGGAGACTCGCATCACCTTCGCTGGCATCCTAATGAGTTAATTAAGAAAAATCAGGGCAAGAGAGGTGCGAGCCCTCAGGGGATGGTTACTGGGAGATGCAGTCTCTGGGACATGTTCACGTTGGTCCCAGGGGACTGTGGCCACGCAGCTGCTTCCCAGGGGGCCAGGGAGGTGCCAGCATTGGGGAGGACCCTCGAGCATCTCATGGCTGCTGGAGACGGACCATGGTGCATGGCTCCCCATACGAAAAAGGCAGCAGAGCCGCTTCACAATATTCCCCCCTAGCTGCCAAGAGCTGGCCCGTCCTTTCCAGTGCCTGGGATGGTGCCGGGGTCGTGTGTGATGCTTGGGGTGGTGCAGCTCACACACACCTTCTGCCTCCAACTCCCCGCAGACCCCAAAACTCGCCCCTGCAAGCAATTAAAAACCACCGGGGCAACCCTGCCTTGCCCCCATCTCAGCTACTTTGGCTTGCTCCTGCCAAAGTTGTAATGACGGAAGATGTAAATGAAGAAGAAGAGGAGGAAAGGCATCTGCATTGCTAGCAGAAGCTCATTAATTTGCAGCGTTCATTATTTCTGGGCTCTCTCTCTCTCTCTCTCTTTTCTGCCCCACATTGCTCAGGTTGGTCAAAGTGGAGACAAGCACCGAGAGCACGAGATTTGCTGAATATTGACTTTTAATCAGCTGCTCCCTGATAACCCGACCCAGCTCCCCCAGGCATTGAAACCTCTGGGAAAGTCGGGATTGCAGGAACATTTTCTACCCCCTGGGAGGTGGGAGCCCCCGGAGAAGCACACTGGGGGCTCAGCGAGGATATAAATAAGTAAATGACTCAAATGAGGCTCTTTATCCTGCCATTCCCTGCATGCCACCGCCTTAGTAACCCAGTGCCTGGCAACGTCTGCAAGCGCCGGCCTCATCTTCGGAAGGCAGAGCCTCGTGCCATGGCCCCGGCACCAGCAGCCAGAGACCCCCAGGGCTCGGATGCTGCTGCAGCATCACCCGCCTGCAAAGGCCTTGGGGTCGAGCATCCCTGTCCCCACTGGTCCCCTCTCACTGCTGCCATGGGGATGCCGGGGACCAGGGGGAGAGAAACCCCTTTCAGCTGTACCCCTGCACCCCCTGGGTAAAAAATGTGCTGCTAAAAAGTTGACATTTCAAATCACAAAAGGACTAAAATGTGGCTTCAAAACCAAACTTGTTTTTCTACATCCTGGCTCATTAGTGGCACAGAGCAAGAAAGCAACAAGCGACCCATTTAAATTGTAGATTCTGACCTTTATGCTTAAGATCTTTTCAGGCATCCTGTTTACAGCTTTTTTGTGCTGGCACTTCATAATCCTCAAAATGAGATTTTATGCAGCCTTTTTTACTATTCTAATGCACTGCATCCTCTTTTTTTCCCTGCTGACAAGCCCTCCTGAGACAGCCTGGGTAATCAGAAGTTTCTGAAAAGACCCATAAATGAGGGCTGCAGCCTGCTGCCTTGGCGGGGAGGAGGGGACGGCTGCTCCCGTGTCCCCACTGCAGCAAGGACAAGGCGTTTGCCCCGAGCCCTTATGCAATGAAAGTCACCTCGGTGCCAGGGCACAGAGCGCCGTGGGCTCCGCTCCCCTGGATGAGGCTCTCTGCAAAAACCTCAGCAGTCACTTTTGGCTCAAAACCCAATGTCCCTGAAGTAGGGATTTATTTAGTGACATTAGTACTTGGGGACACTTAAGGCCAATGTCAGAAGTCCGCTGGCAGTAAACTCGAGGCCTTTGGGGTGAAAAACACTGTTAAAGCCCTGCAGAACTGGGTCCTTCTGGTGCAGCATCGCTGGGAGCAGGTCAGGCTGCTGAGTGCAACTTGGAGTCACTTCGTTTACATCACAGTCAATAAGGAAAACCTACTTCATGTTTCAGGAGGATCCCTGATCGCTCTTGGGGCAAGCCTAGTCCAGAAAAAGAAAAATAAAACAGTCTTTGAAAGTTATTTTTGCGAGCGCTATTTAAAACCAATGACTCTAAATTTTCCCTCACACCCATCAAAATGGCTGTTGAGCAGCTAATCTGCCAGAGCTGGCCAAATTCTTGTTCCTCCGGCCTGCGCGTGCTGCAGAAACCCACAGGCATGTGTTGGCATTGCTCAGCTCCTTCCCTTGCTGCTGTCCCTCGCCTGCCCGCGGCACCCTCCACGCATGTATATGCCCTCCATGCATATTCCAGCCCTGAGCTCCCCAAGGCGCAGGAGAGGGTTTAAAGAGAAGCCAACGAGGTATTTGCAGGAAGCAAACTTTGTTCCGATGGATGCTCGTCCAGGGGGAAGGTGCCGCGCATCCCATTAGGAGACCTGGAATTGCAAACACCCCGTTGGGGAGCTGCGGAGAAGACATCCCTGTTTTTATAAAATGCAAGACAGAATTGCTGGTTTTGTGGGGAAAATGGGACCGTTTGGAAGCAGGGAAAGCCCTCGGATGGTGGGACCCACCGGCCCAACATGGGGCTCCCCGGGCAGGGGCCTGCCTGGCTGCTGGTGCTGTCCCCAGCCGATGGCAGGTCTCATCTCCCCCCAATCCCCCCAGTCCCCCGCAGCCTTGGCTGGAGGGAGGGAGTGCTGCCGGGGTGTTTGCATGGCCAAACCCAAGAAACCTAGTACCAGAAGGATAAAAATAGTACAAACAGCTCTTCAGCCCCCAGCCTGGAGCTGAGGCAGCGCTCGCCAGCCTGGTTTCCTATGGAAACGAGCCGCCACGGTCAGTGCGCCTGCCTGCGCCTGCCTGGGGCAGTTTCGGATGGTTCCCTCGCACATGGATGCCCTCGCATCCAGCATGGACCGAGCTGAGGCTGCAGTTTCCCTCGGCGGGGACAGTAGTGGGATCTGTCCCTCCCCTCAGCTGCTGCTTTCCCAAAACTCCCGGCCTCCCCACCGTTGGCTCCAGGAGCGGTGGCCGCCAACAGGATGCCAGGTTG
>NW_008795859.1:745539-745917 GCF_000699145.1 Aptenodytes forsteri | reverse complement strand
CTTTAGAAAACAGCGGTCAGCCGGTCAGCGCGCCTGCCTGCGCCTGCCTGGGGCAGTTTCGCCTCGCACATGGATGCCCTCGCATCCAGCATGGACCGAGCTGAGGCTGCAGTTCCCTCGGCCGGGGACAGTAGCGGGATCTGTCCCTCCCCTCAGCTGCTGCTTTCCCAAAACTCCCGGCCTCCCCACCGTTGGCTCCAGGAGCGGGGGCCGCCAGCAGGATGCCAGGTTGCACGAACCCCAGCAAATCGCAGCCACAAGCGGCCCCCACCACGGGCACATTGCTCGGGGTCCCCCTGCTCCCCCAGGGCCAGCCGGGTGCATCACCCAGAAAAATGCCGCCCTCCGAGCCCATACCCCTGTCTGCAGCAAAGATTC
>NW_008795859.1:744817-745490 GCF_000699145.1 Aptenodytes forsteri | reverse complement strand
CCAGGAGCGGGGGCCGCCAGCGGGATGCCGGGTTGCACGAACCCCAGCAAATCGCAGCCACAAGCGGCCCCCACCACGGGCACATTGCTCGGGGTCCCCCTGCTCCCCCAGGGCCAGCCGGGTGCATCACCCAGAAAAATGCCGCCCTCCGAGCCCATACCCCTGTCTGCAGCAAAGATGCTTGCGGGAGAAGGGTCCGTGGCCACTGAAGGTTGCTGCCTTAATCATGTTAAGGCAGGGGAATTTTCTCTAGATCTTTTTTTAATTATCTCCTGAGCCGGAGGGGCTCGGTGTGTGCCGCGGCCCGGCATGCCGGGGGAGCGGGAGGCAGCCGGGCATGCTGCCGCCGCGGAGGAGGCAGCACCAGGCAGGCAACGGGGCTTCCAGCTGCCACCAGCACACCCTAAAAATCCCCCCCAATGCTTAAAGTTGCCAATAAAGGGGGGGGGGGGGGTGGGGGGGGGGGGAATCCCCCCTCACCTTAATCACTTCACAATCATAATTTTTCCTACTCCCAGGGTTGGGAAGTTTTCAAATTCATTTTTCCTTCATCTGACACAAATATATACATATGTATTTTTATTTTTTTCTTGCTAGCCCCGTTCAATAAATCTCTGGCTGGACCCGACTGCCGGGGCTCGGGGCACCGCTGGGGCCGGGTCCCCGGCTGGGG
>NW_008795859.1:688222-744100 GCF_000699145.1 Aptenodytes forsteri | reverse complement strand
GCTCGGTGGGGATGTGCGTGGGAAGATGCGGGCTGCGTGTGCGGGGAAGTTAGGGAGGAGGTGGGAGAGCTTGCCGGCTCCTCAGGGGTTAAGGATGCTTTGCGGGAGTTGTTAATAATTCTCGCCTTGGCAGAGATTTTTCGCCCTGTATTCTGCTGCTTTTGAAAGGGTTTCTTGCTTCGGAGAGGAGCGGGAGACAGGCAGGGAGAGAGCTCTCCTCCTCCTCCCGAGACTTTGTGCAGGAACATCTCGGCAAGGGAAATGGGGAGAGATGGTAATCCTTCCAAATACACCTCCCCTATTTGTTTTCTTCTTTCGATATCCATGCTGAAAACTTATTGGAATATTTTAATGTAAAGTTAAAAAAAAAGTGTGCAGGAAAAGCAGAGGCAGTTGGAGAACTGTGTGAAGGTTACCTTGAGCTAAGCATTATAAACTGTTTTTTCCGTGAAGGCAGGATTAAATAAAGTTTCTTGGCAATCCGGAGCCGGGAAGCACAGTCCGGCAGCGGGAACCAAGCACCCGGCCCCGGGGTGCCCCCACCCAGCCTGGCCCTGGCCCACCTGCACCTTCCCACCCTGCGAGTGCCGTAACCTTCCCCTCTCCCGGGACTTGTGCCGAGTTATCCTTTATAATGGGCTGCCCCTTTCCTGGGCTCGGGAAACTGCTCACCCGGCTGGGTGGAGAGTGCTGGCTAGCCCTTGTTATGTCCAACACTGTTAAGCACAAGGGGCTCCTCTGAGCCAGGGTTCATTAGCAGTTATTATTATTTATTGTACACGCTGCTTGTGCACAGGCCTGGCGGGGAGTGGTGTGTGGCCAGAGAAAATTCCCCATGGGGTTTTGCTCAGCTTTTGGATGGCTTTCCCAGAGCCCCGTGCCTGAGGAGGTGAGTCCAGCCTGCGGCGGCAGGGCTGCAGGCGCTTGGGTCCGGCACAGCTCACCGCTGCCCAAATCTCCCCCCTGGCTTTAGGGTCCCTGATGCGCGGTGTCCCGGTGCTGTCCCTTTGCAGCCTGGCTGGGCAGATGGTGAAGCCCCCTCGGTGCCCTCATCCCCTCGCAGCCCAGCCAGGGCGTGCGGCTGTTTTTCCTCTCCCAGAGACAAAAGCCTCGTCCTTCCCGGGGGATCTTTTCCCCAGCCCTGGCAGCAGACCGGGGTGCCACCAGCCCCGCAGTGCCATGGCAAGCTGCCCTCTCTCTCACCTTGGCAGTGACTCTCACCCTGGCCACCAGCCCACAGGCTCTGGCCAGCCTGGGACAGGGTTACCCCATTCCCGGCTTCCAGCTGCACCATGCTCTGATGTTTCCTTTGCCATTATTTCCTTTTCATGCTCATTGCAGCCTCATGCTGGAGTCAAGCCTCTGCCCAGCACCGTCCCCCCCACGCAGCCCCATGCAAGGCTGGGCTGGGTCCCTCAGCACCCCCAGCCCTCCAGGCTCCCACCCAAACTCACGCTTTCCAGAGCTGAGGCAGGATCCCCTTCTCCCAGCTTTGCCCCGCAGGGGATACAGCCTCTCTGTATCAGGTTTAGCATCTCTCCCAGCTCGGTCCCTGCTGGCCAGCAGACCCCAGGAAAGTCTTTGCTTCTTCTAACCTCCCGTCCCCCTTGGGACTACCAAGTCCTCAATTGCCTCGAGCCAAGCAGGGAGCTGGCTCTGCTCCGGGATAGAAATCCCTGTGCTTCGGTACCTCCTTCGTGATGGGCTGGTCCCCTCTGGAGCCTGGAGCTCAGCCTGGGACAGGGGGACGAGCATGGGGGGGACCTGGTGTTCAGCGCTGCTCAGCGAGGAGTGAGACATCCACCCCGCTGCCGGGGTCATCGATTGCCCCAGGTGGGACGGGGATCTCTGGGGCCTGGGGGGAGCAGGGGCTGGCTCTCACTAGCATGATCCTAGGCAATGTGGGGGGACCCAGGGGAATACATCAGAGGGTTGGGATGTGATCTGCAGAGCCGATGGCTGTCTGTGGATTTGCAGTGATCTCTGGGCTCACCCTCTGCTGCCCACCGCTCCCTCTGGGCTGCAGGTGATGCTGCCCCTGGAGTGGGTCTTGGGGTTTCCATCTCAGCTGGGTCATTTTGGGAAACGCTCCAGTGCGACGCTCCAAGAAAGAGCCTGTGATGTGCTGGGCTTTCTGCGGTGAGCTGTGATGTGCAAGGGGTCCGGCAGCACTGCCACGGGAGCTGGGGGGAGACGGCCACTGTGCGACGCCTCCATCCCATGGGATCAAGCAGGGGCAGTCACCGTCCCCTACTCCGGCCACCCACTCCCAGCCCGGTCTGTCCCCTGTGCCACACTGGGCTCAGGGTAACCCCGGTCCCTCCTAGAGCCCGCAGTCTTCATGGGAAAAGGCAGATCTCTTCCCAAACTGGGCCTCCATCTCCCATGTGCAGCAGGATGCAATGCTGCTGGGTGTGCAGGAGAAGAAAGAGATCAGCCCCCCTGGGAAAGGAGGCTTTAAACCAAGGGCTGCAAGAAATAATCTTTCTCACTATTTTAATTTAAATAGGCTGCAGAAGGCATTGTCTGCTGCTTGAAAAGCTGTTTTTCTTAATTGCCCCAGCGCTGCCTATAATCCCAGATTACCGAGGGCTGAGCGAAGTCTCCGTGGCAGAGACCTGCAGGAGCTGAGCGTGGGCTTTACAGACAAATTAGTTCTGGCTCTTCCCTGCCTGGGAGGCCCGTGCGGATTAATCGTGGACCAAATGTGCCGGGCCCTCCTGTAGCACCCATGGAAGATATTTTGGTGGGGCTGAGCCACCCCCCCAGCAGGTTCCTGGCTCCCAACCGATGACCCCCATGGACCCCATCATGGCCTCTGTGGGATTTGTGCTGCTATATGTACCACAAGGGGATGGTCCTGTGGGAGCTGCTGGTGGGCTGCATCTGGGTCTCCCCTGGGGGATCTCCCGTTGGCATGTGGCAGCTGAGTCTCGTCACCTCCCATGAATCCAGGAGCCAGAGCTGGCTCCGGTGCTCAAAACCTCGGGATAAAACCGCGCCACTTGGCCCCTCCGGTTTGGCTGCGGGGTTTATTCCTCATTGTTAAGCACAAGAGAGAAAAACAGCAGCGTCGCGGCTTTCTCTGAAATAAGGAGCACGCAGGCTCTGGATGTGTCAGTGGCTGTGGTTCAGGGTTGTTTTGCCACCGCGGCGGGGACGGTGCAGGTGCCCGTGCATGCCGAGGCAGCCGTGCTCTGCCCACGCTGTCCCCTCTGCCTGTGCCAGGATACGGCCCAGCCAGCTGCAGGAGTGGCTGAAGGCTTTGGGGATGATGAGCAGTGTCTCCTCCAGAGCCGCAGCCTGCACGGATGGGCACGGGGGGCTGTGCACCCGCCGGGGGCCGGCTGCCGGGCTGGCTGCCCGCTGCCTTCCCTGCCGCAGGACGGTGGCTGGCCCTGCCTGCAGCAGTGCAGCTGGCGGTGTTCTCCCTGGCTTGGCCAGCCCCGGCATTGTATCTGAAAGAGGCCAGCCCTTATATCTTAAACCTCGTCCTCCCGGGCTGCTGGAGGCGGCTGCAGGCAGCGCTTGGTCTGGGGGAGGCTTTGCTGAGCTGGCAGCTGGCTGCAATCCAGCTGTGTCTCCCTGGGGGACAGCCCCTGTCTTCTTCCCACCCTCCTCCTCCTCGCCCAGTTCGGAGCAGCCCCGTGTGAGCACACATCCCCTCCGGTGCACATCTCAGCTCGCTAAGTCTTATTGAAAACCATAACTGGATTTTGCAGACTGGGCATAAAATACTTAGAATATAATACATATTAAAACTCATTAGGTTAAGCCCATTTACAGATACACAGTGTCATCTGAATAAAGTCAAATCACCTTTTTCACAGGGCTTAAGTGTTGAAAGGGTGCCACGGGCAAGGACGGCAAGAAGGGGGAGAGGGAGCGCAGACCCCGCGGCAGTCTGGGGAGCATCCCTTAGTGTCACCAAGACCTCCCCGGGGTGACCTCTCACAAATACTGCTCTATGTCACCACCGGGACAGGCCTGACCCTGTTGACATCCAAATGGACCGGCTGTGCAAGAAGCAGTCTGCGGATTAGGGAGGTAAATGGACTGCGGGTGGTTCAGTAACCCCTGGAGCCAGAGAGCTCCTGTTCTGGCCTCTCAAGGAAAAATGTGGAAATAATGGGGAAATAGAGGTTTCTCAGCATCACACATGGGGATGGGGCTGATGCCGGCAGCAGGGATGCTTGGGGAGGGATGCCGGGGGCTGGCAGGAATGCAGCAGGAGAGGTTTGCGCTGGGTTGTTCGTTTCTATTGCTGAAAACAGAGTCGGATCCTGCCCGCTCCCCAGCACCCACCCCACATGTGGCTCTCCGAATGCAATTAGCCACAGTAGCAAACGAGGGAGCTGCCCGCTCCTTCCACAAACGTGCTCCAGCCCTGCCAAAGGAAACCCAGGTTTGGCAGATGGGATAACGCTGATGGAGAGAGTGAGATAACACACGCGCTTGGGGTTGTTGCAGATTAATGAAATTAATAATAAAAGCTGTAACATAGGGTGCATTTCAGCAGCTGGGATGGGGATACCGGGTACAACGGCTGCAGCATCTCTCCTGTGCCGGCTCATTTAAATCATCCCACCAATTCCCCGGTATCCTCTGCCTGCCTAAATCTCCGGAATACACGGCTATTTTCTTCTCTGCCTTCGGCATCGTGGCGCGTGCTTTTTAAATGATTCATGGCTTAAAACATTTTTCTTTATGAGCCACTTTCACACTTGCAAGGGGAATTCATCCTACAAGAGGCTGGAATGGGCTTTGATGTAATTGCATGTGGAGGAACAGAGCGCCAGGCAAACACCCCCCTTTTCAGCTCTGCTTGGGCCATTGTAAAGCAAAATACATGGGAAAGCGAGCAGAAGTGAGCGGAGCCCCGCAAGCGTCTGCGTGCTGCAAAGGTGGGGTTACCTGGAAATCAGTGGCCTGAAGGTAACTGCATTTATTTGCTTTCAGGGGCTGGATGACCCTGCTGCACCCTGCCTTGGATTTGTTTTGGGAGCCCCTCGTCTGCCCCATAGCAAATCCCCGCCCCATGCCATCGGATGGCTGCAGGGTCTGGGTGGGGATGAGCATCCCCTGGGCGGAGATCTGGGGCGTTCGTGGGAATTTGCAATCCCAGGTAGCTCAACAGCAAATATAATATTTAAAAATGGGGTTAAGGTTGCTTAAATCAGCTTGGTTAAATAAACTAGCCCTTCTGGGACACGCTGCAGGCCCTGGGCTTCTCTGCGTAGCACTGGCCGTCATTCTTGGTGCATTGGAATAACCTGGGGCGGGATCCAGCCCATCGCCCTGGGGTTTATTTATAACTCGGCCCTCACAGAAACGGCGCTGGTGCAGGGCAGGTTTTCATCCTCTGGAGAGTGGAGGGAGCGCTAATAGGAGGCTGTGCAATTAGCATGGCCCCATTTCTGTGGATCTCAAGGCCTTTTACAGACATTAATCAATTAGTCTGGGGCAGACTCGTCCCTCCGGAGGAAAGGATCTGCGATACCTCCTGAGCTTGGTGCCTCGTGCCCAGCTGGGTTTGTGGCCGCAGCTTCCCCTCGCCCTGGGCAAGTGTTGAGACCATCGATGAATCTTCTCCAGAATATTTAAAAATCAGTTTTTGCCCATAAGCAAGAAAGTCAGCCGCCTAATTTCAGTCTAAACCCCGCCATCGATTCCCAGCGAGGAGGAAGATTTACAAACCCTCCAACACACTTGGAAATCCTGCACAGAAATCTATCAGCAGATGGGCAAGTCCCACTCTAGATTTATAAATCAGGCCAATAAATCCCAAATAAGAGGTTTTTTCCTTTGCGTATCTTGGTGGCTTGGCCTACAGAAGCGATTTAAAAGCTCCCCAGGGAAGAACACGCCTGGGGAGCATCCGACCGTGGCGCAGCTCCCTGGGGCGAGCTGCTTCCCCGGGCAGGGACGGAGCAGCCACTGCTCACTGCGACACCCGAAAGCTGCCAACTCAGCTGTTTTTAAGCACACGTGAACCTTTCCTGCACACCCCTCCCAGCGGAGGGGACACACAAACGTGTTTCTCAGCAAAATTAAGGCAAGGAGCAGCTGAATAAATAAACTTTGCTTCGATTTAAAGGCAGCTGACTGCTCGGCGCGCCCCTGGAAGAGGCAGCCAGTGGGTGCTGGATGCTCGAGGGGAGATGCATCAGATGGTCCAGACGTGCCCTGCTGCGACAGAAACCTTGTTTTTCAGTGTCCCAGTTTAGCTCAGTTTCGTTCCCAGCAGTAACGGTATTTAAATTCAGCCTGATGCATCTCATTTGCTGCTTCTGTTTTAAAGAGTGAGAAAGGGTGAAAATCCATTTTCATGGGGATGAAGAAGAAGATGGCAGGTTCTTCATCACCTGGGAACTCGAGTTGCCCAACTTCTGCCGAGGCAGCAATGCCAAGCTCCCGCCGCAGTACATTCCTAGGGGTGGAGGCTGAAAGGCTCGAGGGATGCCAGCACCAAGGGTGCCCGGTGCCCCTTGGTGTTCATGCTGGTGTCACTGGTTGGTGCTGTTGCCCGCTGCCTGCGCTGGGGAGGCATGAGGGTGTGAAGCTGCAGGAGCTGCTCTGCGGTGGCAGCAGTCACCCATTGCTGGCACCCTGTGGAGCCGAGGGTGGGGATGGAGAGACACAGGGTTTTCTGAGAAGACACGTGGTCCCTGCACCCCGGGTGGCTTTTGGGTGACAGCAGGTCCAGGGAGCATGCCGTGCTGGGTTCTGCACAGCGTGCACTGGATCTTGTACACTGTGCACTAGATCCTGCATGCCATGCACCGGGTCCTGCACACCGCCGCATTTCCAGGTCTCAGCAGAAGCATTTCAGGGGAAAGCTGTGCTGTGCACCCAAGTGTGCTCAGCAGGGTGCAGGACTGTGCTCCCCCCCATGCCCGGGCTGCCCCGTGACGCGGGACAGAGGTTAGCGCCTGCGCCACAGCCCTCCGGTGGGACAAGGGCCCCTGGGCACATCACCCTGTTGTGGTCATTAGACTCCATCCCATCCCTCTGTATTTTAAAGCCCTATTCTTTCCCTGTCCCTCTGATAAGAAATGCTAATGATGTGATGAAATTGGATAGTCCGGTAGCCTTCTAATGATGTGATGAAATTGGATAGTCCGGTTGCCTTATCCTAATGGAACTCTTGTGTTCGTTAATTTGCTGTTTTTAATGGGCTGATTGTTCTCCTGTGCTGGGGGAACCACGTGAGCCCTTCAGTGTGTTTTGCCGAGGTCAGATGTGAGGTGGTGCTTGAAGGCAACTGAACCTTGGTGCTCAATAATTGCAGAGCAATTTGGAGACAAGACCCAAATGTATAATTTATCGGCACTTCAGTCATCCCGGTCACGAGTGGTCTCAGAGATGCTTGTGCTGCTCGGCGGAGCCCCCTCAGGACCCGTGCCCACCTTCCCGCATGCCGGCTTTGCTCAGGGGGGAAGGTAAACCTTGCAAATTAATGAGGATTTCCTTGGCCCCTCAGCAAGTAATTGCAGAGCCCCAAACCTGCAGGCAGAGCTCGCCTGCTTTCTGCCTGCCTCGGTACTGCTGCCACCACAGAAGGAAGTGGGTTGGGTGCGGAGCGATGGTCTGCCGAGCATCCTGCTGCTGGGACGAGGATTTCGGCTCTTGGCAGGAGCGTGGCGATGGAGGTAGGTGAGGAACCAGCCCCCCCATCCCCTCCATCCTGGCTGGACACCGCTGCCTGCTTGTAATGGTGCAAAGTGCCTGGGAAATGCCCCCGGTCGGCTCTGCCGTGCTTTGGCTCTGGGTGCCAAGGGGGTCCGGGGGGCAGGGAAGGATGCCCCCAGCCGGGGGGAACTTTCCAGCCACGTGACTCCCCAGGGCTGGATCCATCCCCTGGGACCCGAACAGAGCCCCACTCCCACAGCCGGGAGCGGCTGGGCACAGCAGGTAATAACTGAGCAAAGGCTGGGGAATAAATCCCCTCTGTGCCCTGGCTGTCCCAGCGCTGAGGCAGCAGACGTGGCTCATGGCCCGCAGCAGTTTTCCTCACAGCCTTTGTACCCGGCCGCCCGCAGCAGCTGACGAAAGCCCAGTCTTACGATGCTGCCCGCTGCACCGCGCTGGCTGATTAATGTCCCCGTTAGCTTCGTTAGTTTGGCTGGTAAAATATGTCACTACTGTCCTCTAGCCGTGCCGCAGGCTGGGCTGGCACCAGTTCTGCTTGTGAACGGCAGCCCCAGCAGGAGCTGCCCTGCTGCCTGCGGGAGGCAGAGCCCGAGCCCGGTTGGGCAGCGCGGGGTGCAGGCAGCATGGGGTGCAGGCAGCGGGGTGGCAGGATGCAACCCCTGGGGGACACTCACCATTGCAGGCTGCGGTGGGGATGGGAACCCGCGGGGTCCAGCCGAGGTGGCTGGTCCTTCCACCCCGATGCTGCTGCACTGGGGGGAGTGGATCCATCCTTACAACACGGGGAGGGCTGGTGGAGTGCACGGAGCAGCGTCATGGGGTGCTGCTGGCATCCTCCATCCCGGATGGCCACCAGCAGGGTGGGGCCCCCCTGATGAGCCCCTCGATGTCCCAAGCCTCTACCGACACGGGGAGCATTGGTGCCGGCTCTGTTTGCTGCACTCGCTGTTTGTAAACTGTAGCTAGCAAGGGAGCCGTAAGCTGAGCACATTATCTCCTCCAGACAATTAGCAGAAGCATTAATGGAATATATGCAAATGTGCAGTAATTGACCTGCGACTCCACAGTTCATGATGGAGAAGGATGAGCTCCAGATGGCTTAATGATAGTAATTTAAGCCCCTTCTTTATATGCCGTGCTTCCTTGTCATAGCCCGGCAAGACCAAGCCCAGGCGGGGAGGAGGGCGGGCGGCAGCAGGGACGCTGGGGACCGGGAACAGCCCCGGGACTGTCCCGTTTGCACCCCAGTAGTGTCCCAAACCACCCCGTATTCAGCACCCGTATAAAGCCCTGGGAAGGTGGGCTGAAGTGCAGAGCAGCAACTTGTGTGGGAAGGGAGGATTCGGGTTCCCATGGAGCAGCCCTTCCCTGCTGGCCGCCGGCCAGGGAGTGTGGGAGAGCAGCCAAGCACTGACGGGTCCATGGGACCGCCAGGCTGGGGGATGCTCACCCACCGTGGTGGGGGCCGGACCACCTGCCCTGGCTGCTCCAGGGTGCTGCCTGTGCCTTTCTCTTGCCACGGAGGTGCCTGCAGATGCAAAAGCCTGAATAGCAAGCAGTCTCCTTGCTCGGCTGCTACTCTTGAGTTTACTCAGCCTTTGCTCAGGCCGCATTGGCCCCGAGCGTGGCCGGGGAGGGGATGGTTTGGGGGCTCGTGCCCCACCAGCAATCCGTCCTGTGCAGCCTGCCCAGCCCTGAGGTCCACAAAAGTTCACCCGGCAGAGCCAGGGGTATTTGAATAACCACTCTGGGAACCCAAATTAAAATATTTATGTATAATTCATACCATATGTTCCACCAATATTTTTTATTTAATCAACTGAAGACAGATGGCAGGAACATAGAGGCCATTAAACTAATGGCACTTTGTCTTTCCATTTATTTTCATCTCCTTTCCTAAAATAAAACGAGTCCGTGACAGGCAGCACACCCCGGGCATGGGGCCGTCCCTGCCACCGCCGATGTGCCAGCAGGGTGCGGTGACAGTGGGGTTTCCCACTGTGAAGGTGGACCCACCGTGCAACCCGGCATGGCTTTGTCCCGGGCAGGGCTGGAGCACATCCTCCATAGCTGGGGGGTTTGGAGGAGAGAAATCCCTCTGAGGACTGTCCCTTCCCCGGGATGGCTGCCCTCCCCGTGCCGTGAGCCACCAGGGATGGCCCCGGGTAGCCCCCGGCCATGGCATTCCCGGGGCAGCACCGTGTTGATCCTGGCTGGCAGGGTGCGAATGGGGATGGTCAGCCCTTTGGTCCTGGCTGGAGAACAGAGGATGACCTGGCCTCGACTTTTGCAAAAGCCTCGCTGGGGGCACGACGGGCTGAAACACAGCCATGGGGGTATGTGGGAGAGCCACGCTGGGGGTGACGTGGGGACGTCATGCTCCCATGGGGCCTTCCAGGCAGCGGGGTGCCTGGCTGCTGGAGCAGCCACTCGCAGCAGCCTCCTGCCCTGCTGCCCATCTGGCTCCCAGGGCAGGCATTCGCTTTCTGGGGGCTTCGCTCAGGGCTAGCCGGTGCGTAGACACGTTCAGGTCTAGGGGTGAAATGCGTGTGCATGTGTGTGTGTGCATGTGTGTGCACAAGTGTGTGGACGTGCGTGCATATGTATGTGTGTGCATGGATGTGTATGCACATGTGGATGTGTGCGTGCACAGCTCATCCTCTTGTGGGTGAAATTGGGTGAAATCAGAAATCCTCCATGTGCCCCAGAGCCTTCCTATAGCACCTCTCCTGCATGACCAGACAGAACTGTGTGGGCTCTGGAGTCGGGGCTCACCCCCACATGCCTGTCCCTAAGCCCGGGACTGGGGAAGCCAGCATCGCTCCCACTGCACTGACTTCTCCTGCCTGTCCAGCATCCTTGTGCTGGGGGGGAGGTTGAACTGCCCCTCTGCAGGGCTGAAAGGCAAAGGAGAGCCCGGGCATCCTTCCTCGCCCCGTGGGGAGACGGGGACTGCAATCCTCCCCATGTCCTGGGACGCTTTCCTAAGTGTGCCTTTCTCTTTGATTTGCAGGTGAGGATTTCTTGCCCTGGGAGTGAGATGAATGGGGCTTTGTTAGACAAAGGGTCCCAGTCAGCGTTTCAGGCCCTGAGACGGTCCAGGGACTTTTCATTCTTTGTCTGAAAGGGCGACGGTGCCGTTTCCATTAGAGAGATGCTTGTGAGAGCCGGTGCCGCCGAGCGGAAAGGCGAGCGAGAAGAGCTGCGTCAGCTGATCGGCTTTCAAATCACCTTCAAACCCTCGATTTCCTTAACATGATCCCTCCATCAGCCGAGTCTCTGGGGCACGGCTGGGGGGCTTTGCCGGGAGGAGAATAAACTGGGGACGGCGGTGACAGCCAGCGCTGGAGAATCCCCCCCATGCACGGTGGGGGGGCCCCGAAATCTGCCCCCGCTGCCTTCCCCAGCCCTCCTGGACTTTATAGGGTCAGGCAATAGCTTTGCACGGCCTCACCCTGCAGCCCCCACCGCGGTTTTGGGGCACCCATTTGCTCCCCGGCACATCCTGGGAGCCACCTCCAGCCTGGGGGGGGGGCAAAACCCCCCTCTGAGCATCCCTGGGGCAGGAGAGCAGCTCCCCCGCGGCGCCAGCTGCCGGGGAAGGGATGAAGACGCTATGGCCAAATTATTGGTAAAACTCCAGCGGTATTTTCGGCGAAAACCTGTGCGTTTCTTCACACTGCTGGCTCTCTACCTGGCGGCTGGCAGCTTGGTTTTCCTGCACTCGGGCTTCGCTGGGGAGCCCACGGTGACGGGGAGCCAGCACGGCCCCGGGGCCGGCGAGGGACCGGGGCTGCCCTACCTGGGGGTGATGCAGCTGAGCCGTGGCTTCAAGGCAGCAGCGACGATGCCGGAGGGGGGACGGCGGCATGGACCCTGGTTCAAAAGCACCTCCAAGGAACCGGCAGAGAGGGGCAAAGCTGGAGACTACGGCAGTACCCAGAGCCGGGTGCTCAGGGGCAGGAGCGGCCGCGAGAAGGAGGAGGACAGAGGTAAGGGCTGGGGACACACGCGTCCGGGTGGGGGTCCCTCCTCTTGGCCTCTCCCAGGGAAAGCCTCGTGCGCTGGGGCAGCGGTCTCCGAGCTGGTTTGGTCGTGTGCCCCTACCAGGAACAAATTTCTGGGCACGCAGCCCCAGTAAATGTGTATTTATTTATTTATAAACCATATGCATGTGCTACTCGAGCGCTCAGATTTTCTTCCCGCACCCCAATGGACTGCCCTGTGCATCCCCTGGGGCGCAGCACCCCGCTTTGGAGACCACTGGTCCTGAGGATGTTCCCAGAAAGATCTTCTCCTCCCTCCTTCCCCTCCTTCCTCCTTCCCCAAGTGCCAATAATCCACTTTCATTTTTCCATTTTCACTCTTTCCCACTTGTGCATCATCAAGCTCCAAGTCGCACCTTGCTGGGACAGGTGCTTTTGGGGGTGCCAGCTGGGGAGAGGCTGCACCCCATCTTCATCCCATCCTCTGGCTGTGCCACGGGCCAAATTCAGTTTTAATTCTGTTGGCCCCAATGAACACTAAAACCAGATTTGTGGCCTGTTGTTTGCATTGCTGGGATGTTCAGGCAGGGGCTGGCTGCGATTGCCTTGCAGGCACTGAAGTGCAGGCAGACATGGGTACAGGCAGGGCTGGGGTTTGGCCTCTCTTGGCCAGGAGACCCCTGCCTGGCTGCTGCCTGGGGTGCGTGGTGTGTTGTCAAGTGGGACCGTTATTATTGAACAAAGATAAGCGAATGTAGTAGTTGTCATTGATTTTTAAAATGTCATCTATTTATCCTGAAGGCAGCTGTATGCAGACAGAGTTGCACGCTCGCTCTGAATTTGGGTGGCTGGGAGCTGCCCGTCAGGGCTTTTGCATTCCCAGTGGTTTTTCAGCTCACCGCCTCCCACGCTGGCACCCACGAGCACCCAGTGCCAGCAAACCTCACCCAAACACACCCCGCGTCCCCTCTCTGCCGGCTCTGCAGCCCCCCCCCCGGCGAAGGAGCATCTCCGGCCTTCAGCTGCTGTGAAAGCCATTACGATTTCTTGTCGTTAATAAAGTGGGCTGGTGAGAAGGAGCAATCCAGGTTATTGCTCCAGCGCCGCGCAGCTGCAGCAGCGGTGTGCTGGATGCCTTGGCGTTCGGGGCAGGAGCTGCAGCATCAGCTGGTCAAGGAAACTCAGAAGGGAATTGGGAGCGGGAGCGGTAACTGCTGGAGAGGTGTTGGGATGTTGCCGGGCTCTTCTCTGCCTGTCGGTGCTCGCTCCCCTCTCCTGAGCCCCAGGATGGGCGAAATCTCTGGTGGGGGGATGCACGTTCACGGGGAGCCCCGGTGCCTGTGAAGGCTGCTGTGTGAGCAAGCCTGTGCCCCAAAGCTGGACAGGAGCTGCCCCGTGGGGCTTGGCACATGCAATTCCCCAGGCATCCCGGGCTGGGAGCCACAGCTCCCCGGACCCTTGATGGAGCAGGGGGTGTGTGGCTCGGAGAGAAGCAGGAACCCCCAACCCCATGGCAAACTGGGGGTTTCACAGGGGTCACCATGCTGAGCCAGGCTTGGTCCCCCCCGACCCAGGCTGCTCCCGGGGCACAGGGGCCTCCTCCCCAGCCACCGGCCCCACAGCAGGTCTGTGCTCAGGTTCACTCTGGGCAAGATGCACAGTCCAGGCTTGGAAGCAGGAGGAAAAATGGCTTGTGGTGCTTAAGGGACTTTCTCATGCTAAAATGAGACGAAAGGGGGTTTCCCCGTTGTGCCATCGTGCAGAGGGGTCTCCGGGAGCGTTTCTGAGGTGCGTGTGGCTGCGTTGCTCCATTAATGCGATTTGACGTTTAGCGAATCCTCACCAGATGGTTCGTGAGCCCAAGCTGTCAGTCACCATAAAAACCCCAAGCAGCGCTCCTGACCCCGGCCATATGCAACGCGTCCACCGCGATTAACCTCTGCTGGCGCCGCCGCCTCCCCGTGCCCAGCCATGGTGGGGGCTGCGAGGGACGGGGAAGGGATGCTGGGCTCAGGCATCACTGGCGTTAGCTGCTTCTAGGTGGTCTGGGAATATCATCTTCCCCCTTTTTAATCTCACATGGGAAGGCTTGGCATGGGCAGCGGTTAATGGGAGCAGCGCAGACGTGGCAGCTGGAGGCGGTGCGGTGCCACCACACGAGCATCTTGGCAGCTCCCGAGCAGGATGGTGCGGAGAAATTCTCCAGCTTGAGAAATCCCCCGAGCCCGGCGTGCCCGGTGTGCCCGCGGGGCTGGTAGAACCTCGGGGGACAGGCGCTGAGTACGTGCCTCGCTCCCCTGCCCCTCTCCAAAGCGCCTGCTGCTTCCCCGGGCCGTCTGGCAGGAGCAGGCAGGTTTTAATGGTGGTGGTAATTAAGCAGGAGACGGCTTAACAAGGCGTCTGTGGAAGCTCTGCCACGTGAAATCATTCCAGAGGGAATACTGCTCCTAAAAACAGCTCTGGTTTAGCTAGCGTGATGTGTGGCTCTGGTTTGCCAGGGTGATGTGCCTCCCTCCTCCTCCTCCTCCGCCTCCTCTTCTTCCTCCTCCGTAATTAAGCAGGAGACGGCTTAACAAGGCGTCTGTGGAAGCTCTGCCACGTGAAATCATTCCAGAGGGAATACTGCTCCTAAAAACAGCTCTGGTTTAGCTAGCGTGATGTGTGGCTCTGGTTTGCCAGGGTGATGTGCCTCCCTCCTCCTCCCCCTCCGCCTCCTCTTCTTCCTCCTCCCTCTCCTGGCTGCGCTGGTGGAGCTCCAGGGTCAGGCCAAGGCACGGGTTGAGGGCAGCCCCGTCTGCCAGGGAACGGCTTTGGCTCATCTGCATCCCTGTGCGAAGGCACATCTCCTGCCTCAAATCTGGGGGCACTTTTGGACGGTGAAGCTGGGGGGAGCAAGCACCGGCCCCAGCCTGGCAATGCCCGGCATCGCTTCCTCTCTCCCACATCCATCTCTGGTCCTTTGCTGGACGTCTCCAGCCATTCCCGGCTGGGGCTGGGCTCCCCGTGACACACGAGCAAGCAATGCCATGAAGAAAGGGGGACCAGCCACCCCAGGCACGCAGCCGAAGACGTCCCTATATCTTCTGACACCAGCGCAGTTGTCCCAGGGGTGGTCAGCATGGGTCACCCTTCCTGAAGCTGCTGCCACCAATATCCACCTGCTCTTTCCTGTGCTCACATGGAGCATTTCCCTTCTCACATGCCAGGGGTGAGCCCCCAGCCCATCGTCGGCGAGCCATCGGTGCTCTGCTGGGCAGACAGCTGCAGAGGGAGCGTCGGGGGGCTGGGAGGGCTCAGTGCCCAGCGCGAGGCTTTTGATCAACCAGCTGGAAGATCAAGGGCAGATATTTGTTTCAAGCATCACCCTGCAGCACAGCCCTGTAAAAACACTTCTGTTCTGCCTTTAGCTTGCGGTGGTGGGTGCTGGGAGAACCCGGCGAGGGGCTGGGGCTGCTCGAGCAGGGAGGAGGTGTTGCCCCCAGGCAGACCAGCAGTGCCAACGCCCGGCTCACAGGAGCTGGGTCCCGATGGCGCCGCTCTGGAGAGCATGGCTGGGGGATTTGCTGGGATTTGCTGGGATGCTCCCCGGGGGGGTCATTAGTGACCCAAAGTGATTGCTGCTGGGACAGGGGAGCAGCCTGAGCGCACCCCGTGGGTCGGGGCGGCGTTGCAGGGGTACGACTCGCTTCCCCATGCAAGCAGGATCACCAGCTGGCCCTGAGCGGGGGCGCATCACCCAGGGGGTCCCTGCTTGCACCCCTTGCCCACACCCGACAGGGACCCCAGCGCCAAAGCAGTTTGTGCGCATGTGCTGCGCCACAGCCAAGAGCTGTGGTGCTCTCTGGAAGACCAAGCTTTACGTTAAGCTTTACATTAAGATGTTAAACATGAATTTGCAATGCCAGTGGCCCCAGTGACCAGCCTAGCTCCTGGAAGAGTGAGACATTTGGGGAATTTGATGACTTATTGCTGGGTGGATCTGTGTGTCTGTTCACACGCATGTTTCCAACATGCTCCGAAATTCCTCTTGACCCCATGAGAGCTGCGTGCTGGGGCAGGTTCCCCTCTTGCTGCTCAGCACCCTCCTGCAAGCTGTGCCTAACCCGACCACGCACCTTTCAGCATCTCCCTCTGCTCGCCCCTCCTTCACTTATTGTCCTCGTATCTCCTTAATTATTCCAGTTGCCTTCCTAATAAGTTGCAGCACGCATATGTCAAGAGCAATGGGTTGAAGGTAATGCACATCAGTCACCGGTTCTGTGCAAATGACTGGAGTAATCCTGCACCGCTTAGATCTGTCATGACCAAAATGAGCTGACCTGCTGAAACCTGCTCAGCGCTGCGGAAACGCCACGTTATGCTGAGAGTAATTGGGAGCAATGAGTTACGACTCTTTGGTGGTTAAAGTTATCATCAGGCACATTTCTCTCAGTCTTTCTCCTCCACCTTCCTCCAGGCTGGCTCAGGGAAGCCGGTTTGCAGCACTGGTGGGGCCTGCACCGTGCAGGGTGGTGGGGAGGGTGGGGGTCTTTGTGTGGGGCACACCATCGATGGGGTGTACACGTGGAGTTGGTTCAGGGACCCCCCAACAGATGCAAAATGCAAGCCGGAGGTGAGAAGTATTATCCCATAGTGTGGTTTGGTACACATGTAGAGATGCTCTGCTATTAGTGGGATAATTTGGTGTGTGATGGAGACACAGAGATGGAAGGAGAGACACGGGGTGGTAATCATGTATGGGAAGATGCACCTTGCTTGCCCAGAGCCATGGCTTCACTCTTGACCACAGCAGGGGAGCCCTCACCTCTGCTCCTGCCCAGTCCTGTGCTGCCAGATGTCCCAGTGCTTTCCCAGAACCCCTCGGCCGGGGTGCTGGGGCCAGAGCCATGGGTGGCACAGCTGGAGGGGTGTTTGGTGCTGTGAAAAACAACTCCTTGGCTTGGGATCCGGTGGCCCTGAAGGGACAGGAGCCTCTCCTTTTGTGTACCCACGCTGGGACCCTGCAGCAGCATCTCAAAGCCAGAGGCCAGTGACGACCACACGGGCTAAAGGATTTCTCCAGGACAGGGTTGCCCCGTGGCCAGCGTCCTGCAGAAGATTGCCCTGAGAGTGGAGCAGATATTTCAGGGTAATGAAAAGCGATAGTTTGCTGTTATATTCATCGAGGATGTGTATCTGAAACAGGGAGCGAGGTGAACCAGACTGGTTTGGGATTCCAAGCCAGCTCTGCCGTTGCCCCCGGGGCCGGTAAGACCCGGCCACTGGTCCCTGGGGCTGCCCTCCCCTCTCCCTGGGGCACCCGCACTGGGTGGCCGACCTGCTTGTCCTCTGCCAGAACACATTAATGGACACCTCGTTAGCTGATTACCAGATGGCTAATCCCACCGGCTCCCGAAACCCCTGTCCTCCCTGGGCAGCAGTGGCAGCGAGGGTGCTGAGCATCCTTGCACCAGCACTGCAACCCTGCGTTGGCGGCAATACGTCTTCCCCACAGCAAATGCTCAGGTGGGAGCAGGAGTGGGGCACTAATGAGGGCACCTAACGAGGAGACTGAGCGGGGACAGGGCAGGTGCTGGTGGCGCAGGGCTGCCCGGGGACGGCTCATGGACCAGCTTGCCCCTAACAAGAGCCCGCAGCCGACACAGAGTGACGCAACAGGCACGCAGGCGAGGAGACGGCTGTTTGTTTTCAGATTATTGGGAAAGGCTACATTTGTCAAATAAATGATTTCATCGTAACTATTTATTCAGCTCTATTCCCTGTCTACTGGCATCTTCATTTGCTCTCAGCACAGGCATCAGCCTTTACTTTGCCAAGTGTTAGCGCTGGGCAAATATCCTTCACATCGATGTCTGGGGCTGGGGAAAATGAGCTGCTGGCTGAGGAAAATTTGTATTAACCCGTATTTCTCCATTCTGCCTACCCTTGTGTTCCTGGCCGGGCAGAGTGAAGGGGATGGGTTATTTTACCATGTAACTCATCTCTTTTTGGAGCCACTTTGCTCAGTTTTGAAGCTGGTGGGAAGGAAGAGGACAGAGAGGAGAAGCCTCAGTGCAGAGCCACAGCATCCTTTCTATCCATAGTGGGTGTTTCTGGGCTTTGCCTACCTTTCCTTGCAGTGTTTGCAGGGGCATGTACCCAGAGCACGTGTTTCTAAAGCAAATGAACAGGGCGCGTTGCTGCGCATCCCTGTTTAGGGAAAAATCAAAAGAGGGGGGTGGGAATTGGTGGGCTCAGCCCCAGCTGGTTCTTACCCTCCTCTCCTCTACCCTCCCCCCAGCAAGATATGTCGGCTGCTACGTGGACAACACTCGCCGGCGAACGCTGCGCGGCGTGTCCTTCTTTGACTACAAGAAGATGACAGTCTTCCGTTGCCAGGACAACTGTGCCGAACGGTAGGGCGGGAGATGGGCACCACGTCTTCATCAATTCCCACACACCGCCAGTGTTTCTCTGCCGTCACAGTTCCCTGCCCCGGCTGCTCCCCTCCTCTTCGTCCCGCCTTCCGTCTTTTTTCTTTAGATTTATGTCATTTTGATTTTTTTTTTTTTTAATTCACTGGTGTTTTCCAGGACCCCAGTTTCCTCCCCCAGAAAAAGGTCAGGGGGGATGATGGGCTCCATCCTCGTACAGGGCAGGGGGCTCCAATTCGGTGCTGGGGGAGCCTTGAGCACTTCCATCCACCCAGGGGTGGCCCCACCAAAACGCCGTCCCCCACCAAAATACCCTTCCCAGACCTTCCCAGCTGTCAAAGCGCGTCTGTGAGAAGCTGGGGAGACACATGGATCCCTTGCTGCAGAAGTTTTCTCCTTTCCCTAACGTTACACGAAGGATGTGCCCTAAATGTGGTCTGTGCCGGTGGGGCGGGTGGCATTGCAGGCAGTTTGTTGCCTCCAAACTCCCCTGGAGCCGAAGCCCATCTGTGCAGCATCCCACAGCACCTGGGGACGTTGCTGCAAAGGGCCATCGCTGATCACTGGGGCAGTGGCATGTCCCCTGCATAGGGCTCATCCACCTCAGCAGGATGCTCGCCGTGACGGACACGTGCCATGAGCCGAGCCAACTGCTGCGGGGCATCCTCGGCAGTGCCGATGCAGGGCTGTTCCACGCCAGAGCCCCTCCGCAGCGCTGGCAGCCCCGCGGTGGGACTTGCCAGCCCGGCACTGCCCCTCTCCAGCGGGTTTCCAGCTCTGCTGACACTTGGCAAGTGCCCGCCTGTGCTGCAATCCTCCCCCTTTCAAATCCAATCTGTACCGAGCAGCACAGCTCTCCCACTTTGAAGCCCAGCAAAGTCCCCGTCACTTATTCCTGCTCCACCATCACCCGTTACATCCTCCCTGCCTGTAAGAAATGTCTCTGTCTCCTGCTTTATGATCTCTGTGGCCCGTGGAGCCCTTTCCCTTGGAATAGAATAGAATAGAATAGAATAGAGTATTTTCAGTTGGAAGGGACCTACAATGATCATCTAATCCAACAATGCATCCTTGGGATGCAGTGCTGCTTCCAGCGCTGGGTGTGAGCTGGCTGCAGTGGGGATGCTCCCGCAAAACCCCGTGGAGCCGGGGGTATGCCTGGGGACACGCTAAGCCCCCCCCATCTCCCTCTCCCCAGGGGCTACCTCTACGCAGGGCTGGAATTTGGCGCCGAGTGCTACTGCGGGCACAAGGTCCAGGCGTCGAATGCCAGCGAGTCCGAGTGCAACATGGAGTGCAAGGGGGAGAGGAGCAACACCTGCGGCGGGGTCAACCGCCTCTCCATCTACCGCCTGGAGCTGGCCCAGGAGTCCGCCAGGAGATGTAAGTCGGCAGCATCGATGCGGCTCCCGGCTCGGCCCCGAAATGGGGGAACCCCTTGTGGTGCCAGCGGGGGCAAGGCCCGGCGTTCCTGCGCTGCGTAAGCTGGGTCACAGCTCGGGAGAGGTGGTTTGAAAGTGGTTCAGGTCTGCGGCTGGGGTAGTTTTGCTCCTGCGAACCGCGGGGACCCCCCTGTGGGGATGGCTGCCGGCCGGGGCGGGCTGGAGCAGGGAGCCCCAAGGACCTCACCAGGAATTCAGGGCATTTTGGGGGACTTTGGATGAAGACCTCTTTCCTGATGGCCAAACAGGACCATCGTTGCATTCAGTGTGCGCTGCCGGTGGAGCTGGCTGCGGGATGAAGGATGTGCGGGAGCGCCAGAGAGAGCCAAGGGTGCTCCCTGTCAGAAGCGCTTGTTTGGCTCCCAATTAGGCAGCACTATAATTACCCACATTTGCTGCTTTTCTTTCCTCGTCCCCAAGCAAGGGGAAAGAGGGTGGCAGCATTCAGAGCTACCACCACCACGTACCCGGTGGAGTAGCAGTCCCGGAGAGGGGCCGAGGGTGTCTGGGTACGTGCAGCGGTGGGTGAGGACCCGGGATGGGACCCCTCGGGGCACAGATGCCGGTGGGGGGACCAGGCCAGACCCAACCCTGCTCTCCTCACTAGCTCCATCCCTCCTGCAGCCTGGGATCACCGAGCTGATAAAAATAGGGAGGAAAAAATAAACCCGATTTTGCTGCCAGGGCTTTTGCTCTGATTTTGCACCGTAAGCAGCCGGGCGAGCTTGTTAGCAAACGCGGCTTCGCAGCCAGAGGGTGACGAGAGCTGGAGAAAAGCAGCCGCTGTGCCGATGGGCGGCTGGAGAGGAGCGGTGGGGGATGGGGATGGGGACACCGGGGCACGCAGAGGCTCTTGCTCCCGAGCCTGGGGCGCGCGGGGTGGCAACGGCGTCATTTTTGGGGTGCAGACCCTGCTCCTCATGGTCAGGCCAGCATCGCTCTCAGTGCCGCTGTGACCTCTCTCCCTCGCAGACGGCAGCGCAATATTTCGGGGGTGCTTCCGCCGGCCGGACAACATCTCCATCGCCCTGCCCGTCAGCCAGCTCATGCTGAACATGTCGGTGGACAAGTGCGTGGACTTCTGCACCGAGAAGGTACCGGAGGGCGGGGGGGAGGTGCAGGTCGAAAGCTTAATCATCTAAATCTTCATCATCAGAAAGGGTCACACTGGGTAAATTTTAATCCCATTTATTATAACAATTATGTATATCCAAACTACAAACGATCGTATTGACTGTCTGTGTCTCTGCCGCGGGGAGGGACTGGCCCGCAGCTCCCCGCAGGGGCAGCACCCGCTGCCTGCCCTGCCTGCTCCCCGTGGCTTTGCCCCCCCCAGCAGGCAGCAGCCGCCCCAGGGGGTGTTTGGGCAGGAGCATCGCGGGGTCCTGCTCTGGTCCAGGGATGCTGCAGTGCAGTTTGCTCCTAGGGCATGATGCCTATAAGCAGGCAGGGGAAAGGCTGGCAGTGGGCATTGCTGGAGTATTTATTAATTAAAATTAGGTAAATTATCAGGCAGAGGAAGAGAAAGGCCTGCAGGTGGGGACAGTCCTGTCCTCCCTTTGTGGCCTCCCCAGCAGAGGACGGTGGGGAATAAACCATCGCACCAGTTAAATATGAGCAGCTGCTCCGTCGCTGGCTCCACTTTCCCATTGCTGCCCGGAGAGCTGGGGCCAGGAGATGTAAATAACCAGAGCCCCTCGATTAACCCGGCGCTGCCACAGCCTGGCGGTAAATCATCTGTCACCCACCAGATGGGTCTTGTAACTCCGGGCTTGGAAACGCCAGCGAGGCTGCTGCAGGGCCATCCATGGGCTCTTAGTAACCTTGGTGCGGGTGGGAAACTCACAAATGACGTGCCACGGCTCTGCCGGCAGCACCAGCGCCCGGTGCATTGCTGCCTGCACCAGCAGGCAGCTCAGCTGTGCCACGGGAAAGTTGGGGCTCAGGTGTTTTTGGGTGTCAGCAACGAGCTGCTTGTGCAACCGGCTCGAGGGATGCTGCAGCTGGCTGGAAGGATGCTGCAAGCCGCCCTGTGCTGCACAGTGGGGCCGGGACGGCGAGGACGGGAGTGGGGGGCAGAGGAAGGGTCTGCCGTGGGGGACGGGGACGGTGCTGCTGGCTGCCCTCCCTCTGCCCGTCCCCACAGGAGTACCCGCTGTCGGCCCTGGCCGGGACCGCCTGCCGCTGTGGTTTCCCCACCACACTCTTCACCCTGCACGAGCGCGAGGACGAGCAGCTCTGCGCCCAGAAATGCGCTGGCGAGGAGTTTGAGAGCTGCGGCACTGCCGAATACCTCCTCGTCTACCAGACCCAAGTGCAAGGTAAGCCGGCGCTGGGCTCTCCCTGCCTGCTGCCAGGCAGGGGGACGGGCAGGGACCACTCCAGCGCGGGTGCCAGCACCCATTTCCCAACCCCTTCCCGGGGACGCTGGCAGAAAGTGAGCGTGAGCTTGCAGCGTGTATTTGGCTTTCATTAAAAATTACCATTTATTTTAATTTCCTGGGAAATCAATCCTCCCCTGAACAAACAGCTTTAATTACTGCCTGACTCAGCTGCAGGGGAGAGCAGTTTGCCATCTGCCTCCAGCAGGATCCCTCCCTGCCGGCGCTTGTCCCACCTTGTCACCAGCAGTACCAGTGAGCCGGAGCTTTGCCAGCCAGGGGGAAACAGGCTCCAGGGAAAAATATGGGGGGAAAAAGCTGTGGCCAGAGAGAAAGTCCCCGGGAGGCTGTGCAGAGAAGGCTCCTGTCCCCCACCGCCCTGCAGGTCCCAGTGGTGGGACCGACGGAGACAGGGAAGTACAGGGCAAGGGGAAACCTGTTACTGGGAGAGGAAAGGGCTGAATGGAGTGAGGACCCAAATTCAGGGGGTTTTGCTTCAGAGTGGCTCGGTCTTGACACAATCCCTGCTTCGGCGTTTGAGGCCTTGCTGGAAACGCTTGTGCATTTGTCAATACAAAAAGCAGGGGCATTGCTTGGCAAATGCACCCATGTTACTCACTCTCCCCTAATCATGCAGGCAGCAAGCAGCCGGTAATGGCAGAGCACCTCCTGCCCTCTTCTTAGGTATTTTTGGGGTGTTTAGGACTCTTTGGAATGTTCAGGACTCTTTGGGGTGTCCCTATGTGCTTTAGATAGGGTGCCTTTCCCTATAGCAGCCACCTCCTCGCACCCTGTCCCAGCATCTTCCCAGGAGGCAGCAGCATGCCGCAAGGAAGAGGGATATCTCTGTAGGAAAAGCACGTTACCATGCCACAGCCCTGATGTGCCTTGGTCGGTTCTCGCTGCAGACAACCGCTGCATGGACAGGAGGTTTCTCCCCACCCGTGCCAAGCAGCTGGTGGCCCTGGCCAGCTTCCCCGGTGCCGGCAACACCTGGGCACGCCACCTGATTGAGCTGGCCACTGGCTTCTACACCGGCAGCTACTATTTCGATGGGTCTCTCTACAACAAAGGTGAGAGGGGGGTTCATTGCCGGGGGTGCACCGGTCCCACCTGAGCTGGGAGAAGGTCCTAGTGTCATCCCGTGGGTCTGCAGGAAGGGGAGGGCAGAACCAGGTACCACCGATGCTGCTCCATGGGATGGTTTGTGCTGGATGTGTCCTGGTTCAAAGGGTATCGGGGAGACCCGACATCACATGTGCCCTGCCCATAACCTCCCCATGCTGCCCACTAACCTTGGCCAGGACCAATTTGGGGCAGAACTGGGGTTTCTCCATCACGCTGGTGGTTTTTAACCCGCTGTGGGTTTGAACTTTCTAGAGGAGGAACCAGAGCTCCAACCCTGGCAAACAAGGCAATTCCTGCATTTTTTTTTTCCCCCAACAAAAGGCCGATGGGGTTTTGTGATCAGATTTCCCCAGGAGCTGGTGTTTGCGGGCTTGGCACTCTCGTCCCAGGATGTATAAAGTGAGAAGCAGAAGAAAGTCACAGCTGTGTGGTGAGAAGGACTCGTGCAGCCTTGCAGCTTCAGGATTTGGGGGCGGGTGGTGCTGGTGGCACCAGTATCCTGGAGTACAAACGTCTCCATGTGCTTCCCAGGTAGCTGCAGATAAAAAAAGTGACATATCAGGGCACCCGGGGAACACTGACACCCAAATTAATGAATATTTGCAGTGCAAAGAAGCGCCGATGAGCTCACAGGAAGGGGGGGGATGGAGGAGGGAACTGATCTCGTTTGCCTGTTCTCCTTGGGCTGAAGGATTTGGTGGAGATCCATCTTCCCATCCTGGGCAACACAGATATTTGCCCAGTAAATATTTAATGGAGGAGGGATGCTGTTGCTCCCACCTCTTGTGCCATCCAGGGCAAAGCAGCAGCGCTGTGCCCACTGTATTGGTACCAAAGCCAATAGCATGTGGGCTTTGGGGACCCCAAATTAAGCAGCGAGAATAAGTTCCAAGCCAAAAAAAAGCTCGAGGCAGGCATGAGCTTTTTCAGGCAGAAGCCAGCTCCTCCCAATAACCCACCATATCGCAAGGGGGAGTGAAAAGACCAGTTCCCCCATTTTATAGCCATTTACAATGATTTTATTCATAGACCTTGAAGGTTTCTCCTGCTTTTCCTTCCGCTTTTGCGGCTCTGAGAGGAAATCCTCCTTCCCTCCTTGGCCGTGGCGGAGCTGGGATCTGTACCTGGGGTACTCACGTAGCTGGTGGGGTCTGTACCCGGGGTACCTGCACAGCCGGCCGAGGTCTGTACCCCGCGTACCCCCTAAAGCCCTGCTTGCCCGACACCATAGGCAGCGATGCACATTTCTTCAAGATTTGCCAAATTCAGCCCTTCAGAGATGGAGATGCTCTGCGCTGAGTGAGGAAGCCCGGGCTGTATCAGCCCCCGGTACTGGCATCCACCTGGGGTGCAGCTGGCATCGCGCGTCCCACGGAGGGGAGCATCACCGGGTGAAAGCCTTAGCAAGGTTTTGCTCATCCGACCGAGTGCAGGTTTCATGTTTATTCTAGGCTGAGCGCGTCGGAGGGCCCGGAGGTATCCAGGCAACTGGCAGATTAGCCATCACGTCCCTGCGTCGCACGGCATGGCTGCCGAAAGCAAATTACACATCTATAATTGATGTAATACAGCTACTTACAGCTTATCTCCCCCCTCAGCTCAGCTCTGCTGCCCACATACTGTTCCCGGGTAGTTTGGGTTGTGCTTTACAGGGGCCGGGGGTTCAGAGGGGCTGGGAGCGATGCCGGGCTCAGCCCCTATACTCCGTGCAGGGGACATGGGGGACGGTGGTTCCCTCTCTGGACCCCCCACGGCATCACTGCAGCCCTTGGGCTCATCTGCAGCCCCACGGGCTTGGGGTTTTTTACCTTTTTTAATTTATTGGGAGGGTTTAAATGCTGTGGCCAAGGAGATTATAGCTATAAAAATATGTTCTTGACCCCACCAATATAAGCATAAGATACATTAATGCAGTATGCAGTTATTTAATGCCAGTGTGCTTTGCCCTGGAGGAAAGCTGGGCTGTGCAATATCAGGCTGTTGCAGACCACCTCGCTGAGAAGAGCCGAGCATGGCCTGGGAGGAGGCAGCCCTGCTCGGTCCCCGTGCCCGCTACCCACCCTCTCATACATGAATTTTACATCATGGCTTGACTCACAACTCAGGCAAATAAATGATTTCCATCTGGCAGAGGGATGCAAATTCTACTTCAGGCCCCAACTGCTTTTATCCAGCTGTATTTTGCAACCTGATATCCCCCCCCCCATCATTCCCTTTCCCCGGCTTTTATTATTTTTATTAACTTCGTCACTGGCCACTTCTCAGGCGCCTGCTTGCTCTGTCCCGGCAGGGTTCAAGGGCGAGAGGGACCACTGGCGAAGCGGGAGGACGATTTGCATCAAAACCCACGAGAGTGGCCAGAAGGAGATTGAATCCTTCGATTCAGCCATCCTGCTCATCCGAAACCCCTACAAGGCTCTGATGGCGGAGTTCAACCGCAAATACGGGGGGCACATCGGCTTCGCGGCTCACGCCCACTGGAAGGGCAAAGGTAGGCTGGTGGGCTTGGCTGCCCCTGCCCCGCTTCCACAGGACCCAGGTGGGCAAGCTCCAGCCTGGCCGCCAGAGCTATGAGGCTGTTGTTAAAGCCCAGCAGAGCTCAAGCCTGGTCCCCATGTTGGAGGGGCATCTCCTGGGCTTGCAACCGGCACGACCCGCAGCATCCACCTTGCACGGCCAAGGGCTCCTGCATGGGTGGGATGGGATGGGATGGGACGGGACGGGATGGGGAAGCAGAGATGCTCGGCTGTTCGGTGCTGCGTTGGGCCACATGGGCAGCAGCAGCGAGGTGGCAGTGCCCGGGGACACGAGTCTGACAGCAGCCTGGTGCCAGCAGGGAGGGAATGGGTCGGGTGGGCAGGAGCCCAAGGCCCCAAACTCTGTCCCTTCTTCGGAGCAGCTCTTCGAGGCCAAGGGCAGCTGGTCTGAACACTTGGCTGGGCAGGTGGAGAGCAAGGAGAGGTTAAAAAATAACAGGACCCATCAGACATCTCCACCATCACCTGGTGGGCATATGCGTCGGTGTGGGGGCTGCAGCATCTCCATGCTGCCACCAAAGCCGGATCCCAGCAGGACCACCCTGCCTGGGGGGAGTGGGGGGGTGTCAGAAGTGGATGGGCAGCCCCGCTCTCCGGCAGAGCCAGCCCTCGCATGGGCAGCGCCGTGGGGTGGAAACAAACCCCATAACTCCCTAAGGCAATAGTACCTGCAACAGGTCCTGCCCGCCGCTGCCAGGTCACTCACCTGCCTCCATCTTCCTCCCGGCTGGCAGCGCCGCTCCGGCTCTGCCTGTCCAGTGCGATCTCACACGCGCCTGAGTTTCTGATTAGCAGGAGGAAGGAGGTCTCCTCCAAGCCCCGGTTATCTGTCCTTCCCCAAGGCAGAGGCGCAGGAGAATGGACCCAGCCAATGTGCAGGGCAGTGCCTGCAAAATCCCCAGCTGGGGGAAGCCCCCTGCCCCTTTGCCGCGCTCTCCCTCTTGCTGGCGCCGGCAGCAGGAGTGGTGGCTGCCGCCAGCCCATCCCTATGGACAAGGCGGTGGCAGGGTGTTATTTCTGTGCACCCAGCTGCTCCGGAGACGCTACCTTTCCCATGCACAGGCATATTATGGAGGCTTGTTAATTATAGCAATTTACAAATTGATGTTGTGGAATTGACTTCATTGGAAAGAGTTAAAATATTTAGCTTGATTGAACATCTGCTACCCTTAATTCAGAGTTTATTTAAGGGGAGCTTTTGCTGTTGTTGCTGTTATGTGCCTGGATTTTGTTATTGCCATGTGCTTGCAGCGCCGGAGACGGCCCAGCCCTGCTCTCCCCATCGCCCCAATCCCGTAAAACCAGGGAAGAGAAATGTCCCACTGCTTCCTCAGTGGCTTTTCTCCCTGGGCAGGTCCCTGGGCTGGCATCGCCCCCGCCGTGGTGGGGTACGAACCTCTTGCTAGTTTTTATCCCCATCTGCTGCATCCCAAAGGACAACTTCAAATTGCAGATACAGCTGGGAGGGGGAATGCAGGATGATCCCCTCGCTGGAGCCCCAGTACCGTGGGAACCCTCCCGAGCTTTCCCGGTCCCAACCCCTCCCCCCCGAAGCCTGTCCCACGCCTCGTGCCCCTGAGGGGAGGGGGGGTCAGGCAGAGGGGACCCTTCCCTCCACCCCAGCACAGTCCAATTTGGACGCGCATCAAAATACATCACCGAATTCCCTCCAGAGGATGTACGGCGTAATTAGCTGATGGGTTAATCGTCAGGTTAATTAACCATTGGAACAACTTGCCCGGAAAGATGGAGATTTTCCATCGCTTGAGGACTTCAGTCGGGCTGGGAGGGTTGCTGAGAGCTGTGGTTCAGCACCAGGGAGGGGTTGGAGACCCCCGTTTCGCTGACTCTGCGTGGGGGCTCAGCCTGTGGAGGACCCCGGCCGTGGAGCCCGGGGGTCCCCGCGGGACCATCAGCACCCACCCTGCCCTCCCACCAGTGCGGGAAGCAAATGCTCAATGGGGCCAGTTCGTTTGTGCCAAGTTTGCAATTAGTGCTTGGGTGCGTGGTTAAATAAATCATCCAGAGGACAAAAAAAAGTGATTAAAGGTGAGTAATTAAGACAGGGCGTGGGGCTCCCATCCCCAGTCTTCCCTGCAGAAAGCGCCTTGCTTCCTGCAGCCTGGCTCTCCAAACCGTTTCCTTCTCCCAGGAACTAATTTTGGGGCAATTTTGGAAAAAAGCCGTGCCCTCTCCCCAGCCTCGCCCACAGGTGCCGGTGCTGGGGGGCTTTTCCTTCCCCCACCCCGTTCTCAGCCCTGCGTGGAGCCCGCAGAGGCCGCGGGTGCCGTGAAACACCCATTTGGTTCCGTGACATTAATTTTACGATATCCCTGGAGCGGTTCCAAAGCAAAGTTTTATGTGATATGATTACACAAGGTGAATTGTCCTGTATCTGTTTAATGAAACAGATACTGTGTTTAATGATTCTTCAGGGAATTAAATACAGTTAAGCTATTAATCAGGCATTGGTTTCGTGGGGAGGACAAGAGGAAGAGGCAGATACCCAGAGCTTTTATGCATCGTGAGATAGATGTATACGGCACTGCCAGGAGAGTTGTGGCTTATTATCGATGTTTCATTATCCTTTTTATCACCTGATTTTTATGGGAGGATCAATTAGCGAGAAGGATAATTGAAAGATTTCAGCAGGGAGTGCAGGCGGTGGCCCTGGGATGGGGGATGCGGGGGACACGGGGGACACCCACTAACCCTGTCCTCTGCTCCTTCCAGAGTGGCCGGAGTTCGTGGCGAACTATGCGCCGTGGTGGGCGACCCACACCCTCGACTGGCTGCGCTACGGCAAGAAGGTGCTGGTGGTGCACTTCGAGGACCTGAAGCGGGACCTCTTTGTCCAGCTGCAGCGGATGGTGGGGCTGCTGGGCATCACTGCCTGCGAGGACAGGCTGCTCTGCGTCGAGGGACAGAAGGACGGCAACTTTAAGCGTTCCGGCTTGAGAAAATTGGAGTACGACCCTTACACCCCTGAGATGAGGAAGATGATCAGCGGCTACATCAAAATGGTGGACACAGCTCTGAAACTCCGAAACCTGTCGGGAGTCCCGGATGACTACTATCCGAGATGATGGTGACAGTGGCAGGGGGACCTGACCCTGCGTGGCGAGGAAAGGCTCGGTCTCCCCGGCCTCTGCCTACTTCCACCCAGTGGGTGGCTTTTCTTTTAATTCTCCATCTGCTGCTATTAGCTGTTAATCAACTCCCTGCACGAGCAACGAACAGTCCCCAGCCATCGCTGAGCTTGCTTGGCTGACGCCGACGCGGACCCGGGCACGGCGGCACCGCCGAGGGGATGCACGATGCCTTCCCCGCCACAGGGTTCCTGCTCCGTCCCGCGCCTGTTTCAGCTGCTGCACCCCTCCTTGGCAGTGCAGCGGGTTATTTGTGCCATCCCTCCGGGCTGGCTGTCGGGGATACTGCGTTGCTCGTGCCGTGCCTGATGCACCCCCCGGTGCCGGCACGCTGCCACGGTGCCACAGGAGCTGAGCTCCCCTGGGGTGGGTATCCCCAAACGCCCCTCGCTCCTTGGCCATCCCTGGAAGGCTGCTGCCCGTCCCTGGATGGAGTCCATTGGCCTTCCCAAAGGAGAAGAGCCAGGGGGGGTTGGCACCGCGTGGGCAATGCTCCCGTGGATCCTGGTTAGAGGTTATGGAGAGCGGGAGGGCTGCGCCAGGGAGAGCGGTGCAACCAAACAAGGTGGCCGTGTCCCCCCTGCGCACCCTCCCTTGGCTCCGCAGGGACCCTCCTTGAGCCTGGGGACAGGGGGGTCCCTGGGGCAAGGCTGGCATCCCCAGCCACAGCACCGGGCAACGTTGCTGCTCCATCCATGTGGTCACTGCTCCAGCCCCGGTGCCCCGGGGGGGCCCATGACCCCCACCCATGGGCTGCAGGTGGGAGCCACCCCGACGTGTGTGGGTGATGCTCGAGAGGGGGACATTGACCCCGGACAGAAGAGCTTGCAGGACCCACAAGCACATCCGTGCCTCATTTTGAAAGCTCACGTGCCAGAAGAGCCCCCCAGAAGCAGTTTTGGGGGCTGTGAGCAGGAGCCATGCTGCAGCCCAGCTGCATCAAGCCCGCACGGCAGCGGGGAGCAAAACCTGGGGCTGAGCTTTTTGCTGCCCACGTCCCCACTGCGGGAGCCCGCCCTGCCCACACCCTCGCCCGCTGCCTGCCGATGAGCAAGTGAAACCAAAGGATCTCCGTGCGCATCGGGAAGATGCCGTTCGCCAGGCTGGCTTTGTGCAGAGCTGCATGCGGTCCCCGGCTGTCCCCCACCCCGCGCCGCCCTCCCAGCCCGTCCCCAGCCTGGCTTTGCTGCAAACGAGCTCCCCCCCCTTCCAACCTGCAACTCCCCTTTGGATGTAGGTGCAAAAGCCATATATTGTACGCAGCCTTTTCTAGAGTTAGGTATTTAACGATTGGCTTTTAACTCTTGATCTTGATAGAAATACATGCACAGGTCAAAATCTAGAGACACCGCTCAATCTATATTCAAAGAGAGAAAAGAAAACTCCACGGAGAAAAAAGGAGAATTTAAATAAAATATATTTTTCTAACGTGCGTGCGGAGCGGACATGGGCAGCAATGCCAGGGCTGGGGGCTCCCGGTCCCCGTTTCTTTGCACGCAGAGTCTCTGCAGGGCTGCTGGGAGCCAGAGGTGGGCGAATGTATTTATAGGGAGCAGCTTCCCTGTTTTTAATTCTTCCCTTGACAAATGGCTGGAGGTTTTCCAGGAGAGTGAGTGAGCCCCATCCCGGCAGCGGGAATCGAGCTGACCCCATGCTCCTTTGCTTGCGGCGGCCCCGGGGCTGCCTACCTCGGTCAGAACAAATCCTCAGGTCAATCCAGCTATTAAAGGAGAGATTTTGTTGCTATTCTGCCTTCCCGTGTGTTTGTGGGGCCGCCCGAGCACCCCGGCATCCCCCACCCATCCCAGACCAGGGGCTGGATGTCCCCTGGGACGTGCGAGTGACTGGCGGACGGCTCCTCTCCCCCCGCCTTTAATCACATTAGTGTTATTCCTGCATCTAAACCACTGACAACGCAACCAAAGTGGCTCTTTCTTGGGAGTTTTATTACCTTTATAGTGTCCTTAAACACAGGTTTATTCGGGTGCATGGTGGTAGCGGGGAGATTTACTGCGGGCTTTATTCCCGTTGCCTCCTGTCCTTCCTTGGCTCTGGAGCAAGAGCAGGCTCGGCGCAATTTATTCCTTTTCTCTTGGCCAGTTGCCCTCGTATCTGGAGCTGGTGAAAATGCCTTTTTTTTATAGCATTGGGTTTGCAGCGATCGACATGCACGCCGGGCATGACTTGTTCTGACAGGCATCGTCTGCGGAAGGGACAGTGTTCCCTTCCGCCCCTCGGAAGTAATGAAACCCAAAAAGCCAATTAATCTCCGAGATAAAACAATTAAGAGACAACATTGCGCGCAGCCACCGTGCTCTGGGTCCTGGGCTGCAGCTTGTAAGGCGGAAGGGGAGGCGTGGGGAGGGGGGCTGCCCCCAGCCTAGCGACCCCCAGCACGGGGATCCCCCCATCCGCACAGCCCGGGGGGCACCGCCGCCTCCACCAAACCCCTTCAGAGCCGATAGTGAAAGGACGGAGGAAGCTCCCTGAGCACCAGCGGTATCAGCTTACCTTTTCCCCCCCCCCCCGTGGCTTTAAGGCTCGCTGGAGCTTAATGCCTTTATTTCACCGCAATTGCTTTTTTTTTTTTTTTTGCAATGAAATGGAGCAATTGGAAGTCATTGCCTCCCCGTAAGTGTGTGCAGCACCTCTGGTTGCCCACGCACACACATGCACCCCTGGCTTACGGGGGTCCGTGCCCTCGTCTCGATCCTGGCTAATGCAGGAGCAGCGTTCACCGTCCTGCCGGCAGCTGCTCATCCCGCACGCGCAGCTCAGCCGCAAGCAGACTCTGAAGTTTTATGTTTTATTTTATTTTATTTTTATTTATTTATTAAATGCCAGTCTATTTTTTTTACCACATGGGACAGGCATGCAATAATAAAATTTATATTACCCCTGGAAAGAAAAGCCAACCATCGTTTCTGCATCATTTCCATGTGCAAAGCTCTTGACATGTAATAGCCGCCCGGCTCGGCTGCCTCCATAATGCCATTAGCCTGGCTCGTTGGAGAGCACCGAAATGTGCAGGCAGGGTAGGCAATGCTCAGCATTTTCACGATGATTTTTGAAAGCAGTGAATCTTTCCGCTTGACTCAGCCTCGGCGAGCCCTGAGCATCCCTGGGCGGGAGCAGCCGGCTCGCACGGCCCCGGTGTGGGGCTGGGGGCTGCCAGGGGGGTGACCCTGACCACCCTCCCCGGCTTCCTGCATTAAAAATCATCTTTTTTTCTGCAGTATCTCACCCCCGGGAGCGTTTTCCTGCCTCCCCGGTCCTGCGCTGGCGGAGGCTGCAGCATCCTCCCTCCCGGGCTGGTTACTCAGCTGTTGCCCTAGCAACGGCGTCTGCACCAAAACTCCCTGCATTTCCCCCAATTCCATGTGGGTTTTGTACTCAGCAGGCCGGTCCCTGCAATGGAGGAGATGATGCTGGAGAAGATGATGCCGAGGAGCGGCTCGGGCTGGAGCTCCCTTCCCCGGCCAAGGCAGCGGATGCCCCTTTGGGGTGAATTCAGGGGGTTCTGGGCAATGACCCCAGCGATGCAAATGATGCTGGGGGGCTCAGAGCAGGTCGAAGGGAAGGGGGTCCCTTCGTCCCAAATTAAATCACACACGAAGTTCATGCTGCTGTTTAAATGAGAGGGAAATAACCCACCTCAGCAGCATAATACAGAAGCTGCGACAGCACTTTCACAAAAGCTCTATAATGTAGGGGAGATGCGAGTTATAAATCTGAGCAGCAGTAATATTCACCCCTGACAAGAGAAGCATGTTTATTTATTGGTTTTACTATTTTCCGTAAAATTTACAGCTGACAATCTGCCTGAATAATTTAAACATGGCTCCAACCTGCCTGGCATCGAGGAAAGGGAAAGGGTAACATGTTTGGGTTTTTTTTCTTAATTCCAATTCCAAATAAAGGGAGTGATTTATCAGAGAAGGAAAGCACAGCTTTATTTCAGGGCCGTGACAGCTAATTGAAAAAGAACAGTCATTAAGGACGGTAATGTGTTCCACAGAAATGATTTTGGTATATTCTGGAGTAATTTCCCAACCACTCGTGTGAAATGAGACCCAGCCCCAAGTTTTGGGGCCCTGCGAGCGGTGGGTAATTACGGGGATGCAGCAGCAGGGAGGGGGCATGGAGAGGCACGAGGCAGGTTTGGCACACCGAGAGGATGCACCGGGTGAGGACCGGTCCTGCCATGGGCTCCCAGCGTGCTGTGGTACCGTCACCGGGGGTCCAGGGTGCTGAGCCCTGCAGCACGTGGGGCACGTGGGACCCCGATGGGCTCGTGGGGTAGGGAGAGGTGGGATGGCTGCGGCTGGGGAACAGGGTCCTGGGGTTGTGGATTGGGGTCCTGGGCTGGGGCTGGGCGTCCTGGGCTGGGGGTTGGGATCTCAGGGCTGGGCATGGGGGATTCTGGGCTGGGGGTCGGGCACCTAGGGATGGGGATGGGGTCCTGGGCTGGGGGCTGGAGTCTCAGGGCTGGGCATGGGTGTCTTGGGCTGGGGATCAGTGTCTCAGCTCCCAAACCTGGTGCTCTTCTTTCCCAGCCATCCCTGACCTACCCTAGAATCATGATCCCCACGACAGCCTTAATTGCAGGTCTCATGGAGGGGGTGGTGACTCTGGATCCCATTCACCCCTCGACTCTTAGGTACTAAACCCAGGTGCAACCCCCGTCCCACGTTACCGATTTCACCGATTCCTGCCCCAAAAGGGGCTGCAGACCCCGGCTGGGTGGCTGCCACTGCACTGGCACAGAGCAGGGCTGGCCGTGCCACCCGGCCCCGGAGCTGCAGCTCCCACTGAGCCCCTTCCTCAGATGCTAATTACAGTTTTTGCACATCACCTTCGAGTTGGCCGCGGTGTCATTAGCCCCCCGCCAGCATTAATCAAGAGGATGGTGTTAATTCATAGCTAAGGATGTCTCCCAGCTGAGCAGCGAGTCTATCAGTCCCTGCAGGAGCGGGGTGGACCGGGGTCAGCAGGACGCTTCCAAGGACCCACAATTTAATATATTGGACCTTCCCGTCACCGTAGGGGACTGCAGCCTGGCACAGCAGGGTGAGCTTCCCTCCCCTAAATAAACAAAATCTCTGGCACTGCAAAAAAACCCAGGAGAACTGAAAGGATGCATCTTTGCCCATCCCATGAGATGCCGGGGCTGTGGCAGCAGCTCCTGCAGCAGTATCGGAGGAATTGGGGCAATATTGAGCTGCATTTCTTTGCCACTCTGCCAAAAGGGAAAGAAAAATCTGGCTGAAGAGGCTTGTGCACGCTGAGAGGTTCTGCTGCTGAAGTTTTATGATGACTATTTCTGCCCTGTTTCTGTTTTGTATATATGCATTTTTAATGCTCTCTGTTTGATCTGTTTACTGCCTGCCTTGACGGGTGACATGGGAACAGAAATCACTGATATTCCCCGTGGAGGTTTGCTCAATGCCTGGCTGGTTACAGGGTCCAGCGGGCGAAACTCAGGGGATTTTCCCCATCTCTTCCCCATCCTCATCCCAAACCCTGCTGGGATGGGGGGAACCAGCAGCGGGAGGGGATGGAGCAGCAACGCGCTGCTTGTCCCGGGGTGTCTGGATGGATGTTGAGGTGGGGGGGCAGAGCACTGGGAGCCCGCTGGGGTGCAGCCGACCCGCTCTCCGCTGCCCTGTCCCCCCAAACAGCCTCAGGGACAGGGTGGGTCTGCGGGGGGCTCGTGGGGTGCAGGAGACAATGGGGGAACCAGCCTCCGCCGGGAGAGGTGCAGGCAGCTCCCAGGCAGAGAGCCATCTTAGCGCTGGCATTAATAATTCCTCTTTCAAATCAGTATAACAGAGACTTTGCCAGATCTTACCCGACAGAGAACACGCCGGGCTGACATGAACCCGGGGGGAGAGGCTGGCAGCAGCTCGGTGCACAGATTAACAAAGTAGGCAGGGGGGGAACAGACACCGGCCCCCACTGCCAGGCTCAGTGCCGCATGCGGGCACAGGGGAAATGATGCTCTTTCAGCTGCTTTTTTTTGCACAGGTACATTTTTTTCCCCGAAAGAGCCATTTGGCCTCTTCAGGGACAAATTAAAGGGGGAAACCCACAGAGAGCATCTTTGGAAGATCTCCCATACAAGAGGCTCGGAGCACCACGCGCCCATCTCAGTCGCTGGCTCCTGGCCATAAAGCCCCAGGCCCACATCCCCATGCCCCTCTGCTCCCGGCTGCTTTCCTGCAAACCCAAATTCAACACCGGGGATCAGGAATACACACTAGGAAGCGACTGCGTACTGAAAAGCCCTGGGATCCTTCCTGCTCCACATGACGAGCCTGAGCACGTAGGGGGGGTATTTGTATGTAAAACAGGTTTTTTATTAAAGAGGCAAACAGCTACAAAGACGAACTCAAATATTAGGTTTCCCAAGCTGTCATTATAATGATGATTTAACCCAAGGTTATATACCAAGTCGTCACTTTTTTTTAGAAAGCTCTTTGCAGTAATAATAGATGGGCTTGCAAAATCCAGCCACGAAAATTAGTGAGGAGCATCCCCACTCCAGCACGGCCTGGGAGCATCACAGAACCAGACCAGGGGGCAATGGTATGGCACTGGGTCCTCAAGGGACATGGGCTGCCCAGTTCCCCCCATCCCACACTGCCCCCAAACCCGTCCCATGGCAGGGAAAGGCGAGCCCAGATGCGCCGGCTGTTCCTGCCCCAGCTCTTCAGTGGCCCCAAACCCTGAGCCCAAAAAGCATCAGTGGCTGCTGGCTCTGGGGTGCACCCCGTCGCCCCTGTCCTCCAAACGTCCCTCCTGGGCTCCTGCTCTGCCTCTGCTGCTAGTTCTGCGTGTCCCCCTTGCCTCCCTGAGCGGCCGTCTGTCCATCTGCGCTGTCCATCCCATCTGTCCTGTCCGACTGCTAATAGGAACGCTGTGACCTTTCAGCAGGTAATTAAACACTGTGTAACATGAGCGAGGGGAGCCTCCTCCCACCGCCAAAGCCTTCCTCCCCTGCAGCCTCCTCGATCACAGCATCTTCCAAGGCTATGGACCGTGCACAGGTTTTGTGGGAAAAAAACATGCGGATGGTCCCCGCAGGCGGCTCGGCACTGGGAGCAGCCCCAGGCTCGGCCATGGCACACGGTGTGGCCCAGGTATGGGGCACTGCTCCCCGGGCAAGCAGCCGGTGCTGCTCAGCCTGCTGGTTCCCAGCCCCCAGGAGATGCGGAGACACCTGTGGCTGGGTGCTGGGTGCCCTGTAGCCACCCCGTGTTATTGAGAGCAGCACCCAACAGGTGGCAGTCACCAGTCTGCCATTAATTTCCCTTATAATCCCCATCCCCCCACTGCGTTCCCCTTCTGGGCTCAGGCTGGACACCCTTTATTTTCAGGATAAATCCCCCACCCCTCTGCACCCCACTTTTAGCAGACCGGATCTGCAGCATCCCCCGCAACACTGGTGAGGACGGGCACCTCCCTGCCCCGGTGTGAGGGACAAACATGCCCCAGCACACACCATCCAGCAGCACCAAAACTGCAGCCAAAAGCACCGGATCCGTTGGCATCCCTGTCCCAGGGGCAATGCAGGCAGCGCCAGGGGCTGGCAGCGCTGGGCAGGGATGCTGCAGGCAGCACCGCGTCCCTCTACCCCCATGCAATGGGAGAGGAGCGCGCCGACAGCTTCATGGGGTGCAGGGGCTCCCCTCTCTCCCCATCATGCCGACACTAACGAGATTATGCAGATCAAGGTAGATCAGCGAGGCAGTGCCGGGGGCGGAGGGGACGCCCGATAATCTGTCTGAAATCCAGCTCCCGCCACAGCGTCCGCTATTATCCGTGGTGTTCCCGCAGCTCGGCGCTGCAGCTCAATTACTGGGGCTTTGTGATTTGGTTTATATCTGTGTCTGGCATGATCTGCTGCTGACGGGAGCCTGTAAATAGCTCCGTGCATTTTCCTGGAAGCTGCCTCTTCACTTTTTTTTCCTTTTTTTTAAAAAAAAAACCTATAAATAAATATCTCAGCCTTTGCAGGCACCTGTGAGCAGACTCTCAATTGCCAGTGTGCAAGCCTCTGCACAAAGCTCCCCTGGGGGAGTTGGACCCCCAGGGACCCCCCTGAAATGTCCCTGGTACCACTGGGTACTGCCCGAACCCAGCTCCAGGGATCAGCTCTGCTCTGGTAGCCGGCGCAGGTGGAGGACTCGGTCGTTCCTCGCTTTCCTGGGAGTGAGAGGCTGTGGGTGACACAGAGGAAACCAACACATAAATAAGCATGACACCAGTGTCACGGCCAAGAAGCTCAAATGGTGACGAATCTCCCAAATTAACTGTGCATGAAATTGGATAGAGACGGTGGCTCGGCCCATCCTTCACCGCAGAGATTTGTGTGTGGTGGCAGAGTCTCCCACCAGCGATGGGCAGGTTACTTGCTGCCTCCTGGTCAGGAAGAGACAAAATCTTCCCATAGGACTGACTGATCACACCAGGGAGCAGCCGTCAATGGAGCCAGTCCCCGGGTCCACCTGGATCCAGGAGGGGACAGCAGGTCCCCCCCCCACCCAGGACCGCACTCCCCAGCCCATGGACCTGCTCCCCGGTGCCACCTGGGCACTTTGCAAGGACCTGCTGGGACTCATGGCCCCAAGCATCAAACCGCTCTGCAAAACGTACCATGTGAAACGTACCCATCAAAGTGAGGTTTGTTCAAAAGACACTTCAAATGAATCTTTCCCTCTTTTTTCTCCCAGTTTTCCATGTCGGTGACCCTGTGCACGAGCCCAATCCCCCACCCTGGCAGGTGGCCCTGCATCTGGATCACTTAGAAGGCATGCGAGATTTCCCGGTTCATCAAGGTTGGGATGTTCAAACCCCTCTTATGAAGACACTTCTCAGGGCCTCTCTGGGTACAAAGTGCTCACAACACAGTTAAAAACGTATTGCGCTAGTACCAATATACTTTAGGACTTTAACATGAGTTGCTATATGCATACATAGGCCATAGGAAGAGCGTCACCAGTTTTGCCGTAGCAGGTATCATCCGTGGCAGGTGCCACGGATCTTGGGAGCCACCCATCTTGGGAGCCTGGCAGTGGCGGTGCCTTCCCAGACACATCCTCCGCCCAATCTCCCCATAACGATGTCTCTGGCACGGCAGCAACGCCCTTTCCAGGCCAGGCAATGCATAGATTAGACAGGAATGCCCTGTGTTTTCTTAAATAGTTTCTGCAATCATTGCAATCGCAAAGAAAGATTAAGGGCAGTTGTATCTTCTCCACGTGCACAGAGCGGTGGTCTCCAATGCCTGCCAGCCCCCAGGCAGCAAGACAAGTCAAAGAATACACTATAGGACAGCGTTGGACCATGCTCGTCCCTCGCCAAGGGCCACCGCAAGGGTGGCCACCATCATAGTGGTGGGCATGGGCAACACCGGAGGACTATGGCCCTCCTGCAGATATCCAGGTTGAGTTTAGAGGACTGTCGTCTCCTTCTCGGTCATTGAAGACATCTTGGAGAAGCTCCTGTGAACGATGCTGGAGTGGCCTGTCTCCTCGCTGAGGGCGTTCACCAGCCTGGAGAGGATGGTGACCTTAAATTTCTTAAAGTCCTGGCCCATGAAGACGTAGAGGACAGGGTTCATGCAGCTGTTGGAGGCAGCGAGTGCTGTGGTTATGGGGATGCTGATCTCAAACACAGAGCGTGGGATCATGTCGGGCTCTGTTTCCAGGAGGTTCAGCAGGTGGTAGGGACTCCAGCAAAGGAAGAAGGTGACTATAATGGTGACGATGATCTTGAAGGGCTTTTTGGACTTGGCAAGGCGGTTTCGACGCAAGTTGAAGACGATGGCGATGTAGCAGAAAGTGATGATGGTTATGGGAAGGATGTACCCAGCGAGGAACCTGGTGATGTTCACTGTTCGGTGCCTCATTAGTGCCAGGGCTTGGTAAGACTTATTCCTGGAGAGGGAAAAGTTGCTAAAACAAATCACGGAGTTGCGGGCTTGTGCCGTGTCTCGGAAGACAAGAGACGGGCAGCTCATAATGATGCCGACGGTCCAGATAATCAAGCAAACTAAATACGCTAGGTTGGTTGATCGATGGTTTTGAGACCAGACGGGAAAAACCACTGACACGTAGCGATCGAAGCTGATGGTGGTGAGCAGAAGGACACTGGTGTACATGTTGAGGATGAGGAGGAAGGAGTTCAACTTGCACATGACTGTCCCAAAGATCCAGTTGTACCGCATGGCCGTGTAAGCAATGTTTATGGGCAGGAAGATGTTGAAGAGGAAGTCGGCGACAGCCAGGTTGAGGAACCAGATGGCATTGACCGACTTCTTCATCTTTAGAGTTATGATTGCGATGACGAGGCCATTCCCCAGGACGCCCAACACGCAGGATACGCTGTAGATGATGACGGAGAGGATCCTCGCAATGTCCTTCGGGTCATGGGACGGGTCTGTCCACACGCTGCCAATCTCCTCATAGGTGTAATCTGGGTAGTCACTGTAGTTATCAACATCATCCAAGTAATTGGACAAATTGGAAAGCGCCATTATCTGTAAATAAATGACAGTCTGGTCAGTCCCAGGCCCTCCAGCTGGCAATGCTTCTCTGCGTGTTCCTGCTGAGCAAACACATGGTATCAACCACAGTGAGCACAGCCCGCGGGAGGGATGCTGGCCGCCCAACACATGCGGGCATGAGGGGCTGCGGAGAGAAGGGACGGAGCACACAGGTATGGGGGATCCCATGGGGAACCCGCCGCTGGCCCCAGAGGAAGATGCTCCCATGGCTCCTCACAGGGTTTCCACCCCCCGGCCAAGAGAGACATCAGCTCCCTGAGCCACAGGACATGATTCAGTCTCTCATCTCCACCAGGATGTGGCTGTAGCCTCATCCTGCAAAAAATGTCTATTACCTGCCTAATTCCAGGGGAAAAATTAGGATGATGTTTATTAACAGCTTTGAGACCTTCCAATCTGCAAAATATTATGGTGCTTCTCTTTTTTTCTCCCAAGCACCCAGCAAATTGGACTGAAAATCCAGCATGCGGTGGACCACGCACCCTGCTGATGCCAGGCACCCGGCCTGGTGAAACCGGCGCTACACCCTCTCACCTTCCCTCTCCGGTGAGCACAGCTCCACGGCTGGACGCCTGTTGGGATGCGGGGAGAGGCGACGGTTCAGCGTCCCACGGCACAAAGGCAGCTGCCTCCGCGCAGGTCTAAGGACGGAGCTGTAATATTAAAGCCGGGATCAAACAAAGGCCATTCATCCTCGGATGTGGGGTTATGGGAGGAAACAGAGGAAACAGAGACTCAGCCGCAATTGTTTAACCGTGTGCAGCCTCCCCGGCAGGCTGGTGCTGCCCCGTGCCTCGGGGGGCTGTGCTGGCCTGGGGACCCCCACCATGGAGCTGGTAAAGGCGGGGTTCTGCTGCGATCCTAGTAGCTTTTGGGATAACCCGGTACAGAAATCCTGTACCATATGCTCAGTACAAGCATCTGACACGAGCCAGCATCAGTAGGAACATGCAAAGAACTCTACAATCAAGCCCACGGTAATGTTATAATACATAATTAAAGCTATAAATATGCGTGAGGTGCCTGGACTCTCATACGGTTATTTCTCTGATTAAATCAGCGCTCTGCATGTTCTGAAATGTTACTTGTGATAACTAACGGTGCCATTTCCCGTAGTCAGAAGCTGGTCTCCACCAGCCACTTAGAGCCCTGTGTTAAATGGGTTCAACCACTCCCCTGTGAACAGTCACGGTGGGTTAAAACCAAGAGCCACCAAAGGCAATTAGCAAAGCCCGAGCATGCTGGAGCCAGCTGCAGCAAGAGGGGCGAGCTCTGTGCGAACCCCGACTCAGGGCATTGCATCTGACCTCGTCCTTGCAGGAAGGACACGGCTCTGCCCATCCAGGCTGGACCCTCCTGTTTTCAGGGAGTTTCAGCTCAAAGGTCCCCCTGAGCATCACCCTCCCTGCCAGTCCTGCTTTGAAATCCCCGTGGTGTTTGCGTTGGAACCTATTGTTTCTCCCTGGGCTTTTCCTCCTGTTCCTTCCTGCGATTGCTGCCGCTCCCATCGCTGCAAAGTCCCCAGCCGGGGGCTTAAATCACAGCCCCATTGCCTCCCGCCTTGCCGAGCTCCAGGAGACGATAAGCAGCCAGAATAAATAAGGTTTTAGCACAAGGCTGGTGAATTAGTTTGAGCTGGAAGGAGGCCTTGCCCCGACAAAACCTTGAGTGTCAAAAGGATGAATTAAAGTTGATGATCCAGTGGAAGTAACAGTATCAGCAGAACTGGCTGTTGTAGCGCTGACTATTAATGTTCCTGGGTAATGAGCCGTCCTGACTGCGGCCTTTATGGACCAGTGGTTTTCATGTCACTACCTTTCCAAAGGCAAAGCTGCAGAAAGGTGGGGGAGCCCAGAGCCCCACATCCATCCCGTCCCACCCCATCGCATCCCACCCCACCGCCTTGGCTGGAAGAGCCCCAACAATCCCAGGACTCACTCTGCCACCGGGGAGAAACCCCCAAGAAATGCCACCCGCCTGCCATTTTCACCCTGGTGTCACCGTGGGGTAAGCAAGGGACCCCTGGGGATAGCCCGCTGCCCCTCACCATCATGAGGTCAGCCAGACCCCATGTTTGCTGCGGCACCCATCAGTCCCCTGCCCTGGAGGGATTCCTGCAGCGTTACAGGCTCCTCTAGGTGGGGGAGCCCAGAGCCACACATCCATCCCGTCCCACCCCATCGCATCCCACCCCACCGCCCTTGGCTGGAGAGCCCCAACAATCCCAGGACTCACTCTGCCACCGGGGAGAAACCCCCAAGAAATGCCACCCCCCTGCCATTTTCACCCTGGTGTCACCGTGGGGTAAGCAAGGGACCCCTGGGGATAGCCCGCTGCCCCTCACCATCATGAGGTCAGCCAGACCCCATGTTTGCTGCGGCACCCATCAGTCCCCTGCCCTGGAGGGATTCCTGCAGCGTTACAGGCTCCTCTTCCAATTGTGCCCACTCATATATTTTTAATGTAATATCTCCTCTTTATTATTATTTTTAATCGCTGAGCCCAGTGAGCGCGATGACATTCAGCTTGACATTTCAAAGCTGTATTTAACAGATTATTTATTTGAATTTTCTGTTTATTTTGCTGTTCCCTCACACACGCTTTCTTTTTATTGGGTTTTAACATTTGCCCTTCGGAAGATGGGCAAGGCAGATGATGTAAAAGAAACCCGCCCCAGACCTCTGCCGGGTCGGGCAGCGGGGTGGCCCCGGTCCCTGCTCAGGAGGAGGGGGTGACAACGGCTGGAGAGCGAGAGGAGCGGCAGGGCTCTGTTTCCCCACGGGCTTTGGCAGATGATGGGTTTGTTTCCAGGGCTCGTGCTGAGCTATCACAACCCCTAAGGCAGAGGACGGGCAGCTGCTGAACCCGCCGTGTACCTCCTGGGATGGCTCTGGATGCCGGGGGTGGGATGGGGACTGGGGCTGGAGCTCAGACCCACTGGCAGATCATCCAGCAAATTCCCACCTGCCTCCCCAAAAATGGAGACCCTGAGGGGTGGCCATGTGAAACCTCCCCATTTCTCATTGCAAAAACCTCAAAGTTCGGAAAAAAAAAAGCCACATAACCATGAGCGTGTTTCAACGCTTCTCTCTGGGTTGAAAATACCCTGCTCGAGCCAAAACCGCTTCGCTCCCTGTTTGGTCTATTCATCTCTGTCCTCCTACCTCAACAAAAATGAGCACAGGATCTACCCAAAATAGCCTTTTAGCCCAGCCAGCCGCTGAGGGCCCCGTCATTCCTGCAGCTGTATTTGTCTTGGTACCCGAGGAAGGCTGAGTCCGGCTCGCGGGCGCCGGGGTGGGATTCCTGACGGGTGGCTCGCACAACAGCAGCATCCCGGCGCACACCGGGGGAGGATGAGGTCAGGGATGTTGTTCTTGGGAAGGCAACAGGAAACGGAGAGAACAGCAGAAAATGTTCAAATCCAGCTTTTCTGGGCGAAAGCTCTTCTGTGGCCAGCCCAGACGGGTGGGGGACGGATGTGACCGGGTTTATGGGGAAACAGGGGGAGCTCAGCCGGATCTGCATGCAGGGGATGTGACCGTGCCCAGGGCGGGCAGGGGATGCTCAGTCCCCCGCAGCAGGTACCGCCTGGGCACAGGTACCGCCCAGGCACGGGTGCTGCCCAGGCTCTCAGCTGCCTGCACCAGGCATTTATAGAGACAGGCAGGCTGCCAGCACTGCCTTCTGCCTCCCCCAATGCCGGAAATCAAATAAAATCAAATAAAATAAGCAGACCAGCTTTTGAGCACAGAAGATCCTGCCTGTGCTGTCAAAGTGCATTGCGCTTTTACCCACACGATGCTACAGAACTGGGCTAGGGCCAGCATGTGCCTGTGCGGGGGTCCCCACAAGCACTCCTCCAGCACTGGGGAAACTGGGGATGCCCTTGGGTTAATGTTTGTCCTCCCCACGGCACCCGCTCAGCACCTGCGGGGTGCTAAGGATGCAAGGGACACCAAGGGACGGGACAGACAACAGACAGACCTCCCTGGGAAGCAAGAGGGCGACCAGGGTAGGCTCTGCTCGCCGCTGCCAGCCCCCATGTGCTGCGCCCCTGCCTGTGCCCCTGCCTGCACAGCTGCCGCCGCCCCCAGGCAGCTGCTCTGCCTTTTTCTCATTTGAGCATTTCCCCTCCCCTCCTTCCCAGCAGCGGTTTCTGAGGTCCCAGTGCACCTCAAACCCAAATCCGCTTCCTCCGGCACGTGTGGGAGGAGTGCAGCCAGGCTGCCCACGCAGTGCAGGAAGCCCCAGCACAGCCCTGCTCCGTCAGAGAGGGGAATTGCAGGCAGATGTTTGGGGGAAACACATGGTTGCTCATCTGAGGAGCTTTGGGAGGGGCACGGGCCAAGCAGCATCTCGATGTCCCCCCAGACCTGCTGGCACCTGTCCCCTCTGAGCCCTGCCGCAGCCCTGGATTTCCCCCATGGCAGACGCTGGTCCCAGTCTCGTGGGGGCTTATTGCTCTGGTCAAGCTCAAGTCCCACCCTGTGGGCTGGATCCCGAGCACAGCGAGCTCCCATTGCTGTCAGTGGGAATATGCCCTAGGATGGATGCATGCCCCATCCCAAGCTGGCACCCAAGGCCACTCCATCCATCCCTCCAGCACCCACATTTTTCCAGCCTGGGGTTGCACGGGAGGGACGTCCCTGCCAGGATCCAGTGTCCAGCCCTGTGGTGGCAGGTCCCTGTCCCACGCTGGGGATTGCCAGCGCTCGGGAAAAGCAAGAAAACAAAAGGAATGGGAAAGCAGCTCTGGGTACCGAGCTCCAATTCACCCTTATTTTAGCCAGCAATTGCCATGGCAACAGGCAGGGAGAGATGCTGCACAGCATCCCAGTCCCCACGAGGATGCCCAGGATGGAGCCCCAGCCCCCGGTGTAAATCGGACACCAGCCACATACCCATCAAAAGGGAGCTTAGACCATGCCACTGCAAAACCCCGAGCCCTGGCCTGCCCAAAAGCTGCTCCCCAGCCACGGTCCCAGCCCTGCCACCCATCCCTGAACCCTCTGTCCAGCTCCAGCTGGCTGAGAAGGGGACCGGGAAGGGGACAGGGATGCAGGATGCCACAGGAGAGGCAGCAGCATGCTGAACATCCACAACAGCCTGATGCCAAGCACATGGGCTCCTGCCAGTGAGGATTCAGGCTGGCAGCTCCTCCAAGTCACCGGCAGCAGGGGACCCCTAAAGCAGAGGGAGGGGGCAAAGCCAGTCCCCGCAGGGGAAACTGAGGCACTGAGCTCTGCCCCAAGGCTGGCTGGAGGACGGCGGGGAAGCCCAAGCCCTACCTGCATCCATGGCACTCAGACGCATCCCCGCTGCTGTGGAGCAGCCCTCGCCTCCTCGCTCCACCGGGACCCCCGTGCCTGGCAGCCTTCGGCACCCCCATGGGCTCCCTGCATACCGGCTAAGGCTTCATCCCCGGCTCGTGTGAACAGGGGAAAAAAAAGGAATAGCTGGAAAAGGCAGCCTTAAAAAAGCTGGCTGTGCCCAGGGTGGGACAGAATAACACAGCATGAGTCAGTGTTTATCTGGGCAGAGCCAGCCAGGCTGTGTGGGTCGGGATGAGACGGGTCTCCACGAGCTGCCCCCAGCCACGATGTGGGGTCACCCTGATAGAGAATGCACCCCAATCCAGCCAGAAACTGGTGTTTAACCTCAAAACACAGGTCGTGTAAGGCTCTTCCCAGGGCAAAACTGCAGGAGCCCGGCAAGGGAACCCATCCTTCCCTGGCACAAAGTGCCCGGGTTGTTAAGAGCTGCCCTGTTAGTAAGAGCCCAGCCCCGGCCCTTTGCTCCCCGTCCTTTCTGTTCTTGTGAAGGGCTGAGTATTAAAGGGGCAAATCTTGGGCATTTGTACCTACACAGGCAAAGATTTTCTTTAAAAAGGCCAGTTTGTGTTTCTGTGGTGCTTCAAATGACTCGAGCTGCTTCCGAAATAATAAAAGTTCTTTCATCTCCTCTTCTCTCTCTTTTTTTTTTTATATAGGTTGCTATTAATTCTAGGCTCTCCTGGCACTTTGCAGGCAATAAAAAGGCCAGTAAAACACCCTTTTTCTGAGCATCCTCCCCCGCTGCATCACACCAGCCCAGGCGGGTGGAATAGGGCATGAAACACTGTGATCCCAGGGGATTTGCATCCCCTTTAAGGCCCCAGGACCTGCCTCAGCCCAGCGAGAATGTCCCTAGCCATGGCCTGGGCTTTATCACAGCTCCTCGGGGGCAAAGCCAGCACACACCTTGGGGACACCGTGTAGAGGCAAAGGGCAGCAGCTCGTGTGCCACCTGCGGGGCTGCTCCAGCTGCTCTCAACTGCTCGGGATTCCGAGGGTACAAAGAGGAAGGAAACCAAGAAAAGGAAACTGCTCTGTGCCTCCTGCTGCCGGAGGGACGGACGTGACTGTGCCGGGGATGGGGGAAGGTCGGGGCTGGCAGAGCTCAGCCCCCCAAGAGAGAAAGTCACCCCGGATCCGCAGAAGCATCCTCCAGCCCCCGGCTCCCAGCTGCGTGCCATGCTCCCAGCTGCATGCTGATCAGCACAGCAAAGAAAAGTCCCCTGTTCTCCCTGTCCCCGCCGAGGTGACACTGCCATGCTATAAGGACACCCCCCCCCCCCCCCACCCACCACCACCTCGGTGAAGGCGTTTTTGGGGCGTCCTCACCTTGGTTGGCCAAGGGCACGGGGAGCCGTGTGCGCGGTGAAGCCAGCCGCCGCGCTCTCATGGCACGCCCCCCCGTGCGGCTTTCCCACGTGCAAAGCCGCCACGGGGGCTCTCACCACCTCAGGCTGCAAACCCCATCTCCAAAAAAGCTGGGGATTTTACAGAAAATTAAAAAAAAATAGGGGGTTTGGGCAGAGGACGACAGATGGCGATGACCTCCGGGGTCCCAACGCACACTGCACCCGCTGTGCCAAACCCCAAACCCACTTTCTCATAGCAGGGGAGCAAAAAACCTCAACCAGTTGCAAATCTCTTGAGCAAAGCAATGATTTCCAGCCGGCTGCAGCAAAAGCCTCCCTCCCAAAAATATATTAAAAAAATATATATTCATATATATAAACCCAGAGGTATTTACCTGAGCTTGATATATCCCCGTGGGTTTTGAGTGCACAGAGGCTGGATTACACGTCTCTGCTTCTTCTATAACCTCGTTAGGGCTTGCACGCAAACGACCCTGGGGTTACGTCGCTTCGGCATCCGTGCGGAGGGTGCCGTGGATATTGCTGAGCTTTCTCATCCCGAGAAGGATGCGCACGTATTGCCGATGGGAGGACGAGGAAAAAAAAAAAATGCAGCCAGTGGCATAAACCACTGCTGGGCTCAGCGTGGAGATGGGCAGCGCCTAGGAAGGGGGAAGCGATGCTCAGCTGCAGGATGTGGGGACTCAGGACCTTGGGTAGAGGCGTTTTCTTGCACGGTTCAGCTGGACACGGAGAGAGGATGAGGCAAGCCGGCTGCCCTCAGTGCTGCGTCCCATCCACCACGGCCCCTGCGCTGCCCGCAGCTGGCTCAGGAGTCCCATGGGCCCCCCTGGGCAGGGTTTGGGCATCCCACGCCGGTGCAAAAAAGCCACGGTCTTGTTGATCCCGGCGAGGGGTAAGCGCAGCTGAAGGACCCCTGCGATCTGGGATGGGGCAGCTGCACCCCAGGCTGCCTCACATCCCTGTTCCCCAGGACCCCCACGTCCCTGCCCCACCACCTGTGATGCCCCTGGCCTCACACACGCAGGAGAGGGGTAACCCAAAGCCGTCCCTGGGGTGCACGGCAGAAGGGGAGCGCGTCCCCCCCTTGCCGTGCCGCCCCCTCTGGCACGCTCACCAGGTCCTGCCTGTTCCCAGCTGTTCGTCCAGCTGCGCCCCATGCACTGAGGTGGGTCTGGAGCTGGCAGTGAGTTCCCAGCGATGAATCGGCCCATCCTGGTTTGCACCAGGACCCCAAGCAGAGGGGCAGCAGCCAAGCATCAGCCTGGCCTCGGCCCCGCACCTGCAGGTAGGTGGTGATTGCCGGGGCTGCAGCGTACACAGTGCATCCGGCATGGGCTGAGCCTGGATGGCCACAAACCTCCACCCCGAGCCAGAGAAGCCCATCCAGAGGGAGATATACACTAAAAATACATGCACATGCAGTGGCCGGACCAAAATCCTGCACCTCGCACCTCACCAAGAGCATCACATTCAATTGGAGCCAGCAGCGAGCCCGGGGCAGAGCCCCCCACCCGCTCTCCATCACCAATACCGACGTGTTTTCTGGCTCTCAGCTTCAGCCACGCACAAGGGAGAAATCCCGATTTCCTCAGAGCCGGCAGCACTGCAACAGGAGAATTGCCACCCAACCGTGACCCAGGGGACAGCGGGCGATGCCCAGAGAGGAGTGATGCCTCCAGGGAGCTAGCGGCCACTGCCATGCCCTGTGCAGGTGGGGACATTAACCCCCATCACACGTGGTCGGACTCCCGCAACCAGGGGCTGAAAAAGAGGAATTGGAGCCCAGGCCAATGCCCGTCTTTGCACAATGCTGCATTGCAACATCCCCCGCGGCTGAATCAGGAGGAAACTTGCTGATGCGCCCAGATCGGCGGGTCCGGCCGCTAGCGGCCACTGCCATGCCCTGTGCAGGTGGGGACATTAACCCCCATCACACGTGGTCGGACTCCCGCAACCAGGGGCTGAAAAAGAGGAATTGGAGCCCAGGCCAATGCCCGTCTTTGCACAATGCTGCATTGCAACATCCCCCGCGGCTGAATCAGGAGGAAACTTGCTGATGCGCCCAGATCGGCGGGTCCGGCCCGGGGAAAGGAGAAGAGACCCAAAAAACCCAGATGTCTGCACCAGGCGGGGATGCGCCAACCCCAGCGGCTCGTGACCGGCACGCTGGTGTCCCGCTCCCAGGGGCTTGTGGGACCCCCAGGATGGGGCAGCAGCTCCACGGGGTGCTGGGTGCCAGCAGCAGTGCAGAGTATGCCATGCTTGTGGTATTTGTGGCACGCGGCAGGTCCACAGCAGGGTGCAAACCCCTTGCACCCTGAAGTGCCTGGGCAAAGCAGTCCCCCTACGGCAGTGGTAAATGCGGTTCACTCCCAAAAGCAATTAAAAAAATGAGAAACATGGTCCTGGCTGTGGTGGGTTGCACAGGCTGGCTCTGCCGGCAGGACCCATCCTGTCCTCTCCCGCAGTAACACACCCCGGTCCCCACAGTATCCCCCTCTCGAGCTTTCCAGCGACCTTTCCAAATACCTCATGCGGTGCCACGCTCTGCCGCTGCTCCGTGCTGGGGAGGACCAAGTTGGGGTGCCGGGGCCACCCCGTGCCCGGCGAGGAAGAGGAACTGCTCAGCCCAGCCCCAGCTCCGAAGGCTCACCGGGAGCAAGCAGGCTCTCATCACCACACCGACCCCAGTGCTGCAGGGCCAAGCGCAGGCACAGTGCCGCTCCCCGCTGGTTTTAAGGGCGAGGGGAGGGGGAAGGAGTCACAGCAGCATCCATCGCTGGGGTTTTCTTGGCAGCACAATGCTCCGTGAGCAACAGCTGGGAGAGGGTGTGACGCCGGGAGCTGGGAACGCTGGCCCGGATCCTGCCGCGACCTAGCACGAGGAAGCAACAAGCCGCTTCCCAAGGGGCCTCCTTTCCTGTCCCGTCCCCCCCCCAGCTGGGAGCACACCACCCTAACGAGGGCTAACGAAGCACAGAGGGCTCCGGAGCGATACCGGCCCCGGCTGGGGAGCCCAAGGGGAGGCAGGTGGCTGCCAGCCACCCCATCGTGTTGTCCCCACCCCGGGTCACCCGCACCCCCCCACCGCCCCCAACTCCTTCCAAGACGTTGAGTCACTTCCCTTCGTCAAATCTGGCTCCCAAACGCCGCTGCTGCTCAGGGGCTGGTTTCCCCGATGGCTTTCATTACCACCAGGATGCAGCAGCTGCTTCCAGGCAGCACCCCCAGCCCCAGCTCACCAGCCCACGGCGGGGCTCTGCGGTAGCAGCTCCCCCCCCCAGCCCCATTAACAGATGTAAAGAAAGTCTTTTGGGGGGCACCGGGGGGGCTGCGAGAGGCGCTGAGAGGGATGGGCAAGGCTGGATGCAAGGATGGGGTTCAGGGGGACACTGGCCCCAGCCCCAAATGGGGAGGAGACTGGGAGGTTTTCCAGCCCAGCCCCCACCCACACAGAGCAGGAGGTTCGGATAACCTCACGCTTGATGTGGCATTGAGAAAATCCCTTCCCTCCCCACGCAGCCCCCACACTCCTCAGCCTCAGCCACCCCAGTCCCAGCATTTAACCCAGCCAGGATAACAGCCAGCGCAGGGTTTGGGTCCCCGTGGTTTGGGTGCAAAGGCATCGCCTCGGAAGCACAAGGAGGTTTGGGGGTGATGCCCCCATTTCACCCCCCTCCTGCCAGCAGGACGCAGCCCAGGGAAAGAACAGGATTTGCCCCGCCGGGACACACCAGCACCGGCTCAAGTGGCACCGGTGCTGCCCTGCGTTTGCCACCAGCCAGTTCACCTGTCTCCCTAGCAGAAAGGATGTTCATACATTAAGGTTAATAATTAAGGTTAATTAATTATCCTTGGCTGTAAAGACAGCCCGCAAAGCATCCTGCAGACCAAGCCAGCAAGGGGGGAAAATAACCGCAAACTAATGTTATCTCCTTCAGTGCGCTTGGAGTCAAACAGTGCAACTGCAGACCAGCTCCTGGATGAGGCCCGAAAAGATGCACGGCCCAGGCAGCACTGGGTGGCGCGCAGCCCGTGCGTAGGACAGGCAGCACGGTGGGAGCTGGGGGCTCCCAAAAAACCACCACAGGGTGTGGTGGGGCTGGGGATGCTCGGCCACAGATGCACACGGCCTTGCCAAGGGCTGACCTCAGGGCACAGCACCGCAGTGATGCCGTGGTGCGATGACAGACAGCCCGGCAGCACCGAGGGGTCCTGAGCCAAGACCCAGCACAGCCTCAGTTTCCCAGCAAGGCTGAGATCCGCAGACCCCACAGCACTGGGGTGGGAGCTGAGCAATGTGCCTGGGCAGGATCAGTCCATCCCCTTGCCACCGAGTCCTTTCCCAGGCACCTGCCACTTCCCCTGGGCAAGGCCGGATGCAGGATCCTGCTCACAGGCACTTATTTCTGTGCTTAGCAAGACGGTGAAGTTAAAAACACGCTGTCTTGGGATAAATTGACATATCCCGAGTGTTTGCCCTGGGCTGTGGTTTGGGGTTTTCCTCCGAGGCGCTCAGCATCGCCTGCTCAGCAAACCACTGCTAACAACAGCGGGCTACGGAAGGACAAACACCCTATTCCCAGGGACGGCAACCGTGCAGAAACGCTGCAGCACTGCAGGAGCAGCCGTGGGGAACAGCTTGGTGCACGGGCACGGGGCTGGCAGCTCCCACAGCGATGCCAAGCACCAAAGCCAGCAGAGTCTTTGGCACCCACCATGTCCCTGGCAAGCACACCGAGTGCCACCCACACTGAGCAAAGCAATTATAGCTCTAAATTCAGTGGTATCGGGAACTGTTTGATTTAGGCTTATTATAACCCCCCCGAACACCTCCCTGCCGAGCCAGGGTGAAAGAACCAAGCCCAGAAGGTCCGACCCAGCCGGTATGGGTGCTCACCCTCCTCTCCTCTCCTGTGCGGGTGGTGGGAACCTGCCTGAGTCATCCTGAAGCAGATGTCACACTTAATGTGGAAGAAATTGCATGAAGCTTTTTTGTCTCTGGGGGAGCTTTCTCCGTCATTCAGCAGCACTTTCCCTCGTCCTGGAGAGAGCCACAGGCAAAAAACCACACGAAATGGCTGGAAAGGGAGTTGGGTTCAGCTGCAAGGACACGACACGGGGCTCCCACTGCATTTCCCAGCCCCAAACCCTGCCCCATTTCAGGACTGGGTTTATCCCCATGGATAACCATTGCCCTGCCTTTCCCACGGGCGGGCTGTGGGGAGCTCATCCCTCCTGCTCCTGGCTTCACGACCCACTGCGGTAATGAGCTACGTATCCCATTACGGCCTTGCGATCCAAGTGGAAATGAAAACTCATTGCACAAAGAAAAAGCCCACATACAGGATGTCAAATAGACTGCTTGCTTTCCCCATTTCGCTGATTTGATACAATCACGGAAAAAACAGTCCCAACCTTGTGCAACTTGGGGCTTATAAATAGCAACGCAGCACGGGAACCCAGCAGGACTAAGCACAGCCACATCTGTGCTGGGACAACACTGCCGAAACCCGCTGCAGTCCCAAGGCTGGAAACAGCACTGCTGGAGGCACCGTGTCCCATCGCATGCCACCGCCGGGATGGGCAGGACAAGGCCAGCCCAGCCAGGGCATCCCTGCACCGGTGGCAGGCTGCAAGGCTTGCACACAGAGCTGCTGTTTCAGCCCCAAACCGCCCTCCTGCTGTGCCTCCCAGCACCTTCCCCACCTTCGTTTGTCTCCAGTTTTGCAGCATTTGTCCCCAGGCCGTGCCTCCCACTCAGGACAGCTCTTGGATGCCTCCTCCGGGGAGGATGCTTTTCCCTCCAGCTGCATTAGTCGTACCACCCCGGCCACCACTGTGCACCAGCTTTTACGGCAGATGGGCAATTCGGTCCATGGCTGCCTTTGTGTCCATAGTCAGGCTTCGCACGGGCAGGGCACCCTCCTGTTAAGCAGGAAAGCTGCAGTTGTAAACACTCCTTCAACTCACATTGGGCCTATCATGGCATGCAAAGGAGGGAGCTTTAAAGCCAACATATCAGCTGTGGGTTATACAGCATCTTTTTCAGGCAAAGCATCCCCGAGGGCTCTGCAGAGCACTGTTAGGTACTTGAACCGTGCTCAGAAACACTAGTGGCACATGCAGGAGAATAATGCACACCCCCGGGCTAGGGTACGGCTCCAGCACTGCCCCTTCTCACCCCCGGCACCTGAAAAACTTCCTTTACAAAGCAGGGCTGATGCAATGGGTTGCAAATACTCCTGGCACACAGCTCTGCTGCCAGCAGGACCCTGCCCCATCAACAGCCCCATGCATCGGCTGCCACCCACCCGCTTCCATCCCAAAATGGGCTGAGAAGCTGCTGCAGGGGCAGGATGACAGCTCACCCCTGGGGAGAGGGGCTGAGCCAGGGGAGTGATAGACGCGCCCGCGCTGGGCGATTTATTGGCAGTTTCTGATTTGTGCGAGAGCTGCCAAGGGCCACTGACAGCTCCAGGCGCAGGGATGAGGGATTGCTGGGCACAGGCACTTTGTTTTATTTTTAAACACCTGCGCAGGTCATCCTTTCCAGCATTATCAAGTCACTTGTTTCTTGCCTTCGAGCCCCCCGGCAGGTGACAGGCAGGACATCACCCAGCCAGGGATTTACAAGCAGATGTGGCTCTTGGCATCGGATCCCAGCTGAGGTCTCGGGTGGTTCCCACAGAGGCACAGGGAGCACCAATGCTTGGGATGGTCATATCCAGCAGCACTCCAGGGTCTGTCTCTCCTCACCAGGAACCACTTTCGGTCCCCAAGACAGCAAGGAAAGTTTGGGATGAGCAGATGCTGATTGCTCAGCAGGAACCACCAGCCTCACCCCTTTCCCACAGGAGGCCCTGCCTCTGCCCAGAGCCACGTGGGAGGGGATGAGAGCAAGAGTTTCCTACATTTTTCCACCAAAAAAAATTATTTGGAGCAGTAAAACCCGAGGAGGAATAACAATTCCCTTTGCAAAGGGAGAGAGACAAGGAGCAGCACCAGGCCCCCGCACACAGTGCTTCATCCCCCGGGGCTCGTTAGGGGCTCACGGCACTCAACAAGCTTCAGTGGGAATTAGAGGACATTGCAGCTGAGATGAAAAGCAGGAGATGAAACATCCCAAGCGTCACAGGGCACCCTGCCCTGGGCTCCCTGTCCGCAGCCACAAGCAGCTCTTCCCTCACTCAGGGGTGCGGGTAACCCAGCTCCGCTCACACCCACCGGCCTCCAACATCTGCCAAGGAAGCAATTAGTCTGGTAACGAGCACATCATCAAAATGCAAGCCAGGCTCACCTCATCCGTCCCCCAGGGCAGAGCTAAAGGCTTTGGTATGTCCACACTGAGCATCTGCACGGCTTTAGTCTGCATTTCTCTCTCCTGCAGATGGATTCATTACAAAACCATGGGACTGGTTTGGGTTTTGCTTCCCCCCCCCATACATACCGCGGCTGCCCTGCAGGCAAGCAATGACAGGGCAGGCGCTGGTGGCCCTGGCTGGCACGTCCCCGGAGGTAGTGCAGGCTCTTGCCCCATTGTCTCTTGCAGAGCCCTTCTTGGGGGCACATCTCCCACGTGCCAGAGATGCGCTTCATCGATCACATAATGAAATCTTCCTTTGGCATCCACCCCGAGCTGCTTTTGACCTGTCTCTGTGGGCACTGGTCTTCCAGCACTCAGAAATCAGCCCCCACCACAAACAGTGACATGTCCAATAGCCCTTTGGTGAGGAGCTGGAAAAACAAACTGAGATCCTGGGGCTGATATTTGGGGACCATCCTGCTATTCCCAGGCTCAAACATGCAACAGGTTTTCCTGGGAACCTCCTGGTCCTCTCAGAGGGGATCCCACAGAGGTTCATACCTGGAGCTCATGGTCCAGGATGAGGAATCACCAGCAGCATCTCCTACAGCAAAGCTCCCTGGGTCACAGCCTTGAGGATGCTCAGGGTCCCCACTGCAGCCCCCAGGCTCACAGCCCAGCTCCAGCCACTAGCTCAGGGGCTTTATGTAGAGCCAAAACTTCAGCCCAGCTCCATTTCACCTTTGCTTCATGGGGGACATTCAGGGAGGGTCTCGCCTACCTGGTTTCCAATTCAGCATCTCCAAGCTGCCTCCAGCCCCCCAACTTGGGGGGAACCACGGTGGTCACAGCCCCTGTCCCCAGCAAAGCCAGCGTGAGCCCCCACCACAGCATCCCCACAGGGGTTGTCCCAGGAGGGCAGCAGCTCCCCCCCGAGCTGAGCACCAACCTCCAGACTAACTCCATCACAGGGCACAAACCAGTGCTGGAGGGAGCCTGCCCCCTTTTTATTGAGGTTGCAGGGTTAATTAGCACATGTTGGGGCTTTGCAGGGAGATCAATTCCTGAAGGTGCAAGAGGGTGAATTACTCCCTGGGCTGCAGCTGAGCTGCTGGGGGATTTGCCTTCAATCAGCCCAGCCTGGGGAGAATAAACCTATGTAGTGCATTTTAAATTTCATACCTCAGCCCCTGGATTTTTAAGGCTGATCTTGCTGAAAAGACGCAGGCCCTGGGGTGTATCCGAAAACCATCACCCCGGCTGCGGGTTTCTCTGCCTTTCTCTGGGGGCTGCTCTGATATCTCATATGGGGGTTGAGTCTGCATTGCGTGGGGTGGGATGAGTGAAAGCCTTCCTCCCCCCTCGCCGGCGCTGCCTCTGAGACATCTCTTTGTCAATATAGAAGAAATTAAACTGAAAAAAGACTGATGAGTTGGTGGAGGAGGAAAGCAAGATGGACAGGCACACGTGCACAGTGCTCATCTCTTTAAGGTATCTGGCTAAAAAGCACCTGAGCACTGAGCGGTGCTGGTCCCCGCGGGAGGATGCTGAGGAGGAGTCTGGAGATGTGTTTTATCCCCATGGTGGGTGTACACTGGATACGGCCACACCTGAGGATGGAGCAGCACAGGGAGAATTTGGGTTACACACGTAGATGTTACACGTTATTGCTGAGCGGAGGCAACCACAGGGAATAGGCAGCAATGCTGGGTGGACCCACAATCTGCTCCCAGGAAGGTGCCTCTGCGTCAGCATCAGCCTGGCACAGCAGCTACATCATCCCGGCACAGCATCTTCATCCGCCCCAGGGCCCTGGAGCCACCTCGCAGCCCGAACCCGTGCTGTGAGAGCAGGGCATTTCTGTTTGCTCAGAGCGGCTGGAGAAATAAAATTCCTTTTATTTGTCTTCTTAAAATTATTGTTATTTCTCATCTCTGGACGGCATTTCCCCGGAGGCTCTCCGGTTCACTTGCTGTAAACCTGGTGATGATTTTACCGGGTGATGCTGAGACACCTGCGAGCTCTGAAATACTCTGCTCCCCCGCGGGAGACGGTCCCACCGCCGGATGGCTCATTCGAGCCCGTTTGTCATTTGAATTCTCTCTCATGCTTCTAATCTCTGGAAATTTAATGGCACGGCCATAAGCTGTAGTAAGGACACAACTGATCCACCCTTAATAAATCCCGAGCTGCGGGAGATGCTTCAGGATAAACCTTCAGCCGAGGAGACTCGTGAGCTGGTGGGTTTTGGTGTGCTCCCGGGCAGGCGTGTAGATGGGCATCAGGGTAGGAGATTTCCATCGTGCCCATCCGCAGGATGAGGTTTTAGGTTAAAAACGTGAACATCTTAATGTGACACTTTTTTTTAAAGAGGTTCCTTTAATTCCCCCCTCCAGGTTCCCTTTTTTTTTTACAGCACGAGTGAAATTAAGAAATTCCGTGATTAAAACTGCTCACAGCAGAAAGAAAATCCCTGTGCCAGGGAACGGGTCTTGGTTCTGGCTGGGTCTCGTTAATAAAGGGGAAAATAAGGTTATTTTCTTTCCCACCAAGGAAAGAGAGGCGGCAGGTGTGGCGGGTCCGCCGCAGCCCCCTCCTCCGGCG